>NC_090296.1:150651835-150954866 GCF_039906515.1 Pseudorca crassidens | reverse complement strand
CGTGAGGTTGCTGGGTCACGTGGTAATTCCGTGTATCACTTTGTGAGGAACTGCCGAACCGTTTTTCACAGTATTTGGATCGTTTTTCCATTGTTGCCAGCAAAGCACGAGGGCTCCAATTTCTCCCACATCCCCGCCGACACTTTTTATTGTCCATTTTTCTGAGTACAGTCATCCTAGTGGGTGTGAAGTAGTATCCCATGTAGTTTTCAGTATTTTTGTTTATTTGTCCAGCCCTGAATAACCTTAGAAAATGCATAACCCCTTCAAACCTAAGATTCTTCTCCCTATAAATGAGGCTCCCTGGGACTGGGAGGTGGTCAGACGGCCGGGCTTCTGCCCTAGAGGTGCCTGCTCTGCATACCGAGCCCCTGGGTGGTACCCCGAGCGCATCCCGGACCAGGTCCCTCTCCCCAGCCTCCTCCATCTCCTGAGGGTGTGGCAGCTGAGATAGGCTGTGTCCACACGTATGACCAGGACATAGTGTCTGGAGCACGGCTGCTTGTGCCCCAGACATTTGCATCGGGGTCTGTGCTGCTTCTGTGCTCGGCATGGGACCTAAGGGAATGTCCTTGTCTCTGGAAGGGCTGCTTTGCCCACCACTAATTAGCAAAATGAATGATTAATTAACAGTGGGGTTTCCCGTCACGTGAAACGAGGGGATGCTGCACGGGGACTTCAGGACGCTGACAGGCACCGTGCTCTTTGCTAGGCCATCAAGTGCATCACAGCAGGGCTGGCGGATCCGGACGTGCGGACAGGCCACCGCCTCTCGCTGTATCAGAGGGCCGTGCGCCTGCGGGCCTCTCCCAGCTGCCAGAAGTACGCGCACCTCTTCCGTCAGCTCCCAGAAGTCACTGTGGGTGACGTCAAACATGTAAGTAAATATTCTTGGGGCACTTGGGATGAATTCTTGTTTTTATTCCTGAACACAGCCTTAGAGAGGTTTTCAGCGCGTGTTTCTTGTCGACTCCAAAGACTCTCTGGCTTGCTGTGGGCAGCGACCTGGCCTCGCCCCCGTCCTCACCTGGGCGTTGGGAGGCTGGGCCGGCAGGGGCTGTGACTCTGTAAACTCCTGAGTCAGCAGCTCACAGCCTTTCCAGGTCCCCCTGCCTGGTCAGGGCCCCAGAGAGCAGAGGGCCAGGCTGTGACCTGCGTCCTCATGGGCACCAAGGTGCGGGTCACATGGCCTGGCACCGCGCTGAGGATGGGTGGCCTTTCGGGGGCGGAGGACAGTGTGTCCTTGGGGTAGCAGAGCCGGGTGTGCAGGGCTGGAGCAGGAGGAAAGCTAATGGTGTTCCTCCCCTTGCCCCCCCCCCGCAGGTGACCGTCACGGGCCGGCTCTGCCCGCAGTCTGGGCCGGGCAAGTCTGTCTTCGTGCTGGAGGCTGGGGGGACCGCCCCTGCCACCGTCCTGTGCTCTGTGGAGGAGCTGGCGCTGGCCCATTACAGACGCTGTGGCTTCGACCAGGGTAACGCTGGGGCTGTGTGGCCACAGTGGGTGGTGTCCCACCCCACAGCCAGTGTCCGCACCTGCCACCCGTGAGGGCGGCGCCTTCTGGGGGGACGCGAGGAGCAAGGGAGGCCGGGTTACCCTCAGAGCTTGTGTCAGGCAGGGGGACAGGACGGGGCAGAGGACCACGAGATTCTGCCGATAGCCAGCCGGTCAGAGGAGGGCAGCCGGGGCCAGGCTGCTTCTAAGAGTACCCGGCAGTCTGGGGGAGTGGGTGGCGTGAAGAGGATGGAGGGCCGAGCCCTGACAGGACGTCACGCCTGGGACCAGAGACATGGTTGGAAGAGTTGTGGGTCAGATTCCTTGTAAAATGAGCTCTCTAGCCCAGGTGAGGGAGGAGAGCAAATGTCAGTAAGAATTGGAGCTTTTCCCATCTTCCTTCCCAAGAGACGTGTGCGATCACCCGCCCCTCCAGCCGCGCCCGCTCTGCTGCGTCTCCTGGGGGCTGAGGCCTCAGAGTGAAATGATGGACGTGACCTCGCAAGAGAGAAACACCGCTGGTTCCCACTGAACCGGGCTGCTGTGTGTGTGTGGTGGGGGTGTGTGTGTGTGTGGGTGTGCAAGGGCGTGTACGGCTGCAAGGCAGGTGGTCTGCGGCCCCTCAGGGGTGAGCGGGACTTTGCTCTTTGAGCCGCTGATGAGATGCTCTCTGTGTCTCAGGCCAGATGTGCAGAGGGACCAGGACCAGGTGCCCCTGGTTCTCTTCTTTCTGGGCTGCTTGGCATCCTCTTTGTTCAGACTTTGTGGGTTTCACTCAGAAGCCGTTTTCTGAACTGTGTAGAGCCCAAGTGGGAATTAATTCTGCCTGGTTCCAGGAACTGGGAGCTGAGGACTCCCACTGGCCATCGAGGGGAGGGGAGGAGGGCTGGAGAGGGCACCCGGCGTCTCTGCTGCTCGGGGATGAAGGCGCCAGAGGGAGAGACCCCGCGGCTGGCAGAGGCACTGGAACCTCTGGGAGGTGATAAGCCTCCCTGGCCGGGGAGGGGATGCGGCAGGCCAGCCAGGACGGGCCCGGACCTGGATCCTGTCCCTCACTTCCTCCCAAGCCTGTGTGTCCTTTGTCCCCTCTGAGAGCTGGGAGCAGCCCCCAGCCCCCCTCCCAGCCCCCGGGGCCATCCTGGGGACGTCCCCGGCATGCGGGTCTCAGCCAGGAGACGCCAAGGGCAAGGGGTCCACGTTCGGGAGCTGGGCCTGGCCATTTGAGAAACACCTGAGTAAGACGTGTGGTGACTCGTGTGTGACGGCCTGTGTGCTGTCAGCAGCCCAGGCACCGGTGTCCAGACACAGTGGAGGGGCCGCGCCCACCTGCCCACGCGTGTGGGGCCCGCGCCGGGTCCTCAGGGTCGTCACCCGCGGGCCTGCTCACCTGAGAGCAGCACAGAGCTGTGTTAAGATCGTCTGCTCGTCCCTCCCGTCCACTGGAGGTGGCTCGGCTTCTGTGTGTCCCCGTGAGCCCTCTTCCCTTTGCTTTCTTCCATTTTGGCCTTGGAGAAGGAGCTGCAAATTCAGTGCTTTGTCTAAGGCCAGACTAAAGAAAAGACTGTGAGAATTTGCCTTATAATTGGTAAAAGGAACTGGTCAGTCTCTGTCCTTAGTGAATGTACTGAATAGAAAAGTAACATAAAAACCGTGAGGGAACCGCAGAGGAAGCTGCAGCTGCCCGTCAGGGCGACGACGGCGGCGGCTGGGCGGTTACCTTGGAGGGACTGGGGCGGGGGGGCTTTAGCCTTTTTTAAAAAATAACTTGTTATTAATGTCATGGAAGCTGCGGAACATGCCTTTATGGGAAAGCAGAGGGGTGTGCCGAGCTCCCCGCGCCCCCTGCTTCACCCAGCCCTCCTCCATCCGCCGTCCCCCCTAATGTTGGAAGCAGACCCCAGACCTTGGCTCCTGTGGTTACTCCCAGGGGGCCCACGGGTTCGGTCCACATGTCCAGGCCAGGCCCCCCCATGTCTGTGCTGAAGGGTCACTAGGTTGAAGAACACTCAGGTGTCTTCACGTATGTGAAAATCAGGACATCATTTCACTGGCGTGTGATATGATCATTCAGATGAGTGAGGACACAAAACGACCCCGCAGGAGGGGACCTCGTAACACACGGGCCTCTCTCTGCTGCGTGTCCAAGGTGATGGTTAAGATGAACCTGTGTGATGTCTGTATCGCTTACCGGGAAGGTGATGCTACTGAGGACGAAGTGCACACGCCAGTCAGGACAGAGATACAGGAGACCCGGAGGGTTAGGAATAAAAGAACAGAATGCAGGATCGGTCCCCGCGGCGTGGCGGGAGCCCTGTAACCCGGCGTCAAGGGAGGAGGAGCAGGCCCTGGGCAGGCGGCTGCCGGCTGTGAGCCGCACGCAGCGAATGCTTTCAGTTTAGCCATGAGCTTGAAAGACAGACGGACAGTTCCGATTCTGGAATATCAATTTTTTTATAAAATATTTTTTTCCTTTATTAAGATTGATGCAGTGAACCTGAGCAGAACCCTGCTGTGGGTCTTTCCTCTGGAGAAGGTTTGGTGTGAGGGCGACCTCAGACCCTCTGGTGAAGTTTCTTTCAGAGTTCCTCAGAAGGATCTCCTCAAATGATTGGACTTAACAGCACCAACGCTCGCCGACGGCTCAGGGTTCAGGGATGCTGCTGTCCAGGGTGGAAAGCCAGGCTTGCCTCCCTCGGGCCCGGCAGGGTGCAGGGCTCCAGGGCGAGGCTTCAGCTGGCGGCCCGAGCAGATAGCGGAGGACGGCCTGCGGGGCAGGGGCCAGCTGAGGGGGCGCACAGCGCAGCCTGGGCCAGGGCTGCCTCCAGCGGGCCTTGATGGGACCTGTGCTGCCTCTGACCTCATGTGCGATGCCTGGGGCCCACTGGCCGGAGAGATGCCACAGCCTGTTCAGGGGGCGCAGGCGTCAGGTGTGCTGAGGGGCCAGGTGGGGCTCGGCTCTCTCCGGGAGGCTCCGGCCCTGCGGACCCTGCTCTGCCGTTCACACGGCCTGGGGCTGGGCCTGGCCTCTGAGGTCACCGCCCCATCGTGTGGTCTGGATGTGGGGTGAAGGGGGCGTCTGGACTAGGTGGTCTCTGACGCGGAAGCTTTCTGTAAAACCCCAAGTCTTAGAAACCCTGGGCACGGTGTCCAGGCCGAGGCAGAGGAGTACTGGGTGGAGGAGGCGAATGGGGTCAGAGGGCACAGGCTCCCAGGGCGCCCAGACTCCTTCCCAGAGGGCTTTTCCAAGTGAGGCCGAGGGGCCCCCTGCCCCAGAGCCCCTCAGGGGATGCCCCCGCCTCCGAACCCACCGAATGGAACCCCCAGAGCCTGAGGAGGGAATCTGCTTTTATTTTTAAACGTGTTCCTTAGGTTTTTCCACTCTAGCTCCAAAATGTGCATTTGAATTTTCTCATGATTACTAAGATTTTTTGCCTTTAAACAAGGCTTCTGCATATAAGCAACATAATGTAAAAAAATGACCTAGGAATGGAACAAAAACAGCATTTGCGTTTGAATGTAAAATATTTGCTATTTTCTTCAAATTGAGTAGGCAGTAGGATATGGTAGTGGTTTTTAAAAAACAGAAGAAATGGATTTTTCTTGTGTGTGTGTGACTTTGTCTCAGGGATTCACGGGGAAGGGTCCACCTTCAGCACGTTGTACGGTCTCCTCCTATGGGATGTCATCTTCATGGACGGGATACCAGACGCCTTCAGAAACGCCTACCAGGTAATCATGGCACGTTTTCAGGCAGCAGACACTTCTGCACGCGCGTGAGTCACTCCCGCCTGGGTGCCCCGCCTCTGCAGCCATCAGAAACCTGCCCCTCTTTTGGATCCTGGTGCTAATTCCACCATAAGGATAGCTTTTAATTTTAAAATGTGATTCATACAATTTAAAATGTAAGTATGTTAAGTTTTAAACTTTAAGCCTACTTTACTGGAATCATTCCGTTTGAAACTTTTAGTGTAAGTTTCTTCAGCTTCACCCAGGTGGGCCCAGGTGCTCTCATATGCTTTGTCACATGTGCCGGCTAAGCGTTCCACCAGTTTAACCTAAAAGCTCTTTTTGCAAATTATTACTCTAAAATACCCAGTGTAATAAGTTGCTTTTATATCAGATTACTTAGGTAATTTTTACATGTCTTTTGAGAAAAAGAATGTGTCAACTTCATCAGATTGGCCAGTTCCCAAATTTGATCTTGACTCTTCTCATGACTCCGGCCTCCCCAGGCACAGTGTGAGCTTATTTTCCCTGCACACAGGCGGCCCCGCTGGACCTCTGCACGGACAGCTTCTTCGCCAGCAGAGCACCGGCCATCGAGACCCGGCTGCGGCAGATTCACGGTGCCTCCGCGGAGAGCCTGCGGGCCTGGGTGGCAGCCGCGTGGCAGGCCCAGGAAGGCAGGGTGGCCTCCCTTGTCAGCTGGGATCGCTTTGCTTCTCTTCAGCAAGCCCAGGTGACGGTCTGCAGGCAGGATTCCTTGATGCAAGGTGTCCTTTTGGCAACTGTAACAAAACACACACACGCATGCCTACATGCACGTGTATGTGTGTGGGTATATATGCACGCACACACGTACGTGTGTGTGTGTACATGTGGTACCCCAGCCCACAGGCCTCTTACTGAAGGAACAATCACAAGCGTGAACAAGCCTCCCTTACGCCTTCTGCCCATTTGGTTGGCAGCTTCCCTTGGCCTGGCCTGTGGCCCCTGGAGGGCGGACACCATCCCTGTCCTGTGACTGCTGGCCTCTGAGGGTCATCACTGTCACATTCCTGAGTGCTTACCCCAAATTCCCTCTTCCTTAGCTGCTCCCCGGATGTTTCCGACCGGGCAGAAGCTTGGTAACTGACCCAAGGAGAAGTGGTCCCCAGAGCTTGCCGGGGGCATTTTAGCCCCTGGCTCTGGAGCCCCAGCACAAGCAGCAGAAGGGCACTTGGTGTCCTGGACGCATCTCTGCTGAATGACACATGGAGTCCCTGCCCCATCTCACAGTCACTGGGGGGGCTTCAGGATCTCCGTCCCAGGGGAGGGCTGACTGTCCCTGTGTTTCGTGTCCAGGATCTTGTGTCCTGCCTGGGGGGCCCCATCCTCAGTGGTGTGTGCCGGCGCCTGGCCATGGACTTCCGACACTGCCGAGGGGGCCTCCCTGACCTGGTGGTGTGGAGCTCCCAAAGTCACCACGTTAAGGTCAGTTGAGCCAGAATGGAAAGTCATGGTGGTGACTTTAATGATCAACTTAATGCCACAATCTAGGCATTTCTAGCATGGTGGTTGACAAGGCCGAATCCCTTGAAGGCTGCTGGACTGAGGGCTGGGGTTCTTCGGTGGCTGTTGGCAGAGGTGCCCTTGGTGCTGGCATGTGGGCCTCTCTGCAGGCAGCTCCCCCGATGGCAGCGTATTTCATCCGAGCAGGTGAGTGAGAAGGGCCAGGGTGTGAGCAAGACGGAAGTCAGTCTCTTAGCAGCTGATCTTGGCAGTGAAGTTCCATTGCTTTTGCTGTGTCCACTGTTAGCAGCAAGTCCACGCTCAAGGGTGGAGATTTTGCAGGTGTGAGCTCCAGGAGGCCAGGATGGTTGGGAGCTGTTTTCTAAGCTCCAGGAGTGAGCACTTCCTCACGTGTTGTAGGCTGGATGCCTCCCTTGCCTCACCCTGCTGCCCATCACAGGCTGGTGGCTTCCTTATTATTGAGTTTTGAGATGAAAAAAACCTCTGGTACAAGTCCTTTCTGAGAAACTAATCTGTTCTTTAATGAATCAGTGTCATATGACGTCTCTGACTGTAATTGTGGATTTGGTTCTTTCTCCCTTGCAGTTATGTCAATGTTTGCTTCATATATTATTCGATGTATAAACCTAGGGTTGTCATGTCTTGATGAAATGAACTCTTTATCATTATGAAATGACCTTCCTTTATTCCTGGGTTCTTTGCTCTGAAGTTGAACTGATATATAGCCACTCCAGCTTTCTTTTGGTTAGTTTAATGTGATACTTTTTCTGTTCTCTTACATTTAACGTATTTTTTCTTTATATTTGAGTTTCTTATATATTCTTGTAGGCAGCATTTACCTGGGTCTTACTTTTTAATCTAATTTGACAACCTCTGCCTTTTAATTGGGTATTTGGAACATTTATATTCCATGTTATTCATGTTTGGCTTTAAACCTGTCATCTATTTTTTTTTTTAAAGGATACACTTATAAGTTTATTTTATTTTTGGCTGCATTGGGTCTTCATTGCTGCGTGTAGGCTTTCTCTAGTTGTGGCGAGTGGGGGCTACTCTTTGTTGCAGTGTGCAGGCTTCTTATTGCGGGGGCTTCTCTTGTTGTGGAGCATGGGCTCTAGGTGTGAAGGCTTCAGTAGTTGCAGCACTCGGGCTCAGTAGTTGTGGCTCGCAGGCTCTAGAGCACAGGCTCAGTAGTTGTGGCGAACGGGCTTAGTTGCTCCACGGCACGTGGGATCTTCATTTATCATGCACATAACAACAGTATATTTTTATATCTCCTCTCCCAGCCTTTGTGCTGTGTTCATACATTATACCTCGACATGTTATAAACCCTGTGGCACATTATTTTTGCTTTCTACAGCTGACTGAGTCTTTATATTTACTCATGTAGATACAAATTCTAATGTTTGTTATTCCTTTATATAGATCCAGATTTCCATGTACTATCATTCTCTTCTTGACTGAAGAACTTCCTTTAACATTTCTGGAAATGGAGGTCTGCTAGTAATGAATTATTTAGGTTTCATATATTGATATTTTAAGACTTTAAGTCTTTGTTTTTGAAAGATATTTTTTTCTGGGCAAAGAATTCTGTTGAGTTTTTTTTCAGTACCTTAAAATATTGGGCCACTGTTGTCTAGCTTGTATTGTTTTCAACGAGAAATCAGTAGTCTTTCCCCTCTGGCTTTTAAAAATTCTGGCTGCTTTTAAGAGATTCATTTTTTCACTGATTATGCAATTTAGTTATGATGTTTCTTAGTGTTGTGTTCTTTATGGTTCTGTGCTTGGGGTTCACTGAGCTTCTTGGATCTTTGGGTTTAGTTTCCATCAAATTTGAAGAATTTTTGGCCATTCTTCAAATATTTTTCTCTGTCTTCTTCCCTTTGGGGACTCTAATTAAACTAGTCTTAGGTTGCTGAAATGCTCTCTTCATTAAAAATTTTTTTTCTATACTTCATTTTGTATAGTTTTTATTGCTTTGTTTTGAATTTTGGTGATCTGCAGTGGACAAAACTGACACAGTTACGCTTTCATGGAGCTGATATGTAATGAGCAGTTTTATCTTGTGATAAACACCATGAAGAAGTGCATAGGAAGGACCCTTCTTAGAGATGAATTTAAGCTGAGCACGGAAGAAGACGTCAGACATGTGAAGAACAGGGAGACGTGTCCTAGGCGGTGGGAACAGCAAGCGTGATGAATGTCTACCCTTTGGTTGGGCAGATGTTGTCTGTCTCGCGAACTGAGAGGAAGCCTTTGGTGTGGTTGGCAGGCGCCAGATTACACAGTTTTGTAGGTCATGGCAAGAAGTTTGGGTTTAATTGCAGACCTGACAAAGTGTTTGAGGCGTGTTAAGCAGGAGAGTAACAGTGCAGTGTGTGCTTTAAAACTATTTTTCAACTGCTGTATTACGAATCGATTTCCTAATCCTCTGTGAACTGTCTGGTTTCTACAGAAAAGGAAACTTTCTCATTGAATATCATATGTGTATGTTTAGTTGCTATACACATGTAAGTACAGCAGCATAGAGGATACGCCATCTAAATAGTTGTCAGTGGAAACTACCGTAGCTTACCTGAATGACCCTTCTGTCTCCCAGCTGGTGGAAGTGAAGGGCCCCAGTGACCGTCTTTCGCAGAAGCAGATGATCTGGCTGGATGAGCTGCACCGGCTGGGGGCGGACGTGGAGGTCTGCCATGTGGCTGCAGTCGGAGCCAAGAGCAGGGGCCCCAACTGAGAGCCGTGGGCTTGGGAGCATCTGAGAGCGTCAGAAGCGTCAAGTGTCACTACATCTTATTTAATTTTGTTGTTGTCGTAATAAACCTGGCAGTGTAAGGACTCATCACTGTACAGTGTCTGTGTATCACAAACCTTGGTATTGGCTTCAGGACACTCACTGATTCCATAGAGCAGGTAATGAACTTTTAAAAAGGTCAAAACCTTGGTGGCCGTTTCAGGAGCTAGATGCATCTGACTTATAGGAAAGCTGGAACCCCCCACCCCAAAAGGAGATGATTCACAGCTTTGTGTCTTTTATAAAGGAGCATACACAATGTGTCTTCCTAAAAAGTATACTGGAAATGGAGATTCCTTAATTTATCTGTTTTTCTATACTGCCCTTACACATTTGGCTGCTAAAATTCTTGTTCTATGATTATTTGCTCACTCCAGGTCTAGGGTCACATTTGGGTAATTCTCACAATATTTTAAACTTCATCATCATCATTATATTTGTTACGGTATGACTTGCTGAAGGCTCAGATGGTGGTTAGTATATTTTAGCAGGACAGTATTTTAAAATACTTCAAGGTAAGAACAGTTTTTTTAGACATAATGCTACTGCACATTTAAAAGACTACAGTATAGTGGAAATATAACTTCTATATGCACTGGAAAGCCAGCAAATTCACGTGACTTGCCTTATCGAGATCCTTGCTTTATTGTGGGGCTCTGGAACTGACCTGCAGTATCTCCAAGGTGTGCAGGTACAGGGCTGCCGTCACTGTTGGAAGAGCCTTGGGCTGGGGAAGGTGGACGCGGGAAGGGGTTTATCAGAACGGTAGGCCCAGGCGTGGCGGGCCAGGCTCCCGCTCCCAGAGACTAGTTCCAAGACCTTCTTAAGGAAATGGTGCTCCCCAGCTTTTTAATTTGTTAAATGGAAGGACACCCACATGGCCGTGACAACAGCCAGCTGTGCACTGAGGTTAGAAATGTTACCCATCTCTGCCTTGCTTTACAGCAGGCAGAGCGTCGGGTGGACGACACACAAGCACGGCTGAAGAAAACACCCTCGCTTCTTGATGCTCTGTGTTCTTGCAGGGGACTCGTATTGACAACGAAGGCAGTGATTCCTGTGGAAATTTTATTAGCAGTCAACACTTCCTTCACATTCACCACTGCTGAAAAGCAGGGTCTCTCACCTTCATGCACATCCTACTTTAACCCAAGTCATAGTCAATTTTAGGCACAAAGGTTTTCATTTTCTCTCAAGTTTTAACTGCTTGAGGTTACTGCTACAGCAAGCAGATTTTGTTGAAGGACGCCTTGAATACTTTTCACCCTCTGTTAGCACAGATTAATATACTTTCTTAAATAAAGTTAGAAATTTTTGGTTTTAAAACTGGTTTCCATCACAAAACAGTAAGACATGGTACACCTTTAAGTCCGATCCTAGCGAGTCCGGAGCTGCCTGACGCCTGTGTGGCCCTCTGTCAGCACAGGCTCCGTGTCCGCGTCCAGAACCACATTTGGACTCTGTCCCCACACGTCCTCCGTGCCAGGAGTGGTGCCAGGCAGCTCTGCAGGGGCCAGGACTCAAGGCTGTAATAGTTGTTTTTCATATTATGCACGATAAAACTGTAGCACAATAATCATTATATAACAACTGTTCAGCAAAAATAAAACAAAAAACTATACTACATTTGATTATCATACAAAAATATGCACATTTTCTATTTTAAAACAGTATTAATAGTACCTAATCATTTTTAAACTTGCAAGTTAATCAAAAAAATTACTAAAAGGGTTAAAATAAATGTGAGAGGGAAGAAAGCTATAAAGAAGTAAATGCTCAACCCAAAAAAACTAACAAATTTAGAACAATTTGTAATAATAAAAAAGCAGCCTAATGAAAAAGGAAGAAAAATTATTACACTTCCAGTGGCAGGATATGCTGTGGGGTTTTCAGGGGACCGGAGCTGGTTTCTAATCAAGGACTTTAAAATGTTTAATGGCAACAGTGCTATTTATATAAACTAAGAAAGCCCTTGCTTTCTAGACAAGTTGGCAAAACACTGGGCTTATCCACACAATGGATTTCCTAAGACTGCATAGGAACTTCTGTCCCTGTAAGTTCAGAGACATTATCCAACCATTTTTAAAAGGCAAATAATTCAAATAGAAACATCTATTTGTTATATATAAAGGTAAAACACACAGTTTTGAAAAAAATTGTTTTAAAAAAGGACATAAGCTAACTAGATACTTTACTATAAACGTTTTTTAAAAAGCTTAAGATGGCAGTTTCAGAAACTCTAAAAACAGCCACATTGAAAACATGCATCTTTTACACAGAAGTCAGGGGTGTTGGGGAGGCTGTGACCAGCATGGCCACAGTAAGCTCCAGCTCTGGCCCACAGCTTTGGCTCGGCTCTTGTGACACAACCTGAAAACGGGAATTTGAGACGAGAGCACACCTCTGTCTGTGCCTCTGAACACCTGTCATGGGTTGGGTGGGGCGGGTGCGCTCACCATTTTACAGTGGCAGTATTTTGAGAGAAGTCCGTTGTTAGGCTCCTGTCCTCCCTTCCTAAGCACTGTGCACTCAGGTGACCCGACTCAAGACCTCATCACTGACTTCCAAGGGAAAGTGCCCCGGGAGTGCTCCCCACTAGACTGTGACGGGGCCTCTACTTTGAGGGTGGGTGTCAGTGATGCTGCCGCCCCGACCTGGACCCTGCCTCAGACCCACTGTGTTCGGTGACTTTCAGAGGGATGTGTGCCTCTGGGGACTCCTGGCTGTCGGTACAATGCCGAGTGTGACCAGCCTCTTTCCAATGTGCAGTGGGACTTTGACACCCTAATTTAAAAAACAAATTGTTTTACTCTGTGTTCTTCATATCTTAATATTAATGTCAAAGGCACTTCTAAATTTAATTATCTATAGTAAATGCTTTTAAAGTCAACAGTGCATATCATTTTAAAGTTAGTCCTAAGGAAACTCATGATTTTAAAACACAGTGATCTACGGTCCCAAAGTGATCTAAAATAAATTACAGTGTGAGAACACACAACTCTCAGGTGAGCTCAACTAGAGATAATAGAAAGTGACCAGATAAATACACAAATACCTACTAACGCCCACTGGGGTTTACTGGATGCTCCTTGAAAATATACTAAACACTAATTTCTTAACTCTCCTGATGTCTGCTTCTCTGGGCTGCTAATCCAACTGAGGATCAGGGAACCTTTAGGAGGTGGTTGGAAAAATGGATGTAGACAAAACAAATGTCGCAGACAAAACGTGATTAGTTTGACCACAGTAATAAGATCATGGGAATGTCTGCCTGCAAATGATCTAAAAATGAGCCAGACCTAGAATGATAGAAAGAGGACATAAATAACAAAGTTATGCCTATCTTTTAAAAATATTGTGAAGGAAGCATAATTCAACATGTTTTAAAGTATTAGTGCAAATTTCAACTGTTATTCTTACGTATAGAACGATTAGAGTTTCAAACGCCTCGGCCGGCAGTTTTACTTCAGAGGAGAAGGTCTCTCACTCCCTCAGGATGTTCAGAAAGCCACTCCGCCTCAGTCTTCATTTGCTAGTGTCTCAGTAGATAACCATATTTTGGCCCCACTTAAAAACTTGCCTAGCGGTGTCCCTGAAATGCTCCGTCTGCACAGATTGCCCACTGGGGAAAAGGGGAACGAGGAGGAGAGGAAGTCCGGTGTCCCTGGGGCGTCGTGCGGGCCGCCAGCGCGGAAGTACACCCTGCTCTGGACCAGCTCAGGGCAGGGGGCTTCCGGGGGGCTGCCCTGGGGCTGCCGCAGCGCCCTGCTCAGCATGTCCACCTCATCTGCCAGCAGGGAGACCTTGTGGAAGGCCGTGATGAAGCCCCCGCGCTGGATCTGGGCCTCAGGGACCCAGCGGAAGTAGCAGAGTTTCCACAGTTTGATGTGCATTCCGGACAGAAGCGGCAGAATCACCCCGTGCAGGTCGGCAGGCTTGGAGAACCACTCTCGGAAGTACTGCTCCGCACCCCTGTCCTGGCTGTCGCTCTGCTCAGGGGGGTCTGGCTTTACTTTTAATATTAATGAATTTCTCCTGGGAAGTAACTCTTGGTCACTGATGATTCCATTCTTTAAGGAACTTGGCATTCCTCTTAGTGTGGAGCTGTAGCTTTTCTGTACAGAAGACAGATTTTAGCATTATTTTCCTGGAGCTTCCCTTTTTAGAAAGACAGTAGAAGTGTAATGGTAAATATAAACTCGGTATTAGGAAAAACTGGTAGAATTTCAACCTAAAGAATGTTTTGTTCCTTCCCTGGTAATACTTATTCCAATCCTCCTCCACTGGAGTTTAACACTTTTAGGCCTTGATTCTGCCTAGGCTGTAGCCTGCATGGGGGTGGGGGGAGATATATCCTCTTCATTATAGGCAGACCTCAGAGATATAGTGGGTTCGGTTCTAGACACCGGAGTAAAGCGAGTATCGCAATAAAGCAAGTCACACGAAGTTTCTGGTTTCCCAGGGCATATGTAAGTTACGTTTCCAATATACTGTAATCTATTAAGTGTGCAATAGCATTATGTCTAAAAAAACTATGTACATACCTTAATTTAAGCACTTTATTGCTAAAAAATGTGAACCATCATCTGAGCTCTCAGTGAGTTATCTTTTTTCAATAGCAATGTCAAAGATCACTGATCAAAGATCACCATCACTAATATAATAATAATGAAAAAACTTGAAGGATTGTGAGAATTACCAAAATGTGGCACAGAGACATAAAGTGAGCAAACGCTGCTGCAAAGATGGCACCGACGGACGAACTCAACGCGGGGTTTGCACAAACCTTCCATTTGTAAAAAATGCAGTATCTGCAAAGTGCAATAAAGCAAGTGCAGTAAAACAAGGTCTGCGTATAATTTGCTGAAGTGTGAGTTTCTAAGATTTCTGGTCAGAAAAAAGCTAGACCTGCTGATTCTAGAACAGGCTGAGTGGACGGGCTTCAGGAGCAGGGCCCTGGGTACAGGGCTGCAACTGCTGACTCTTGAGATGACGATCAGGGCTGTGTGGGCCTCAGACAGCAAGACGAAAAGTCGGGGTGGGGTCACCTGAGTGAGGAAGTGAATGACCCCTCCAAACCTACACTGGCAATGCTGTCAGGGGAAGTGACTGGACTTTTAATACTCTGTTCTGAAAAAGATGTTTTTGGTTATGTGTGAGCAAATACCAGGTTTTTTAGTGTTAGTGCATTTCTGTAACTTACCTTTGTCCGTTTAAAAGACTTCACAGAACCGTTTTGTACACAAGGCATGCTCTTTCCAATGTAAAAGGGGTTGTGGAAAAGGGTGCGATCCTTCGCTGTAAACTGAAGAGACCAGTCCCAAACTGAAGGGAATTTTAAACCCTTTTCATCACCCAATTGGATATTTTTGCTTATAGCAAATTCCTGCAAAATAAAATATTTGAACATTTGTGAAAAGATGCCAAACTAAGATTTTCTCATAGTAAATTCATTTCTGACGGTCGTTCATCATCATACAAATGAACTTGTCTGAACTAAAGCGCCTCCAACCCCACTGGAGCAGCACGCTCCGCTTCCCGAGAACAGACATTCCTGGCGCCTCACACGGAGGAGCGCGTGGACCCCTGCACCGAGAGGGGAGCTGGGCCCCTGGGCAATGAGCGTGTTGGTGAGTATGACTCATGAATGGAGTTCTCCCTGGTGCCACGGCCTGAATAAACCCATCTCCTTATGCATCCACACCCCCAATCCTGAACAACGCATTTCTTCAGGATGCTCCTCGTGATGCTTCAGCTCACAGAGTGTCTGCTCCACTACTGATTTGATGGAGCAGTTTCATGGATGAGGAATCCAGGCTCAGCACCTTCCCAGACCCGGGCCTGAGGATCCCACAGCTCACTGTGAGGGCAGCCCCCCTTCCACCAAAGTCTTCCTGAAGGCCCACGAGAGCTGTCCTTTCTGTCTCCCTCAGTGGTCACTGCAGCATTTGTTGGCTATACTCATTGCTCCAAATGTGGGTGAGACAGAACTTGTGGTTCCGGAAGGTTCCACCAGGGGCAACCAGAAGCTATAGATAGTTTCAAGTTTGGCTTGAGACCCTCCTTACTCATGGTTCTTCCTCTCAGTCAAGGAATTGGGACTAGAAACCAATGGTCCTAACGTAAAGGTGACTGCCACGCGGCATGAGGGTCTAAGCACATCCAGTAAGCAGCGCCCTGAGAGAACCACAGTCTCACGTCACGCCTACATTTCCTCTCTCAAATTCTTCTCCACAGGACTCTTGAAGAAAAATAATTTGCTTTGTACAACTTTTATTCTGCTGACCTAGGAAACAAATGTCCTCAAACAGGATCTTATCCATTACCCATTCAGACAGCCCAAATGTGAAAATATAAATACAAAAGCATGACATTTACAGCAGTTAAAACGATTTACATCTTTCAGTTGGCTTATTATGAACAATAAACATCAGAGAGAAATACATAAAATGCTCACTGATAAAAATGAAACAAGTTCAAGTTCCTGGATTTTTAACCATCTATAAATAATTCCTTCAGAAATGACCGCATAAAATGGTAGCTAAGACAGTTTAAACACACAGCTGATTGTACTTCAATGCTATCTCAATAAAGCAGTTCACCCTGGCCACGGCGGGCGCCACTCACCGAGCTCTGCTGCACGCGCTGGTGCGGGGAGTTGAAGAGAAAGGTGCCGAACAGGGCCACACGGGTGCTGTCGTGCAGCACCGCCAGGTAGGTCTCGGAGAACTCGAAAGCCGCTGGGCACTGCTCCTGCAGCTGCCACGTGGCGTCCAGGAACAGCAGGAACACGGGAGCCTGGCGGACACACGTTGAAACGGGATTACTCAATGCTGCCCTTCAGTGTTCACATCTATCTCCAAACCTCTTGCTGATATGAAGGAAGAGATTAATAAGAAAACAGCGAGGCCTGAGCACTTGGCTCCGAAGCTGATCGAAGGGGACGTGAGCACATCAGACGGCCATGTCTAACCTAAGAACTAGGCTGGTCTGAGACACATCATCACAGCCCTCCTCTGCCCACCAAGTCCACCAAGCTGAAGTGGCAAAGTCAACAGACGGGCAGGGTGTGGCCATGTGAATGGGGGACAGTGAAATACTTGTTTCACGTGTTCCAGCTGATCCTGGAAACAATTCTTTAGAATGTTTAAAACAAAACAAAAAACCACAAAACCCCAAGACCAAGAAACAACTCTTTGGTGGACCCTGCAGACTCAGCGTCCGGAAACCTTCTCGGAGTTTCAGAAAACAGCTGGCGTGGCCTCGGGGTCACGGCGTGCACCCCCAAGTACAGCAGCTTACAACAGCCACTGTGACAGCTACTGCCTCCTGCCCAGTGCTTCCCCAAGTCCTAGCGTTTCAGAAGTGAAGCATTCACTGTTGAGGTTTCCTCAGATGACAGAGACTGTTTTACATGAGACAGCACGAGTCAAAGTGTGCTCTCGGGAGCCACCCTGACCACAAGACACCTGCAGGGCCTGTCACAGCTCCACTAGGACCCCATGCAGCCACCAACCCCGCAGCTCTTACAAAGATGCCCCCTCAACTTGCCATTCTTAACGTACGTGCCCCATTTTAAGAAACTATGATATTCCAAAGCTGATTTTTCAAAATATCTAACATGCTCGTTGTCTGCTTGCAGAAGAGTTAATGCAGCATTTCTTCAAGCAGTTTTCAACTTAGAGAAATTCAACAGGCAACTTTTAAAGAGTTTTATCTATATAGTTATGAGAATCTTCATAAGTACCTCAACTTGGACTCAAATCCATGAGTCAGTCTTGGCCCAAGAAGCTAAGATGTACTGAAGGCAATATTTAAAAAGTCTCCTCATCTCTTTACGGATGGAGCATCTCTTCATATAACGAAAGGTTTTATCCTGTGCACACTGAAGGACTGATAATAGGCATGAAGGTTTTGTTACCTCTTTCTCCGATCTCTTTAAGTGGTTGCATCTGTCCAGGAATGGATATCCTGCCATGACCCACTCTTTCTGTATCAGACTCTGAAATCCAGTGATTGTCCTAAAATAGGGATCCAGCATCACTTGAACAAGAGAAGCTACAATACAGCTCAAGTCTCTTCCCTCCTCCTCTGTCAATAAGATTGAAAGAAAATGATTAGTACGTAGAAAAATGCTAAGAGAGAAAGGAAGGAGAAGCAAAGTGTATACTTCAGTGTTCTGTGCCTGGGCGGCCTTCAAAATCACCCATGTTAGGAAATGTTATTCAGGCCCAGCCACTCTAAAACATTATAAACTTTTAGATTTAGATCAAGATTTAGATCAACTAAAGTAATGTTTAATGAGGAGGTGGCTTTTTATATTTGAATGTTTTCTAGATAATTAGAAGCATATCTCTCACACTTTTTACATTTACGTGATTTGTGGTAGAAATCTTTCCAGAGCCCATTCTATTTCTGTGCCAAGGATATTAAATATCATGCAGTCTTTCTACTGACAGCTTCATATGGTGACTCACGGGTGAATGAGAGAAACGGAACTGTCCACCACCATCCAAAATGGTGGCAGATATTTCCCTTGCGTCTTTTGTAGCTGGTGTTCTTTTTAATGAGGCCAGTAATTCTCTGATATCAAAGCCAGTCAAAGAAATCAGAAGAAAACTATCAAATAATATCCCTTATGATTAGATGTAAAAGTCATCAACAAGTATAAGCAAGCCAAATTATCTCAGGAATGCAAGAATTTATCCTAAGAATGCAACGTTGGTTTAACATCTAACACACCGTAATAAAAAAATAAAGGACAAAAATAACACAATCATCTCATTAGATGAATAAAAAGCATCTGTGTGATGAAAATCCAACATTCATTCTGGATAAAAACTCTTAGCAAACTAGGAATAGAAGGGAATATCAACCCGATAAGAGGAATCTACAAAAACCTACAACTAACATCATTCTTATTAGTGAAAGCCTGGATGCTTTCCTCCTAAGATGGGCAACAATACAAGACGTTTGCTCTTGTCACTTCTACTGCACATTGTCCTGGAAACTTACACAGGGAAGTTAGGCAGGAAAAAGAACTCAAAGGCATCCAGATTGGAGAGGAAAAAGCAATAACTGTGTCTGCAGACAACACGTGTATGTACGGAAAAAAAATCCTAAAGAATCCACAAACGACTACTAGAACTAATGAATGAGTTTAGTTAAGGTTGCAGGAATTCTATACACAATCACAAGGAGTACACAAAAAACCTGAAAATGAAATTAAGAAAACAACTGTATTCACAATGGCATCAAAAGGAAAATACTTACAGGGAGATTTAACAAAATAAGTGCCAGAGTTGTACACTGAAAACTTATAAAACATTGCTGACATGACGTGAGAGAAAACCCAAATAAATGGAGATATTCATTTCATGGATTGGCAGACTGAATACTGTTAAGATGGCATTCTCCCCAATCTACAGGTTCAACATATTCCTATCAAAATCCCAATAGGATTTTTTGCTGATCCTACAAGTTATACAGAAATGCAAAGGACCTAGAATTAGCAAAACAATTTGAAAACAAAGTTGGAGGACTTACATGTCCTAATTTCAAAACATACTCTAAAGCTACAGCACTCAAGATAATGTGGTACTGGCGTACGGACAGACATATAGATTAATGGAGTAAAACTGAGAGTCCAAAAATAAAGAGCCGGTCAGCAGACCTTTGCCAAGGCATGTCAATAGAGAAAGAACAGTCTTTTCAATAAATGCTGCTGGGACAATGCAATAAACACACATGCAAAGAAAATGAATATAGACCTTTACCTCACATCATACACAAAAATTCATTCAAAGTGAATCATAGGCCTAAATGTAAGAGCTAAAACTATAAAATGTTTACAGAATAATACATGGGAGAAAGTCTTCATAACCTTGAATTAGGCAAAGAGTTCTTACATATAACACCAAAGACATGATTCATAAAAGAAAAAATGGATAAATTGGACTTCATCAAAATTTCAAAATTTGTGCTTCAAAAGTCATCAAGAAAGTGAAAAGATAAACCACAGACTAGGAGAAAATATTTGCAAATCTTATAAAGATACAAAGAACCTGTATCTAGAATTGTAAAGAATTCTTTGAACTCAATGATAAAACAACCTAACTGAAGAATAGACAAAAGATTTGGTATTTCACCAAAGTCAATACACGAACGGCCAGTCAGCACATGGTATGCATTAGGGAAATGCACATAAAAATTGCAATGAACTCCCACTTCACACTTACTAGAATGACGGCACTCCTAACAGTACACGATGAAGTGCAGAAACAAACCCTCACACACTGCTGAGGGGAAGGGGAATTGGGTACAGTCACTTTAGAACACACTTCGGCAGTTTCTTACAAAGCTGAACATAAACGTACCATATAACTCAACAGTTCTACTTCTAGGTATCTACCCAAAATAAAGAAAAACAGATGTCCCCACAAAGACGTTTATATGAATGTTAAAAGCAGCATAATTCATAACAGCCAGAAGGTGGAAGCAATCCAAATGTCCACCAACAAGTAAATGGATAAATAAAATGTGGTATTTACAACAATGGTACACTACTCAGAAATAAAAAGGAGCAAACTGCTGAGACATGCTACGTGAACGAGCTTCAAAAACATGTATGTGAAATGAAAGAAGCCAGAGGCAAAAGACCACATACTACATGTTTCCATTTACATGAAACTTCCAGAAAAAGCAAATCTAGAGAGACAGAAAGCAGATTAGTGGTTGCCTGGGGTTGGGACACAAGGAATCTTTTCGGGGTGATGGAAAATTTCTAAAACTGGACTCCGTTTACTAAAAAGTATTGAATTGCACATTCAGAACAGGTGCATTTTATAGTATGTACACTATACCTCAATAAACTGTTTAGAAAACACATTCTAAAATAAAGTGTTAGTAAAGTGCAGGCTCAGTATCTCTTCTGAGGTATTTTACATGGCAACGAATGCATGAAGAAGTGTGCTAAGTAGCGTCTTGGAACGGATGAGAACGCCACTGGCTGCGAGAGGTGCGGGTTCTCAATGGCTGGCTCTCCATGCGTCTGTGAATTACATACGCGCTGCCGGCATGAGCTAAGGATTACTGGAAACAGTGACTTACTCTTCTTCTTTTCCCCCTAAGCCTTGTCACTTTACTTTGTTAAAGTCAGTTGAATTTGACAGTTGGTAAAAATACTTCTGTAAGCTTCAGTAGCACAGCATATTCATGAACTATGCATGAATATATTATAAAATCAGGTAGCTTGTGGTTTATTAAACTTTATCCGGAAGCTTAAAAATGCTATTAGCTGTAAAGTTATTTAATATACAATTATTCTTTGCTTAACTGAAAGATTTTTTTTTTTATTGCCATCTACTCCTACCAAACACTAGACAAAATTCACATTGCTGGCTACTCAGTTCAGTCCATTTCGTGATACCAAACTGTTTCTTTAAAGTCACAATCTAGCATGAGCCAGAGGCATTTCAACTAAAATTTGTATGAATCAGAAAGATAGCAAGATTAGAGAGAAAGGATGCTCCGCCGAGATTAACACTCTGTCTGAATCCAGTGAGGGATGTGACCCACCCTTGCCATAATACAGGAAGGCAGATTTAACACAGGGCAAAGAGTCTGACTCCTTTCTGTTCTGTCTGAGGTCTTTGTGCCGCTGTTTAATAATGTGCGGGATCTGTAGTGTATCTATCTGGTGGCATGCAGTAAGTAGGAGATGGCTAAGATGCATGTAATTACTTGGGTGTGGATCTCCAGTCAAAATGGCTGGCCGGGGGACCAGTGTTGTCAGTAATGAATTACCTTGTAAGACTACAGACAGACGCTTGCTTTCCAGCATATACACAAGTTCTGCTGAATGTTTAAGGAATGCCCTGGAAAGAGAAATGGAAAAATACTGTTAAAAACCAAATTTCCACCACGAATATATTTTTTAAAGTACGTGAAGTCAAGCAAATCTGATCTTTCACGATACATGTTTATATTCTCTATAACCTTTTGGAATTTCTTCAGTATTTATACGATTCATCAACAGAGTACAGTCTGATTTTTATATCAGGGAAATTCATTAACCTTTGTTGATTTACATAACATTCTTGACATCACCAAACTATAGAGACGGGGAAGAGATCAGTGGTTCCCAGGGGACGGGGATGGAAATGCTGGGGCTGGGGGTGGGAGCCTTGGTGACGGAGCAGCTCTGCATCCTGCCTGTGCTGGTGGTCACGTGAATCTACACACGGTAAAACTGCACAGAAACACACATGAGAGCACGTATAAACTGGGGAGACTGGATAAGAACTGTAGTTTGTACTACTGTCCGTTTCCCAGTTTGATAACCATAGTCTACTTATGTAAGCCGTTGCCACCGGGGGGCTGGTGAGGAGTGCATGGCTCTGTAATACTTTTGCACCTCCTGTGACTTGATAATTATTTCAAAATAAGAGAAAAGGAAAGCAATTGTACACACCTTACATATTCTAACCACCGTGTATTTTCCAGTGAAGACAGCCATTTCTCTTCAGTTTCTTCAAATGGTTCTGTAATTAATATAATTATACATATATAATTACACACACACACATATATACAGGCATATAATACTTTCAGGCTTCTTAAGCTTATTTTTCATGATCAAATTGAGAGCTAGGTGATACATCAGTTTTTAACATTTAAAAGTTGGCTTTAAGAAAGTGTTACGCCTTTGCATTTAGTCATAAAAACATTTAAGAAGGCACGTCACAATTCTATAAGAAACAAAACAAAGCGTTCCCCAGACCTCCATCTCCTTCCCTGTGGCTCTCCCAGGGAAAGCTTGGAGAGTCTGCCGGCCTCCGCCCCCTAAGCAAGTGCTTAGGTGACCCCGGCCCTCTCCTCAGCTTCCTCACTGTAGGCCTGCCCCTCCCTCCCTCCCTGCTGCCAGCGCCCGGTTCTCATGTCCTTGGTGGCTGACCCCTGCAGGAAACGGGGCAGCTTCCTGGTGGGGCCTGTCCTGGCCTGTCTCGAGGTGCCCCTCGCCTCACGCTTCAGCCACATGCTGCTCACGGGACGGCTGAAAGACACAGTCACTGTGTTTCTTAAGCACACCCCCTCCCAGCTCTCCTTCCAAGCCGGCGCCAGTCCTGCCGCCTGGTGACAAGGGGCTCTCTCTCTGTGCACACTTCACACCAAAGGTGCTTTCAAGTGAGTCATCCCTCCAGGGTACATCGAAAGCACCCCATAAGCATCTGCTCTAACAGACATATGGGAACTCTGAGGCTGCACAGATTATAACATGGCTCTGTTTGAAATTCATGTCAAGTCACGTATCTCAAAATATAACTGAATACATTAAGGTCTTCGTAAGTCTGTCTGTGAGGTAGTAGGCTGTTCTACTGAGCAGACACTTTTACAGAAGCATCCTACCAGACCTTTCATGATCTGAAAGTGACTTAATTGGTACACTTTTCCTACAAAACTAAAAGCAGCTTAAACTTCATTTTCTAAGAGCTCCTGACGTTCTCATACAATAGTAATTTGTACAAATATTTCAACGAGCCTCTACTTAAATATATACCTATTTCTAAATTTTTAAGTAATGTCACTTTTCCTGACATGCCTCATATAATCACCCATTCATTATTTACATATATATAAAATAGAAATGAAGTTACCATTAACACACAGTTGCTTAAGTTTTACAAAAGCCGCCTGTATTTCTTGGATATTGGGCAAGGTTTTATCCAAATCTGATTTGTAGACATCACTCCTCTGCGGATGACTTTTAGTTATGGCATTACAAATCCTAATAAAGACAAAATCCTTGAGTCACTACTCATTCATGTATTCAAAACATATTTTTTGAGTGCTTGCTGTGAGCCCAGGCACTGCTCTGAGGGCTGGGGACAGAGAGAGGGACATGCAGTCTGTGCTCTTGGTGGGGGGAGGGGGATAGAGGAGAGAAGACAGGCCGTGGTGAACGCTGAGGGTGATGGAACAGAGTGGATGCAGGTTAGCTCGGGTCACGTGGTGAGAAAACGCTCCTCTGTGACGATGATACCGGAGCTGAAGCCCAAATGGCCAGGAGCTGTGCAAAGACGGGGGACAGTGTTCCAGGCAGAGGAGCTGCTAGTGCAAAGATCCTGTGGTAGAACAGAAGCCTGGCTGTTGGAGAAACCTAGCGAGGGCCAGTGGGGCGATGATGACGTGTCTGAGGGAAAAAGGGTGGAGATGAGGTTGGACAACAAAGAGAATCTGTCCTAGTTACAAAGAATAGAATAGCTGAAAAAACAAAGGGAATTAAAGTAATTCTTCGCTTAAGTTAAATAATTAAAACTGCCACCGGTTCTAAGGTTTTCTAGTTAACAGTGTTGCAGCCTTGCCTTTCATAGCAACACTCCTGACGGAGCACTTAATCAGCGACATGTCCACAAGGCAGGACAAGGTAGGACAGAATGGACATTAATCACTAATGTGATTAAAGCGAAATTTAAATCCACGAGAGAATACGGACCTGTGGGACTGCAGTCACCCTCTCCAGAAAACTGAAGGGTCATTTGAGGGTCACTTGATAGTTATTTGCTTCAGCAAATGTGGCTGTCAGTTATGGCACTGTGGAAAAAACGGACGACCTGGCTGTCCCAATAACAGACTGTGATACACAATTTCTGAGGCTCTCTGAGCCTGTTTTCTAAGATCTTTTCCTTTGTTCCTCATTTATTGGACAGGTATTGAATAAATATTCAATTGCAGGTATTTCCTGGGTGCTGAATATAGCTGAACAATGGTGTGCAAAACAGACACAGTTCTGTCACCTCACGGTCGCGTAAGGACAGGCAGTAATCAAACTGTAACACACACGTACAATGAGAAACCAAAATAAGTGTTAAGAAGAAAATTATAGTGATATAGCGAATGTGTAACTTGAGGCCAGATCTAATTTGGGAGACAGGGGAAGGCTTATCTTAAGGAAGTGATGTCTGAATGCAGGTGCAGAAAACGAGCGAGTACCAAGCGATGGGTGTGTGTGTGGGGGGGGGGGCAGGGTGTGTGTGTGTGGTTGTGTGTGTGCGGAGTGCTCATTGACTAGCATGAAGAAGGTGGTCCAGGAGGAGGGGGCAGCACAGCCAAAAGTCAGGAGATACCAAAGACCAGCAAAACCCCAGGGCGGCCGGAGCCCAGAAGGGACAGGGCATGGTCCTGGATGAGACACGGGAGGAAGGATGAGGCCCCTCCAACACACTGGCAGAGGTGGAGCTGGGGTGGAAGGAGAGGGGTAAGGTTTCTGAAAAGTGAAGGACAGAATCTGACGACGGACTGGACGTGAAGGGAAGTGAAAGACAGGCATCAGGATGACTCCTCGGTTCCTGAGAGCAGGCTGGGGTTGGGGTGGGGGCAGGGGGTGCGTGGTGCCCATATACTTGAGTTTGGTTTTGAACATGAATTTAAAGGGACTTTGAGACCTCCACGTGGAAAGTGTCAACTTAGGTTGGAGATATAAATCTGACAGTCACTAAAGCCACTGATGCAGATGAACTTCTTTCAGAAGGGAATATGGAATGGGAAGGGGAGGTGGCCTGAGACAAGCTCTGTCGTGCCTGGAGACAGGAGGACGGGCTGGCAGGGGCATGGAGTGCAGCGGGGACGAGGAGCTTCAGGAGATGGAGGGGGGCAGAAGCCGGGGCCCGGGGAGAGCCTGGCCAACAGTGGTGCCCACTGTGTGAGGACGCCTGAGAAAGGCCTCCTGCTTCACCAACACGGAGGTCACTGGGGACTTCGGCAGATGACGACAAACTTGCTCACGGTAGCCAATTACACCACTTTTAGTTATCGTGACTTGGCAGACCTAGGACACGTTGAACTACACGAAAAATCTGATTTGTCCTCAAGTGTCTCAACTGGAAATCACTGCACTTTGAAAGTTCATTAGAAGCAACATTATAGAAAAGTGTCAGCAACGTAAGACCTTCAAGTGTCTTATAAGCCAAAGTATTAAATTACATTTAATATAACTTAAATGTTAATTTTAATATATTCAATTTTCTCCACAGTAATTCTTGTATGGAACACACAGTGCTTCCCAGCTATCTTTAGCTAGTCAGGAGGTTACTGTACTTCGCTATGACAACGAAAGATGCCCAAGTACCAAGGATTGTCTCCCGCTCACCTCTGGTCGATCTTCCTCTGCTGCAGCATGTCTTTTATGAGGGCCGTGCGCACAAGAGCACTGCCATTCGAGTGGCTCCAGCACCAGAACTAGGAGAGAAGTAGAGCCTTTACTTAACTGGGTGGAAAAATGGACAATAGTATTAATGAAATCCAACAGATATCACTTACTGGCATCCTTCTTCCAACAAAAGAATGGGAGAAGATCTTTAGATCTTGGTCTGCTAAAGAACTTGGCACTACAAAGTACTCTGGAAGGCTGGAGAGGAAAACACGAATCGTAATGTAAGAGCCTGTGCTTCAGGCAGGATAAGCGTGCTCTGCAGACCCCACATTTAATTAACGTGCACCCTAGTCGGTGGCCGTGCAGTGGGCACCGTGGGTGCCACTGATGAGCCTAGACATCTCAGTCTAAAACACGTGCGAGGTGCTCAATTAACACAGTCGTTATACTCATAGCAGGGGAACAATCCAAAGGAAGCATCTGAAATATTTTCCAGAATGACTATTAATCAAACATATGCAATTTCTGAAAAACATGTCCATCATCGTTCTCTCGACAGGCTATGGGTAGGAGATACCAGGCACACCACACCAAACCAAACCAAGCCCACAAATCTCCCGAGAAGCTTCCACCCCCTTCTCATCTCCCCCTTCTCTGTTTCCCATCTCCCAAAGGCAGGTGGACTCCGGGATGTGGGTTAGAGAGCGGTTACTACCAGGCAAGCTCACTGCACCTGAAGACATCTCTTTTCCTTCCTCTGCTCACACGGCCAGGTAGGGGACAGAGGCAGGCCCTGTCACAGGCTTCTCAACACATAATGCACGCTGGCCACAAAGTTCAAATTCAAGGGGAGGCAGAGGAAGACTCAAGCCGTGTGCTCCCAAGCCCCTTCCTCAGCACTGCACTCCTAGAAGGTCCTCGTACTTTGTTCACAACACTGCTTATCTGAAAAAACTAAGGAGGACCTGAATGACATTAAAACAAAACATCCCCCAAATCTGAATACTAAACAATATTAAACAAGTAAAAAATTAAAAAACAATTTTCTGGTCACTTTTGGAGGATTCTAGGAAACAGCTCCTTCTGAAAACTGGTTAAGTAAAGGGGAAAAAGTAAACATTGATACTGCCTTCCTCATACAAACTGTATTTCAGGTACTAAAGAGCTGCTGAGAGAAGAGTTCGATAGAACTGGAATATGACAATAGCAATTCTCAATAAATAATGGATCTGGGCAATGATCCTCACTGCTAATGAATAACCATTTTGGGCAGCTAAACCCATTCTATAAAAGGGGAACTTAGCACTGGGTGGAGCAGGCTGACTGCTGTGGGGCCCACAGGTCAGTCAGCGTCACAATGATGCCTGGAGCCCCCATGATGCCACAGGGGGTGCCCAGCCCACCTGAGGAAGCGTTCTTGCCTCAAACCTGGAACTGAATCTAATTACAACTGACCCCTGAACAATGCCAGGGTTAGGTGTGCAGACCCTCTGCGCAGCCGAAAATCTGCATATAACTTATAGTTGGTATGTGCTTCTTCCACACCCATGGTTCCGCACCTGCAGATTCAACCAACGGGGATCCTGCAGTACTGTAGTATTTACCGTTAAAAAAAATATCTGTGTGGAAGTGGACCCACGCTGTTCAAATCCGTGTTGTTCAAAGGTCAGCTGTAATTATTTAAGCCCTTAGAGCTAGCTAACATTTCAGATACAGTAGACAGAGGAACACATTAAAGGACACCACAGTGATAAACCCAGAAATATCTAGAAAGGGAAAAAGTCCACAGAACATTTGACCTAGTTTTGTCAACAAAAAAAAAGGCAAGTAAAAAAAAGGGATGGAAGGAGACTATCATAGATTAAAAAGCCTGAGACAGATCATGCAAGTTCAATGTGACCCTGATCTGAACAAACCAACCGTAAAAGACACATACAAGATACGAACGCAAATAAACACTGACTGGATGATTGACAATACTACTGGAATTATCAATTTCTTTCAATGGATATTGACATTGCAATTATGTTTTAAAAAAAAGTCCTTATCTTTAAAAACAAAATATTCATTAAAACATTATTAAAAATAAATATTCCGTTAGCCATAACTTGAAAGTTATCAATGACAGCAGAGTTTGATGATTACTCCTAAGAAGTCACTCCCAGCCATGAACAACACTGTCAAAGCTGGACTTACCAGGTGGATATCATGTAGCCCTCGTTAATGGAACAAACTCTCCACCCGGAGGCACCTGTCCTCTTGACTTCTCTGTCCCAGTCAGAGTAAGTTTCAAACAGAGGAGTTTTTTGGCTGCTGCCACCCCCAACTCCAATGCCACCGCCGCCTCCACCTCCTGAGGGTATTCCATTAGCTTTGCTGGCTGTAAGAAAAAGCAATAGTATTAATTCTGCTTCAAATTCCCTCTCCTCTCTGTGCCTCCTGTCACAAACACACTGCAATGTGGCACCTCTTCCCTGTTTGTCTCAGGTATCTCCAAAGCCACCCTACCCCTTCCGGCCGTCCTGGGCAAGGGACGGCCCCCCCGCAGGACAGCCCACTGTGTCCCGTCCTCGTCCAGCTCGTCCCCACCCTGCAGCACCTTCGATACCCTGTCCTTCCGCTGGCTCTGCCTTCAACGCCTTCACTCACAAACGGGCAAACTTGGCTTTGAAAGGGCTTTCACGTGACCACACTAGACCACTCTCGCTACTACGCTACACAGTTCCCCTCCCTTTTACTGGCCACCTTCTGAAAGGGTGACCGATGCCTGCTGCTCACGTTTCCTCCTTAACTTCCAATTGTCTCCTATCCCTACCGGTTTACGAACACCATTCACAAGCGTCCCTCAACTCCCTACCCCAAGCTATGGCGTAAATCTAAGTCACTGCTAGTTTTCTCCCCACATTTTGCCTGGAAAAATAAACGCATCCAACAATCAACTCCATTCTCAAGCTGTCCGAATCTTTCATCTTTCCAGTGTTTACTTCTTAACCCTTCTCTATGTATGACTCGCTATGACATTCTTGGTCTCCTATATCTACACGATTTTTCTTTGATAAGGTGACATAGATTCCTTAGCCTCCACTAGAGTGCCAGTCCACTGGAGACTCAACAGAGGGCCTGGACTTGACCTTCCTTAGCAAGGAGCCTTCTCCACTTGAGAGGCACGGCCACCTGCTGGGAGCATGCGCACAGCCTCAGGAGGGCCTCAGAGTGACCACAGAGAAAGAAGGTGTCCCCACAGGCAGCCTGATCTGGGTGACAGACGCCATCCCTCTCCTGGCCCAGGGTCTCCTTGTGCAGGCTGCAACCACGGCCAGTCTCTCAGCTGACAGCCCGACCGATGTTCTGCTGCACTCAGACCAGCCTGCAGCTGCCACAGGACACACTTCCTGAAATCAGGCTTTCAGGACGCTACCCTTGCCCCCAAATGTGCAATCATACTCATTTCCAACTGAATCCAGCAAACCTAAACAGCTTCTCTTAAAGAGCCCTCGCAGACCTGCCCTGTAACTAAAGTTCCTGCCCGTTACTGCCGAACTCCCATCCCCCTGCAGCCGTGAAAACCCTTCTTTGTCCCCTCAACATGCCACGCCCATTCCCGTGGACTATTTACTAAACCTGGTGCAAAACAGGTATTTTCTGAGAACCTACCACGTGCTAAGGCCTGAAAACTGACAAGCGAGCTAAGATTTCACCCCTACTTTGAGGCGCTGGTGACAGCGCGCCGGGTGGACGAGAGCGATGCGGGCGGAGAGGGAAGCCCACTGTGGCTGGGGCTGCAGGCTGGGACGGGAAGGTCTCCGACCCGAGCAGCTCTGAGCAGAGTCCTGAGGAACCAGCCAATCCAAATGCTCGCAGGTGGCTGGTGAGGAGGAGACGGGCGTGCTAGGCAGAGCGGGACATAAGACATGCGGAAGGACGGCACAGCACCGAGTAATGAACTACAGCGAGCACAGTAAGGGTGCCAGAGGTGGCGGAAGGGAGGCTGGGAAACGCGACGGGGCCTAGCCTCTCAACCCGTGCTGCACCAGACAGGAACCACCAGCCACACGTGCTGCTTAAATTTCAACTGAAATTTAAATTAAACAAAGATTTTAAAATCAGTTCCTCAGTTGCACCAGGCACATTAAAGTGCTCAATGGCCACATGTGGCCAGTGGCTTCTCTACTGGACGATGCAGGTGACAGAACATTCCCATTACTGGACGGCGCTACTCTAGATTATAAAGGGTCTCAGGTGCCGGGCTAGCACTTTTGCATTTTATCCTTTAAGTGGCATCAGAATTATAATGATGATGATTCTGATTTTAACAGAGCTTGTTAAAAATGAAAATGCCACTTCTAAGCCCGTATTCTGGTGGGCCACTCTGTCTCAGTGCCTGCTCTGGAGTAACCACCACCAGAGGACGTGCTGGGGAACTTGGGACTTGGGATCTCTCCAGAACACGGAACCTGCGTGGAACTTCCAGGCAATTCCCATTTCACACGCTGTGTAGCAGAGCACCAAAAACCACAGCAGCTAGTCAATACTAGAAAACCTAAGGAATTCATCATATGACCAAATTAAAGGGGAAAAAACCCTCACAAGTGCAGAAAAACATTTGAAAGAGTCCAACACGTGCTCATGATATAAAATACAGAAAAATTTATCAAATTGGGAATAAAAGGGAATTTCCTTCACTTGATAAAGGGTACTTATCAGAAACACACAGCAAACATCATCCTTGTTAGAACCAGGAACAGAAACACTACCTGCTACCATCATTACTATTCAACATTGCACAGAGGTCCCCACCATGCAATGACCACCACCACCAAGACACACTGGAACTTTGTAAAGAGCTATGTAAATACTTGGCAGCTCAGCCCTAGCTGGGAGTCCAGACCTGCATACTTTTCAGTGTTCTGAGGTTACAGACTTAGGAAGCTAGGCTGAGAACATGCTCACTGTTTACAAGATTGGTCCTCTGGCAAAACATATAAAGTCTCAAGATCTAACTAACAATAGGTGAATTTTTCTGAACACAAAGTGAGAGCAACTACAAGATCTAGTACTGTTTGCTATTTCACAGGTTTTACTTGTGTAGAACCTGTCCATTTCTCAGCAACCAGGACCAGATTTCTGATACACTCAACATCTTCAGTGAGAGCTTATTATGGAATGTGTAGCAGGTACCCAATCTGCCATTAGAAAGTCTGGAAATTTTAATGCTTTTCAGAAGGTCCCAGAGGCCCAATGCCTGTGGCCTGCTCTACTAGTGGATTACTAATAGGGGCTGCAGCAACACACTGGCCAAGCCAGTCGTCTTAGGAAGATCTGGCTCCCCTGACAGTTACCTGACTGAGGTTTTAGGACACCCCTCCTCAGCCAACTGAAAATGAAACAAGGTCAGCCCTCCCGACCGTCATTATCTTCTGTGACACAGTTCACAAGTCTAATCCTAGATCAAGTTGAAATGATCTTAGAGTTTCCACTTAACTAGCCCCCTCCATATTTAGAATGGCCTCAAGCAACAGTAAAGACAATAAAAGTTGTCAACAAATGAAAAGAAAGCCTATCGCTTTGATGACACTGCAGAAATGAGAAGTCACAAAGAAGGGTGAAGAAGGGGAAAACAGAACTGCGATCATTAAGAAGTTCAAGAGAGCGGAGCCAACAAAGTGGTTCAGACAGGAGATTTGGACTTTATGGGCCTGGGGTGGGGCCAGCATGGCTGTCTTTCTAAAAGCTCCCCCAGGGATTCCGGTGCACAAGGCTGGTGTACTCCTATTCCCGAGACACGAGGACCAATCACAACCATTTACAGCTACACTGAAAATATTAACAAAACTGACAAGCAACAAACTTTAAAAATTTCTACACTATTTCAAATGGATTTTGTCCTCTGTAAGTGGTTTTCAAATAAGCATCTAAAGGAAAACCTAATACTAAGACCCATGTTTAAAAAAAAGGATAAAATTACGAAGTAAAATAACGTCACTGAAAATGTCCATCTTCTGCTGTGAGCCTACACTGCACCTTGAGATTATGTCACTGCATCTGCAAGCAGGTGTCTGTCATGCAGTGGAGCTGCCAACACTGAGGCTGCAGGTAACCTGAGGTTTTCAATTCTTTAGTCCAGAAGTATAATCTGACATCTTATCAATTTTATAACAAAGATGGATCTGTATTTTTGGGACATTATTTGTCCAATAATAAGCTAACTGGTGAAAACAGCATCCTCGTGGTTTCTTTCAAGTTAAAAGAGCAAAAATAGAACCGTCGTTCCTGTCTGTGCCAGTGCCGCCTGCGGTGTCAGCGTGCGGAGCGTCCCGAAGCCTGTGGGTGCTGGGCATCCCCCATACTTCAGGATCCTCGCAGAAGAACCTGGATGACTGGCTTTTCACTCAAGTGATGCCGAACACGAAAGAAAACCTCAGAAGGCCTAAGGCCAGATTCTTAGACAATTGCAGGGGACATCCTCTAGCTTCACATCTTATTTGTGGAAACAGCTTTGTCACCTACCTGCCTGCAAAAAGGACTTCTTTAATCCAGCCAATGAATCAAGGTGTCATCCAGAAGTTCAAGAGTGGATTATTGGGCCTCTTTCACTCACAAATTAATGAATTCTGACTGCAGTGTGTGGAAATTTCAGGCTTCTTTTGCTCTTAAAGGTGCAGTTTATGCTTCTGCAACAGCATGGAAGGATATGAAAGGATGTTACCCTATGAGGAATCTTAACAAAACTTTGGCCAAGTGTTATGTTTATGAAGTGACTGTCAAGGAGGAGGAGTCTGAAGGATGCAATATAAAAGTGTTCCTGAATATTTTAAGTGTTACTTATCAATCGTTATTTTCTCCACAAGCTACATATGAGAAGATACAGAGAAGTGACTGACGGGAATAAGGAAACCAGTAGTAGGAAAGCTGTGGACTGAATAAACTGCTATCAACCCAGAGATGCCCACGAGGAACGGATGAAGACAACCGTGAGAAGTAACTGAAGCAGGCATCACGTCACCAAACACATAATGAAGTTCACTGTACTTGCTGAACATTGTGCAGAACTCATGGGTCTGTACCCTGGACTGGAAAAAGGTATCATCTACTAGGAAAAAGGTATCATCCAGAATTGGTTTTGATCATCAACAAATGCAAGTGGGAATCAAAGGCTCTCCTACGACTCTTGTGCCCCTTGAAGCTTTCATCTCAGTTACTCTCTCACATCTCTGGGTGAGAGTCCTGTTGAGGATAACCCTGATGATCACGGTCTGCAGCTGAAGATGCGCCAAAGGAATGTTTGCCTAGCTACTAGTGTGGATCTACAATACTTTATTTTCGGACGATAAGTGAATTTTCTTTATGTTAAGAAATGAACTTTAAAAATTAGTTTATTGTTCAAGGCTAGATTACAATTAGTTGCACAGTGATAAGAAAAATTAAATTATAAGTATTTCGTTACCCCATTTCTGTTAGTACCATAAGATAAAAGCTATGACCTTTGCATATCATCTCTGTGGCGTTTACAGTGTACTTATACCATATGCATCTGCAGATACTGTGTATTGTTCCTACATTTTAATGAATTTACAATACAGTGATACTGGAATATACTTTTATTATACAGATTATTTAAATTACTATATATGTTCTGAGGTAACAAAATGTAAAGGACCAGTAAAATTAGTAATTTATTTTAGACCATGCTGGCTGGGGTGAACGGCCCTTTCACTATAAACGTGTAGCTGAGTCATCTCTCTCCCTTGAAGACTGGGAGAGCACATGATCCAGCAGGCAAATGGACATGTGGTCACTAACCTACGAGGAGCTAATGTCAGACATGACCTCATTGCTTTTTCTCTAGCCTTTTATGAGGTTAAAAAAAAAGAAAATTGGTTGATCAAAATTACAATTCTTTGTATATAAAAAGAATGCACAGAATTACACGATCACTTGGAATATTCCTTGGTGATGTCATCACTGACATATATGTGTACAGAACTATTCACTTTTATAAAAACCGTTTAAAATACACTTGTCTTTTGGATGAATGCTCATCTTCCTTTCATGAATCTTATTCAGAAATATAAAATCAATATTTTGACAATCTTAATGAAGTCCACTAAAAAGTTTAGCCATTTCAGCTTCTGCATGAAATCACACCTTGCCAAAAAAGATCATGAGTTTCAAATATCTTTTAATTTTCTGCCAGTTTTCTTAAAAGATAAGATTACTTTAACTCAAGTTACCAACTAACAGGCGGGGAGGGAGAGGTATCTTCCTTCATCATAAAATACAAGCCAGTGACTACAGGCAAAATACTTAACATGATTCTCATAAGCCTATGTTTACAGTTGCTTATAGGTTCTTCCCCGTCACTTTTTAAATGTTATCTGACAAATGTTATCTCTTTTAGTATATAGTGCTTACTTCTCTAACAGTTATGAAGCTAATAATTCTACAATCATTAAAGCTCATGTACTTGGAGGCGTCTCATAAAACATAAGAATAAAATTTAGACAATGTAAAGTTAGTCACAATAGTTAATATTTTCATATTTACCTGAATTGTGGTATTTTTTCCCAACATATTCAAATGCAAAGAGTAGCTGGAGGTCTGTTGGCTGGGAATAATGAGCTATTGCAAGGCATACCTAGGAAAAATTCTACATTTAGAATTGATTTCAACACACTTAGTTAAATGAAATGTACAATAAGGCCTTGAGTGTGGGAGCGTCATCTGGGGCAGGGATTATAGACTTATTTCCATGTTTTCCTGTTGACCTAGAGTGTGAAAGAGCTCCTTAATGCCAGGGATTTCATTCATTGTTGTGCCCCATGACACTGTTTAATCTTTAGTGACTACATGCTAAGTATTCAGTAAGTGTTTGCTGAGTTGAATTTTAACAGGAATGTACTTTTATTCAGATAAACAAAACTTGAAAACTAATGAAGCATTCTCCAAAAAGGCAGTGACATATCCACTCCTAAAAAAAAGAAAAAGAGAAGTTTCATTTTTTATGGACTATAATGATTTAATACCATCAATTTGGAAGGCTTACTGTTAGGTATGAACTTTTAATGTTCTTACCTCATGCATTAAAAATCTAAACTTAATAGAAAAGCTACAATTTTTTCTTACAAAAAAAAATTAGTAAGAAATCCAGAAGTACATGGGCGGCTCAAAGAGGTACATCAAAAAAACTGTTTAAATAAAATGGTTTGAGACTATGCCTATGGTGGAAAAAGTGTGGGCTTTGGAATCCAACAGATCAGGGCTTGAATCCCAGCTCTACCAAGCACCTGCCATGTAACCTGTGTGAAGTCAACTCATCTCTTGGAGCCTCGATCTGCGCACCTGTACAATGAAGATAATACCTAGGCTGCGGTGAGGATGAATAACCTTAGCATACACCTGGCCTCGAGAGGAGGCCATGTGTGGAAACATGGCTGCGATTACCCTCTACTGCTGTTGGAAAGAATGAAAGATAGTGCTCTGTGCCCATAAAGCCCTGGACTAGACCATGGGAGAAAACACTCTTAAATGAGCAAAGAAGACAGAAGAAACTGAAGACATATGCAAGGAGAGAATAATAGATGTTCTTACTTCAAAAGATTAAGCATCATTTAGAAGAAAAAGCATTAAGCCAGAATGATATACTTTTAACAGTGAGCAAGCAAGAAGTTTAGTTAATTGTTAGTCCATGTCAAATTAGCGGTGTCTGGGGTGGGTTGATGCAAATTCTATTGACTGGTAAGTATGTGTCAGTTGCTTGTTTAAAATATATTTTAAGAGTCTTCTATAGAATAAATGTTTCCTGTCTTACTAAATTAAAACATACATCTAAGAGAACAGAGTTATCATTAGTTTTAGTTTTGACTAAAAACAACAACAACAACAACAAAGAAAGCTCCTTGAAACTTATGTAATGCCTATGGGAGAGCTTTCTATGAGATTCCCACCGAGGAAATTTAGGAGATAGTGACCTACATTCCCATCCCCTACCTGCTCAACAGTCTTTAAAGCACTTCTTCCAGCAGCAAACTACTGAAATCTACACCTTGAAAAAGTCCTCATCACTTCCTGTTCCTCTGGGCACCATATTTAGTTTATAAGCTTTGTTGCACTTTCCTCAAGATTCTTTTTCATTTTTGTCCCATTTTTCTACACCATCATAGTCACAACCTTAAGCCATACTCGCCTTACGGCATCTTTGTGGGTTTCCCTACATTCTTAAAAAAAAAAAAAAAAATCAACAACACTTAAGGGTTCTCTTCCAAAGATCAAATTTTGACCAACAACTTTGTTCTCCGTATAATCTGCTGTGGTTCCCAGATACCTGCATACTAAATTAAACCTTCTTATTCTAGATTCTTCACCAAACCAGCTCTCCTCTACCAGCCATCCCGTGCCCTCCCCACCACCCCTCAGCCGTCCCTGGTCTAGAAGCACATATCGTGTCTCGCTCAGTCCTCGCCATCCCCTCGGCCACACTCTGCTCGAGAAACCCTTCCCCGCTGCTTAGCCAACCACGCTGTGTCTGTCCTCACCAGCCTTCCCAGACTGAGCCAACTGCACAGTATTGACTGTGGAAACCCTCCCGTTCTCTCTGAATAACAATAGTTCCAATAGAAAGCATCTCTTCAGTTAACTGTGCTTATGCAGCGGTACTTTCCAGGTCTTCACCCAATAGTCATGAGAGTGGATAAAAAGGAGGACATAGGTTCTTTGTTTTACTTCTACCACAAAGTTCAATTACTCAAGGGCAGGCACCAGGTCTCCTTCCTTCAACAGGTATTTACAGAGCCGCCACCATGTCCTAAGTCCTACGGATGCGGGAGTGAACAAACAGACACAAACCCCGTTCTCATTAAGCTTACATTCTAGTGGGGAAGACAGACACTAAACCAGAGAAACAGGAAAGACTACAGTAAATTAGACAATGATAAGTGCCAAAGGGGAAAATAAATCCAGCAGGGAAGAGGATGTACAGTGTTACAGTGAGGGAAGAAGAGAGCAGGTTAATAATTTAGAGAAAGAGACCAGGAGAGGTCTCTCTGCACAGATCTGAGGAAGCCCTGAAGACCCCTGCATTTCTGCCATCTCATCAGTAGCTTTCTGGAGGGTCTTTGTGCTTAACAGCTGCTGCACTAAAAATACTAGTTCACAAAATAAGTTACTAATATAGTCAGGAAAATGCTCCAATTCAATAATACTAGATATCACTTTCTCTGAGACATTCAGAAAGCAGTCATGGGCCTTGTTTACACAAAAGAAATGCACACATCACTGATGATGGAATATGTTTTTTATGGCCACAAAGACTATCTGCTAGGCAAAACCCAACGTAGCCCATTTCTAAAAAGCCCTTAAAATAGCACAATCTCACATTTATAAAGGTTAGGAAACAAATGAGCTTATTTAATGGCATCCACATTTAAGGAAGACTATAAATACTGTAATAATGTGAAAGCAACTCAGTTTAATCACTTGCACAATGGTTGATTTTGGGGGGGAAGGGGACACAGCCTGAACTATAGCTGTTGTTTAGCAGTGTAACCACAAGTGTGTAGGACTTAGCTCAGGTAACCTCAGTACGGGGTACCTCTAGGAACCCTGACAAAGGTACACACAACTTGTGTCATCCGGGTTACATTCCTGTTGTCACTGCAGGACACTCTGAGAAGATCAAGAAAGCCAGGAGTCCTCTTCCTTGAGCTTTTTCCCAGAAGTCCTCTTCCTTGAGCTTTTTTGTACACACTATTTAAAAAGCCTACACCCACATTCCTAGATTCCATCACTAAGAGTTTGACTTAAAAAAGTAGGTCTCATTTTCATGTAAAATTATTCTAATTTTACAATGTACTCCCTAAGTGTTAAAAAAATTTCAGAAAAACCTCTCTCTACATCTTTAAAAACTGCCCCTGAAATAGTTCATTTGGCCTGGCTATCAGAGAAAATGAAGAAAATCTTTATTAAAGACATTAAATTATGGTAAATATTTAATTGGAGGAAAAAAAAGTAAACTACTTTTGAGGTGATTTTTGGACCAAGGCTGATATTCTTGTCTGGACAGAAGCCAGAAGTACCCACGGTTGGTGGTTTCTCCTCCCAGACCAGCTGGGGGCACAGCACTGGAGAAGATTAACACACAGCCAGTGCTGGCACGTGGGCAAACAAAACTGGTTTCCTGCATTTCTGTGGTCTGAAAGCCACCGAGGAGTAAGTCTCAGATTAAAGGCAAAAATGGCAATTCAGGAAAGGCCAACTTGTTCTTTAAATAGATGAGTTGAATTTTTATTTCTAGAAACTATGCCTGAACAAGTGGTTCATCAGAGCCAACTAATTTGAGAATGAAGTGGAGACAAGGGGCATATATTTCACTTACCATCTTTTATATATTTTTTTATGTAAGTGATAAATCATTAAAAACAATCTTTTGCCCCTCAGCAAAGGTTCTTCAAAAGGAAATGGTGGCTCAAAGTTGCTTTGAGGCCAGATGTCCAATTCTAGATATCCAAATTCCTTTTTCCTTTACATAGACCTTTCCCAAAAATCCTTATTTACAATCCAAGAATAATGAGGATGAATGTCATCTAATTTTGTCATAATACTACTCAGGAAACACCAGCTAGATTACCAGAAGGCTTCAGAGCAATATTTAACAAAATGTGAACCAATTTAGCATTCCGAGATTTCATTAATTCAAATAGGAATATAACTGCTTTCAGTATTTCCAAAAATAATCAATGGTTTACCCACCAGAGAACTCTGAACATGCATCTGGTCATTTTAAAACAATTCACAAAAATCAAAGCATTTCCAGAGAAAAGTTAGCATTCAAAATTTCCAGGAGGTAGAATCAAGCTGTAATTCCCCAATTGTTACCTAATTTTAGATGAAAACTTTCACTTGAAATAACACGGTGTGCTAGAATTTTTGTTTTTAACTCATGAAGCCATTAAGCTTTGGCAGCCATACATGACTTAACCCTTTGTGTTTGAAAACATGTAAATCAGGGAAAAATTTCTCCATTTATATTCTTAATGCCACTGTTTCTTTTCTGTATTTCCCCCCTTATGATTGTACAAATACAAAGAGAGTATTTCTTTTGGGTCTGAGGTAACTGCTTTTGATATATTACAACAGTGGGGAAAGAATTTTTGCCAGAAACCTGGTCTTGGGAAAGGGCATAAAAAATTGGACCAGCCTAGCCTGTTTTGAGTAGACGGTTCAATGAGGCCCCCTATAGCACTTACCAGCAGCAACAACAGGGAAGGGATATTCTGAATTTCCACAGCACTTGTTATGTGTTTCATTCATTTGGAAGCTAATCATTTATGTGGGAACATCTTTTATGCTGCTACTTTGTACTGTTGTTTTCATTTGTTCATGCTTTATCTCCTCAACTAAACTTAGTGCACTGCCTCACACATCAAACATGACCAACAAGTACTCTAGATGGTGCAAGAACGAGCCAGATAATTATGCTTTGCAATGACTGAAATACTGTCATCTGAAAAATAGAGGAGAAAATGGGAGAGATATCAACTTTCTAAAAGAATATTGGGCCACTGTATCAATTTCTTATTTTAAAAATACCGTGTCCTAACCCCATCTCCTAAGTTCCATGGTGTCCCTGTTCTTGAAATGATACACATCCTGAAGGTAACATTTTCACAAGCAGATTCCTGATGCTCTGATGAAATTACAACTACATCTGAGTTCAAGAAAGTAACTTGGCTAAACTATTTTATACACAGTCTACTACCTAATTAATTCTAAAGTCTTTCTACATAATAGGCATCTCAAGTTAGTAAAATGCCAAAATCACCAACTGCAGAACTGAATGGCTAAAAGTAGTCTTAAAAGTTATCTGCTGAATTTCCCATCCTGCAGCATGAAGAAAGTAGTTATACACACTCTACCTGAAAATGTTTAGCCACAGATCCCACCACCATTCTGCTACATAGCCTAGCTGCAATGGTCAGACATTCATTTCGTGTTTGCCCTCCTATAAAGAAACTGTTGACTCTGGTTCTAAAAATAAATCTATCACCTCCTCACCAAACCATAAGAAGACAGCTGCCTTAAGATCTTTCTGACAGCCACATTTTGATATCAACAGAAAATTTACTGCAGTAAGTTTACTGACCATGGAAAACAAATGCACCCCTTTTTGGTGGCACAAAAGCTCCCTCATCGTTCCTCTATTCCCGATACATGAGAGCAGGCTTCCGGAGATTCTGTTACTATTCTCTGCATTTGCTGAACCACAGACTGGCCCGGGGGGCTTTAGGACCACCAGCTTCACTCCTCTGCTAAACCCAAAATCTGGAATCAAAGAAGGAGGAATTTCTGCCCTTGAATCTTACTCCACGAGTTTGCAATAAACATTCCCCGGAAGGCAGGGGAAAAACAACCCAATTAAAAAGTCCCTAGCTTTTAGCCGCCTGTGTGGAATATCAAATTAATTCACTAAAATTTCTCTAAAGCACTAATATTTATTAGACCCCTCCTATAACTACACATTTACCTAACCCTTATGTAACCTAAGTCTAGCTTTTAGTTTATTGATAAAGCTCTGAGGTACTGAATTAAAAGTCTTACAAACCTCAATTACAATACATCACCATCTTTTCAATCTTTTTAACCAAGAAAAAAAACAGCTGGTAATGGTCTTAATGTAAAAGATATGCATGACAGCTTTTCATATTTTAGGAGCTGCTTAAAAAATTACATAGAATACTTTAAAGCAGTCATAAACTAGTCCAAGGAAACAGTTCTATTAACGTCCCTGGCTTTGACTTTACATAAGGAGATATCAAATAACTTCCCCTAAAAAAACCAAAAAACAAAAAACTGAGCAATTGAGAAATGAGAACTTCCATACAGAACTGCAACTGGTAAATATAGTGCAAAATCAATGATAAAACTTAACAGGATTACCTTTTTGGCACTTTCAGGACCTGATTCATCAAAGCGAAATCTCACAATTCTGAAATCTTTACAGTAAATAATTAACTCTGTTGGATTAAATTTCAGCTTCTGGTTTGGGCCCAGGACTTTCTGCTTCCTTTTGTGGTCATTTACTAAAAAATAAAAAAATAAAAAAATTCCTTTCTTGATATTCACTCTTTAGTACACTTTAACAAATTCTTACTGAAAACAATCGGAAGGTCACCCACCACTTAGTACTGCTTCTCTAGAATCTTTCATATTTGTGTATAATTCCTAGAACTTTGGGGGATCAGTTTTAACTTTGCTTTGGATGATATTAAAGATATTTCTTTGCACAAAACCACCACCATCTATATTTAATGATTAAAATTTTAATTAAAAAGAGGACAAATACTAGAAAATATAAAAAGTCATATATTTTGGGACTTCCCTGGTGGTGCAGTGGTTAAGAATCCGCCTGCCAATGCAGAGGACAGAGGTTCAATCCCTGGTCCAGGAAGATCCCACATTTCATGGAGCAACTTTGCCCACGTGCCACAACTACTGAAGCCCGTGCACCTAGAGCCCGTGCTCCGCAACAAGAGAAGCCACTGCAATGTGAAGCCTGCACACCGCAACAAAGGGTAGCTAGCCCCCGCTCACTGCAACTAGAGAAAGCCTGCACGCAGCAACGAAGACCCAATGCAGCCATAAATAAATAAATATTTTTTAAAAGCCATATATTTTATATCTCCATTTAAAAATAATTTACTGATTAATTTTCCTGGGACTCAAAAAAAAAAAGGGAAAAAGCAAAAAACCTACAGAAATAAAACTCCAGCCCAAGTATTTGAGAGGTGTAACTCTTCAAGCAAGAATTCCCGAGTAGAACCAGCTTTTAGGGGCTGAGTGAAGAATAAAACATACCTGTGACTATTTGCTCAATACATGTTAAAGGGACATCATGTTCACCAAGAAGAAGGTTTCTATAATGGAATTTCTGAAATAAAAAAATACATTCATGTTAATTATTTTCCCAATAACTTCACGATGGTAATATGAGCCTTACTTTTAGGTGTGATAAGAAATTGCAACGACCATCTCTAAAAAGAACAAAAGCTTTTGCCTGTGCAGCTATGACAATTCTAAGGCTATAGTTATCACAGAACACACTTCAGTAGGAAAGTAAGGGGAGGAAGAGAGAAACACATGCTGTGTTCACATTCTCTCCACCTTTCTTCCCACACTTTAAACAATAAAATTAGGTCAAGTTATATACAACAATGTCATTATAACATACAGGATATGTGATATTATACTGTCAATCACTTCACAGGCAAACACTTGCATACCTAGTTCTGGTTAAACTGTCACTAAAATAATATAAAAAAGGGGCTCCAAAGTCATCAGATTTTAATGGGTAAAATCATGGCTTGAGTTTCACAATGGAGATTTTAGAGCAGAAAATAACTTTTTACAGCAGAAAGTCTACTCAAAATAAAAATCTTTAGTCAAACTGCAGCTTATTTTTTAAACCCATTTTTTATACACACTTTCAGACTAAGGACATTGTTGATGCTATTAACCTTCTGTTGGTAGGACACTGGGTTATTTTTCCTATTAGTGGTATTGGATTTAAGCTATTCCAGGTACATGGGTCTCAATTATAGTGAAATCTGGAGCCAAAGATTGAAATAAAGCCAAAAATAAAAGGAAAAACCCAAGTTTACAGCCAAATAAGCTGTGTCTCTACATACTGGGTATCTGTAAATGCCTTAAATTTAGTCTCAATATACCTACAGATTGCAATAGATTTAAATACACTTATCCATAGTTACGTGCTTCAGTCAAAAGTTTAGAGTTAACATCCAAATATTACTATTACAAATAAAGGTCTAGGGAGTAAAAGTGTATATATAACACTTTACAAATCAAAACAGAAAATAGTTGTTGAGGGAAAGTCCAGGATTTTTAAGTTAGACAAACGAATGACTGACTTTATTTATTTATTTATTTATTTCTGTACGCGGGGCTCTCACTGTGTGGCCTCTCCCGTTGCAGAGCACAGGCTCCGGACACGCAGGCTCAGCGGCCATGGCTCACGGGCCCAGGCGCTCCGCGGCATGTGGGATCTTCCCAGACCGGGGCACGAACCCGTGTCCCTTGCATCGGCAGGTGGACTCTCAACCACTGCGCCACCAGGGAAGCCCATGACTGACTTTTTGAAAACTCAAATTATATGGAACTGTTGTTTTCCAGTAAGAATATAAAATAGCAAGAGGGTTATTAAAGAAAAACTTTATCAATATTTTTCTTCATTCTAACTACTAGAAATTTGAAATGAGAATTTGACTTTTTTGGAAAAATACTAGTTAAAGATACTATAAAATATGTAAAATGTGCAGCATCTATGAAACTATTTGCTATATAATTTTTTCTCTTTATGAGTAGTAAAAAAGGATACCTTTGTTTTTATAGATAGGTTAAAATATTTAGAAGGAAAGAATAACTCCTTTATTGAAAAGGATATATAAGCAAAGATCACAGAGGATAAACACAGCAATGTGACTTAAAACCATCTCACTAATTATACTCCTCAAGTCTCAACATTCTCCTTAAACTTTATTTTGAATTTTAATATAATACATTCCCAAACTTATATTAATCACTTATTAGTAATTTTATTATAATTTTCCCATATCTGTGCTTTATATAATATTGATAATACATACTGCTCAGAGTCAAAAGCCCTGATACGATTAAACAGCATACAAATCAAACACACCTGTAATGGCATTGGATTATCCGTAATAAAGGAAATTTTGAAGTTACTGCATATCAGTTTTCCCCACAAATCGTACTGACTTGTGTCCGATGCGATGCATTTTCTCACAAAATTGACTTCATTTACGACAATTTCTCCTTTACAAAAAGAAACATATCATTGTGTGAGCTACAACCACACCAAAAATGTCAACAGTCGCTGTGTGACCTAGAAGGAAGATTTCATGATGATGATAAGAAGAAACACTGAACCAGGACCTCACATCGGTAACAGTCACAATGGGGCATCGTGCTCCATTTGTAAATACAGAAACTGAGGCACAAAGAGCTTAAGGGTCTGAGATGGTTCAACCAGAAGGGTTGAGCTGGAGTCTGCATTCTTTACTATGCCATGCTGTCTCTCATTATTTATTTACCGAAAGGCGCCCTGGAGAAGAAATAAGCTGCACTGTCTCCTTCAGAGTATTACTTGATGGGGTATTTGTATTTTATTAACATGTGACTTGATCTTCCAAACCGATATCTTAGATTCCTTCCTAAGACAATTCAGTATGAGAAACAATGCAGTATTAACCTCAAAATTAATAATGCAATCTATTTATTTTAACATACATTCCATAAAGACAAATTGAATTTCCCTCTGCACTCACATTATAACTTAGTTGGCAATAAAACTTTAAAATATAGTTTTAGAGTTAAAATGGAAGACTAAATAAATAAATATAAGAAACTGAAACAAAAGTTTTAATGTTCTTTGAAGAGAATAATTTTCTGCAATTGATTTAAAGCTTGGTCATCATTAATCCTTAATTTCAAGTTCTAAAATGCAACCAGACCCAGGGACATTTTTAAGTAATCATTCTCTAGGGTCCATGGTAGAAGAGTTAGGGTACTGTGCTACTTTGCCTATTTCTGTCAGTACAAACACCTCTAATAGTGATGGACAGAACCATTGCTGACAAGCCCCAAACACCCACCAATTCACAGAGAGCAACTAGAGTCTCAAAACAATCCTCTCTCTTACATAAAATGTTATAATAAATTTGAACTGCAAAAATAACTTTTATTCAAAGTTCTTAAATGTACAAGACGAGTTTTAAGAACAGAACCCTAACATTTACCTGAGGATTAAATTCAAACGTGCCCATGTCAAATTCTCGGCTCAGACCAATGGAGTAATTGTCTCTTCTGCAGACAAGCCTCCTCCACGTAGCCTCCCGCCCTCCTCCCCACCACCCCCCGCACCCTGAGCCCCGCCGCTGTCCTCATTCTCCCTCTCCAGCCACACTGGCCTTTTAGTCCCTCTCAGGGGCCGGACTGCAAAGATCCATGGGGTCTTCGCACATGCTGTGCCCATTTCCTGGAATATGCTTTCCTTCTGCCTCAGCCCAATCGCTTTCTCAGGAATGCCTTAAAAACTCTCCGTGCCTAGATTAACTCCCTCAATCACAGCATCATTTACCTGTAATTCCCAGCAATGACCACAGCTGCAATTATGCATACTCTACATATTTCAAAACCACTGCCTGTCTCACCCTCAGGATCACATGCCCCATGAGGGTCAAAAATGGACTGGTTTTTCTCTGATGCTGACATTTTAGTTACAAGGCAAAGGCTCAGCATGGGGCAGGGGCCTGGTCAATGAGTGCTGAACACCCGAGTGAATGAACCACTTCACTGCTCCAGGTTCACCAGACCAGCACCACCAATGGAGCAGGAGTGGTTCCAGACAGACAGAAACCAGTGACGTAACACGGCCACGCGCCAAGAGGGTCAGGAGATAAGTGCTGGCGGGTGAATGCACATGAGTCAGAAAACTGTCCCAGAGCCACCCCTGCTCGCCTACCACACGCACAGAGAGCTGCAAAATCTACCAGTGGGAAGGAAGAGATGGAGGGCTTGTTGGACAGGACACACGGCCACACTAGTGCCGTCAGCCAACCACGTTTATGATGCACGTGCTTGGGCAGCACTTCTCCACCAACCCGACTCTCTTCCCAAGGGCACAAATGTAACATATCCAGTCCACAAAGGCAGCGAGAATGTGACAAAGATGAAAGGAGGAGAAGGCATTTAATGGGTCCAGGGCTTGGCCAACCCAGATGCAGCCCCCTGGTTTTTGTAAATAAAGCTTTACTGAAACCTATCCATGCACATTCATTTATGTACCGTCTATGACTGCTTCCACAGGACAAAGGCAGAGCTAAGTGCTTGCAACCAGAGACCTCACGGCCTGAAAAGTCTCAAACATTTACTGTCTGGGACTTGACAGGAAAAGCTTGCCCAGCTCTGTGCTAGAGATGGTGGCTTAAGTGACAACTCTTAACATTATGTGAAACAAGCCTTGGAAGAAGTACTCAGGCATATCCTGTCAGAGGAAAGGCACTTTCCACCTGCAATGGTACAATGCCCTCAGAGCTTGGGAGGCCTGCTCAGCAGCACTGAGGACCAACAACCTTCCCCCAGAATGTGTCTGCCACAGTCAGGTCAAAAGATTCCTTTCTCACCAATGAGCCACAGCACTCAGCAGAAGTGAAGCTGAAATCCAGGCCTAACTGCTCTGCTCCCCATTCTCCATCATAAAAAAGCAAAATTAAGCACAAATCTGTGAATGAACTCTGTGGGGCTAGATTAGAGTCTGAGACATTGGTATAAACTCAGGTATATCTTAATATATACAAAGATGGAGAGGTAAAGAAACAAAGGGAGGTGTGTGCATACATGGCTTAGTGTGCATGTGTTCATTTTCTACTCTGTCTCCTGAAAACGCCTCCAGTAACAAACCACATTCGGCACTCAGATCTTGGTATTTAAATACCATTCTCCAATAAAATGAACCAGGACTCAGTGGAGAAATGTTTGACTCCAGGGCTGGGGCAGAAGAAAGACATACTGAATCTGGAGCTTCTGATAGTTCCAGAATGCCAGAAAGTAGGGAAGGGAAAAAGAGAGGGGGGAATGGGGGTGGGGGAGAGAAAGAGAAAGAGAGACAGAGACAGAGAGAAAGAGAGAGAGAGAAAGAGAGAGAGGACATTTCAAAAGGATAGAGGAGCCAAGATGAAAGAATTCATCATCCATCAGTAAAGACGGAGAAACTGTCACAGGCTGGAGACTAGGGAGACATGGTGTCCTGGCAGGGGCGCTAAAATAATGGCCATTAGTGAAAAAACTAGGGAAATGTCAATAAAACTTGCAGCTTAGTTAACAGTACTGTTAGTTTCTTAGTTCAGCTAAATTTATCGAGGTTATAAGATAGTAACATTAGGGGAAGCTGGGTGAAGAGTATGTGTTAACTATCTGTACCCTTTTACAAATCCAAGTTTATTTAAAAATAAAACTACTAAAGAAAAGAAGATGGACAAGAAATATACGAAACAACAGCAACAACAGTAAAATAGGGACCCACTGGGTTATGGTCTTTGAAGGAAAACTCTTACATAGCTTTCTTAGTGGACAGTGGAAATGGGCCTGGGGGATAGAAAGAAGTAGGGTGGGATGGAGGGAAAGAAGAAAAGGAGGGCATTTCCGGGGAGATGCCGAACTGGGACTTCTTATTATCATAAGCATGTAATAAAATAAGCACCAAGTTAACCTGGCTTGAGTTTTAGTTGACGACACTAAATTTTGTTCACATGGAACCATTCTCTAAAATACATGGATCATGCAGCACGGCTCTCTGCTCATACTTCATAAAAAAAGCGGAAACCCTGGGTAGGAACTGTCCTCAGCTACTGCCAGGCACGAACTGCAGTCCTGCGGGCCGGGAAACCAGCTCACAGGCGGGAGAGAAACAGGGGATTCAGAGCGCCTCTTCCCAGAGGGGACAGATGCAGAAACAGAAGAGCGCCCAGACGGTTCTTGCTACATTTTAAATTAGTGACCTTGAGGAGGAAACTTTGAACTGAAGCTTCAAAGCTCCCAGAGACTGTCCTCCTGGGCTTTTCCGGCAGGAGGGCGGTGTGCTGCCAGCCATGTGGGAGGACCCTCAGCACCGGGCACTTGCCAGCACACCACGGGCAGGAAGCGATAGGAGCCGCACGAAAGAAAAAGCAGGAAGCGAGCTTCAGTGCAGGATATGCAAAAAGCACCAGAGAAAAAATTGTCTAAATTAGAAGATGATGGGCCAAGACGTTCTACTATAACCTGGGAAGGAATCAATAAATCATCAAAGTTTGTTTTCTCAAGACCCTTTCATCTGTAAAGATAAATAAGAAAGGAAATATAATTAAAATTAATAAGTCTCTAAATGGTATAGCTAGGGAAGTTTTTAACTCCCTGAGAACCAAAAATTATGTCACATTATCTTTCATAATACCTTACACATTTAGAAAGTCAATACATGTTTGATGAATTAAAATAATTTTTCCCATAAATTTTAGCTTGAAAAATAGTTTAAGACAAAGCCTCACTGTACACAGTAGCTAACTTACGGAATGTGCAGAGGCCCAAGGCATAGCTCAGTCTGTGGCTTTACATTCAGTGAGTGACCATCCCAGACAGCCTGGGACTGGGGATTCCTGGCGTGCAGGACTTCCAACATTAAAGCCAGGGTAGTCCAAGTGTCACCTGAGCTGCAGCGAACTTCGGGAATTAAAGTGGCCTAACAGTTACTAAGGGAAGCTGAAACTCTGTACAAGATGAGCACAAGACATCGGAGGCCGCTCCTGGTACTCACAGGGTCACGCATGATACAAAAAAGCATGGAATCAAGTACCACGTCCAGTAAGAGCTACCCACGATGGGGGCTGGAGGAAGGTCAGCAGTGCAGACCTCAGGAAGAAACCAGAGGAGAATCTTGAAGGCAGATGAGGGTTAAGACAGAGAGAACACATGATCACAAAAACAAAGGCCTGAATAAGGAAAAAGGCATCTGGGTCTGAGTGAAGCAGATATCAACATTGGGAAACAGTGCAAGAGGTCAGCAAGGTGAGTGTCAGCAAACTACAGAGGTTACAGACTTTGGATTTTATTTTTGGTTTAAGCAGGATTTTCCTTAAGGGGATTCACGAAGAGTTTCTGAGCAGGAGCTGCAAGGTCAGGAGTAAGGAGGTGACCTGAGGTCCTCTAACAGGCGCTGGAGGAATGGACAGCTCCAAACGCTCAGAAGAAGGTTGTCCAGGTGAGGCACAGACCCAATGCTAAGACACCGCAGTTGGATAAACCGTTCATGGTTCCAAGGAGCAGTTACAAGGCCTTCTGTCTTTCAAAAGCAGGGTATCTAAGAGTTAAAATACTACGAAATTCAGTCTACAAGGATCTCTAAAGCCTATCTACAAAAAACCAAACCAAAACAAAAAACACCTGAAAGAGACAGTCTGCTTTAAGGGAGTCACAATCTAGTTGAGGAAATAAGACGTACAGTGAGGTAGAGGACAGTAGAACATAAATGGTCCAAACAGTGAACATGTAAAAAAAAAAAAAAAAGCAATAAACAAGACAGCTGCCCAACAATGGCTATTTTCATTTTCCGGATGGCCCTAGGTCGTATCCTTTTCTGATCTGATTACAAAAGACTCGGACAATCAGCGCATTCATTATCGATCTACTAGTTAATCTCCTAATGGAAGTGCTGCTGGCACTGCAGATGGAAGAGGGAGGGCCGAGCCGACCCTCACCTGTGCACAGAGGCTGAGTCTTAGCGGGCACCACGGGGCAGAGCACAAGTCCTCTCCCGACTGCCAGGCCCTCCCCAAATGCGGCTCAGGTGCCCTTCCTCCAAGCCTGCACAACCTCGGCTCTCCTCCACTGAAGCACTTGCCAGTGAACTGAGACTCAGGGCAGAAGCCCTCTTCTTCGGCTGCTCCCCCTCTACCAAGCAGTACGGAATGAGCAGTCAGTACCCACTCAACCATCAACTCAGGCCGTGGCCACAGCACTTCAGGCCATCCCCCTCCCACCCCACAGATCCCTAAAATGATCACGTCCCAGGGACCTCCCTCGTGGTCCACTGGGTAAGACTCTGTGCTCCCAATGCAGGGGACCCGAGTTCAGTCCCTGGTCGGGAACTAGATCCCGTGTACATGTCGCAATGAAGATACCGTGTGCCGCAACTGAGACCCAGTGCAGCCAAAATAAATAAATAAATACTAAAAAAAAAAAAATCATGTCCCAGAGAGAGAGAGGAGAGAGAAAGCCCACTGAGCCCCACTCGCTGCAAATCTCATCCCCTCACGACAAAGCCGTTGGCATTCCACCAGCCTCTGCTCAGCTCGGCCAGAGACAGGAAGTCCACTGACTCCCGAGACATTCCATTTTCTGGCAGCTGAAATCGTTTGAAAGTTGCTTGTCAAGCTGGGTCAAATCTGTCTGCTGTGGAAAAGGCAGAGCCGAGGACAGAGCTCTTTTTACCTCACCTAGAGCACTCCCTCTAGGACGACATCCAACCCACCGGCTATCCAATCCCAAAGCATAAATCTGGACCCTGGTGTCAGCACAGTCAGGCAGGCCCTGCTGCTTAGTGGTTAAAGACATAGCCTGGGAGTCAGGCTCCTAATCCTGGCTCTGCCCTTGCTTGCTGGGCAACACTAGACAAGTTACTTAACCTCTATGACTTGTATAGTTTTCTCACCTGTCAAAGGAAGATAAACTGGTACCTTCCTGACAGGGCTGTCATGAGGAGTAACCTGTAAGCTATATCATATATTAGTTAAGGATCTTAGTTGAAAGTGTAAGAAACATGCCCGGAACTAGCCTGGCAAAAAGAAATATTCTGTGGCTCTGGTGTCAGCTGGACTTCAAGGAAAATGGGACCATCAGAACTCTCCCTCGGTGTTCTGCCTCTGCCGCTCTCAACACGTGACGTCATTCTTTTGGACAAGTCTGCTGGTGCTTCAGCCACGGATGGCGCTATAGAAAAGGATCTCTTTCCTCAGTACCAATCTGAAAACATCCAGAGGCAAACCTGTGCTCATGCTAGCAGTCTGGGGGTGGGTTATCATCTTTGCTGGCCACACGAGAACCCCGGGCTGGGTGGAGATGGGGAAGGAGAATTTGTCAGAAGAGAGAGGGTGCATTTCTCAGAAGATGGTGGAAAGACTCCAGGCAGATAAAACAACTGATGTTCTCTGTGTGAGTGTTCATTAAATTGTACCTATAATATTACAATAATTTCATGGAGTGATTTCCAGTTCAGATTCCACAAAACAGGTATACTACAAAAATAATTCAGGGAAACTACACAAGAGCTAACTTAAAAACTTTTTTAAAGTCACAGCTACTACTAGAAGAACATATCTACACCAAAGAAGCTGGAAGGACATAATCTCAGAATTTAAAGCAAATCAATTTAGCTTTATGGAAAAAACCTGCATTTTTCTTAATTTTCTCAATTTGACCAAGGGCTGATAAAAACTTCATCCAGATCTGATGTCAGCCAGGCCATGACTAGAATCTGGGAACCACTGGTCCAGGTCACAGTCTTCTGCCTTGTCCACAGGCAGCATGGAGCTTGCCCCAGCCCTGCTGCAATTCAAGCCCACTCCTCCTCCAGCACCTTCCCAGCTAGCATGAAGCCAGGAACCCAGGAGGTGCTCACAGACTCAGTGAACGGATCCACCAGCCCAGCAGCTACCCAAACAGACACAAGCTTAGTGTGGCAACACCTGTTCTCACAAACATATGCTGGAACACACACACACATACACAGTTTAGAATTCATACTCTCCCTCTTTTCAAAAGGACTGGGGTGATTTTACACACACAACACAATCGTCAAAGAATGAGATTCAGGTAATGACGGGAAGATGAAGAGAAAGCCTAGGCAAAGGCCAGGTGCTTTGACAGAGCACTGTATTTCAGTTCTAGGCTCAGGTACAATTTTCTTGAGAAGTGTGGCTTTGGGAGAGAGCAAGACACATGGCATAAAGTAAGAGTTTTCCCCTTCCTCCTAAACCTGAGAGTTGGTCTGTTTGTCTGTGTATGTGCGCGCACACGCATGGCTACGGGAACAATTTAAGCAGGTGGTCTGAGGGGTCCTTTCACTGTCATTCACTCAACCAACATCTCGATGCACTATGCTGGACACTGGGTACCACAAAACTGAATTAGATACAATCTCCATCTCAAGGAGTTTCATGAACCAGGCAAGCTGAATATTACTAACATAAACCACAATCTAAATTAAATTCCTAGTCAATTTCTTCTGTTTTCTTTGTTTAATAAAAGCTGAAGATCATTTTAAATTCAGCCTCGTTAAGTTCAACAGAGCACTTGGTAACTGCAAATAAACAATTGATTTTGTGTTTCAATTTTCATCTGCTTATTGAATTAAAAGTTCAAACTTTGGGCAACTGAAGTAGGATATCCTTGAACCCAAGGCATTTTGCCAAAGCATAACATCCAACACTATACCTCTGAACAATTACTTCCTTGTTTCGCGTGCCTGTGCAAAGCCGCAGGTGACTTGGCCAAGTTTTCTCTTGGTTTCTGACTATAATGAAGGCCAGAACTATATTATGAAGCCCTCTTAGGCAAAGCCCTAGTGCAGCCCAGGTCTTATAGATCACCAATGCTTCAGTTACTCTCCACTTGTCTTCCAGATTTCACAGGCTGAAAAGGGAGCAACAGAGGTTCTGGCGGGAGTTGGTGAGGTTAGAGGTGAAGCAGGGCACAGAGACCATGACGGGGGGGGGGGGGGAAGGGGGGGCGGGGGGGGTCTGACAGAAAGAACGGGAAGAGCATGGGAAGACCAGGATGGGAAGGTAAGAACAGAAGGGGTGGGGAAGGAGGGCAAAGACACACTAATTTAGCATTGACTAAACGTTCTGTGAGGAATAGGTTAGGTGCAAACAGAATCCGGGGGCCAAAGCCATCACGTATGCACACACAGAGCCAATGAAGAAAAGCTACCACAGGTCAGGGGATCCAGACTTAGCTATGATTTTTAAGACAAGTAAACCACTGACAGTCAGGAAATGGGTTTACAACTTCCCCAGAAAACGCTGACTTTTTAACAGAAAGGTAAGTTTTTAGTTAATTCTATAGAAAAGATAATCGCTCAATGTAAAGTTCTTTGAGCTTACTGATATTTGTAACAATTTCACAAGCAAAGCTTAAATATAGAAGTTAACTAAAGAAAATCAAGCACTATCATTTGTAGCTAAGACCATGTGGTTTATTAGTGTCAAATCAAATCAAATATCAGAAGGGGGAAATCAAAGAACAGGGCCTGTTCAGGGTAAAAGGACCCAAAGTTCAATAGCTCACAGGCACTCATTCAGGAAGAGCACTGTTTGCCGCTGGGTTGTTTAAATGCCTGGAGTGACTAAGACCAAAACAGAGCACACACAGGGAGCAAAGGTTACTTATTAATTCTATTGTTCACTTCCAGGACAAGTACAAAGGATTATTTAGTACATACTGTTTGGCTAAAAAGCATTAACAAAATAAAGGGAAAATAGTTATAACTAACTCCCCAAATAAAGTTTAAAACAATTTTAAGAGTTAACATCTATAATAGGGAACCATAGGTTTATGTTTTAAATTTGTTTGTTCCTACTTAATATTTAAAATTTTAAAGCACAAAATTTTAAGTTACCCTATTTGTTCAATTACTACCTATAGAGTTCTAATCATTTTATCAGATTTAGCATTAAGTAACAACTGAGATTTTAAAATACTGATAGTAGTCACACAAACTGGTATTTGATTATATTTCATGTTTAAAACAGGCTTTCCTGGCTACTTTCCCTAATAATCAGATTAAACAACTGACTTCCTAGCTGTTACATGATTATTATACAACGCAAAATACCAATCAAATAAATGCATTATACGCTTTAAAACTAATCTCCAATTTACCATCAATTCCTACCTCTACCTCTAAGGTCTTCTAACCTCAATTTTGTTCTAAACCAGTGCTTCTCCACAGGGGGAAAATTTTGCCCCTAGGGTTCCCCCCACCCCCTAACAAAAGGGTTTGGCAATGTCTGGAGACATTCTGGTTCCCACAAGTAGGAGGTAGAGGAGGTGGTGCTCCTGGCATCTAGGGGGTAGAGGCCAGGGATGCTGCTAAACATCCTGCAATGCACAGGACAACCCTACAACAAAGAATTATCAGGCCCAAAACATCTATAGTGTCTCTGCTGGGAAGCCCTATTCTAAATTGAAACAAGATTTGCAAACACAGCTGACACCTTCAAAAAACAATTGCCAAGTAAGTAATTCAAAGTTCACTAAGCTTTGTTATTGGTATAGAGACCCAGACATAATAAAAGTCGCTTTTTATACTATTGAAATGTGATCTGATTATTAACCATGAATGCATGAAATTGCAGATGGACAAGAAGGGCAAAAAGTCCTTTCACCACCTAAGCAATTCATGATCGCTTTAAAAAAGAACATTTCAGGAGACGAAAAGGAAATAAGGTAGTGGTATTCTTGACAGTTTTCTACGATGCTTAAGTTTTCAAGGACAAACACCAATTAATCATTACTTTTTGTTGCTGTCCTTTAGTTCTAACCAATCCTTTTTTTTTTTTCCATCCTCAGTCGTTAGATTTTTAAGTGGCTAAAGTTTAAAGTAAATGAGGAAAGTTAACCACATGGTACTAGCTGGTGGAATAATCTTAGGCCAAAACACATTACTAAAGTATCTGTTAGAACACTCATGTTTACCTGGCAAAAGAACAGGCTCCAGTTTTTTAATCTTCGGTTCTGAATTAATATTATCGTCAGTCTGAAATACATTAGCAAAACAAATCAAAATCAAAACTTTTTTCCCGCCTGAGAGATAAAAGCAAATTTTATTTTCTAGGTGATGACACAGGCGACAGCCACGTATTCCCCCCACTTAAATTCTTACACATTTTTACCGAACTCTTGTAAGGATCTGCTCGTGATGGAATTGAGAGTCTGGCCATAAAAATACTACAACCGCCAGTGCCGCTTCCAGGTGTTCACATTTACGACAGGTAAGTAACCCCTTCCACTAAGTGCCCACAGGCGATGCGATCCTGCCGGCGGTCACGACGGGGACCGTCGCCAGGCGAAGGGCTAAATAAATCCTAACTCCGATCGCTCCCTGGAGTCCCGTCTCGAAGCCGAGAACGGCTGCGGCGGAGTTTTGCAAGTTTCCACCGAGCCGGCGGGGTTCCCGGGAAGGCGGTTTCCCCGCGCCGGGGTCCGGGGGACGGGGGACGGGGCAGTCTCCTGGGCCTGCCCGTGCTCGGCTCCCCGGAAACGCGAGGAGAGGGCGCCGCGGGGAGACGGCTGTTTACCTGGGGCGGCGGCAGGAGGTAGGACCTGAACGTGGGTCTGGGCGGCTTGAGCGAGAACATGGTGCCGCCGCCTGCTCGGCTCGGCCCGTCCCGGTCGGGGCCCGGGATCCGCCTCCCGACGCCCGCTGGCTGAGAGTTCCCCGTGCGGCCGCCCGGGCTCGGTCTGCGGCCAGCCGGGCCGGGCGGGCTGACGGGCGTGGACACGGCTGAGCGCCCGCCCGAGCGGGGAGGAGCCCGGGCCCATCCCCGGAAGGGGCCCGGCGTGCCGCCCCGCCCCGAGAGACGGAGCGCGCAGGCCGGCGGCCGGCCGCTGCCGGCCTCTAGGCCGCGCGGGAGTCGGAACGCGAGGCTGGCGCCTTGCGCCGCTGCCCGGCCCTCAGCGAGAGCGCCGGGGGGGAGCGGGGCGCGGGAGCCATCTTGAAAGGCCGGTCCGGGCGGGGGTGGGAGCACTGCTATGGCGGCCGGCAGGGTCCACAACGGTCCGCGGGGACGTACGGCGGCCCGCGGGGGTCAGAGGAGCCGCGGGGGGCGGCCCGAGGGGGGGGTCACAGCGGCCAGCAGGGACCTACGGCGGCCGGCGGGGGTCATAGGGGTCTCGGGAGGCGGCCCCGGCTTTTGCTCAAGCTTACGTGCCGACTGCCCCGCGGTCCCCCTGTCCCCGGGACAACCCCCTTGACGCTGCTCGCTAGTCCTCCAGCTCGCGCGACCAGTGTCGTTTTCCTTCTTCGGGAGGAGCCCGGGGCGGGGGAAGGGGACCCTGGAACCCTGGGCTCAGCCGGTCACGCTGTCTGCGGCCAGCGTGTGAGGGACGGGCACCGGGAAGGCGGCCCGGGGCAGCCGGCAGTGACTGGGATCAGGCGGTCAGCGCGGTGCCTTCAAGGTCGACACTGGGGGAGATTTTTCTCCCATCACACGGTTGTCTGTGCGGAAAGCTTTGAGACTGGGGTGTCCTGCTGCTGAATTCCACGGGGTGCTGAGGCTATTGACGGAGGACGTTGCCAGGCAACCCGGACTCCTCCATTTACTTTAACTTCTACCCTCTTTATTAAACTTTAATGTGGAAAAAGATATTAAGCAAATTACCTTCCTTTCTTTTCGTGCCTATCCTCACGTGTAAAAATACCAGTGAGCAGATAAATGATCAAAAGCCCAGCAAGAGTCAGGCCTTAGTGGTGTGGACCGAATAGGCTATGGACCGAATATCTGCCCGTTAATTGCAAAGAACCAGCGAATTTCAGCATATCAAACGCAGGGCATTTCTGAACTCTTTAGCATGTTTCCGAACTGGAGCAGCCTTTGGTAAGGGGGCTAGTGATGTTTCATTTTGGTAAATCTATTAGTTGAGACTAGATTTTTCTTATGCTTTGAAGAATAAATCCCTAATCCAGCATATTATAATTAATGTCACAGGGAAGCTCCAATGTGGACATATGAATCACAATCATACTGACAAGTGTTGCTAATGGAAACACTAAAGGATTTAAACAAAGATTCAAAAGGTACGTTTTTTGGAAAATAATTTATCCTGGATCCAGAACCCCACTGATCTTTCTGGTTAACTTGTTTGAGTGCCATATGATTCCATTTTGACCGGAAACCACAATCATACTTTAAAATGTTAAGCCCATTGAGTTATAGATGCTAAAGATAGTGTTGTGCACATACATTTAACACCTTTTTATGAATAGTCCGTGTTTTCTCTATTAAATGCATTAAAAAAAAAAACTCATAGAAAAAGATCAGATTTGTGGTTACCAGAGGCAGGGCATGGGAGGAAGGGGAATTGGAGGAAGGTGGTCAAAAGGTGCAAATTTCCAGTTAGGCGATAAGTAAGTACTAGGGATGTAATGTACAACATGATAAATATGATTAACACTGCTGTCTGTTATATAGGAAAGTTAGGAGAGTAAATCCTAAGCGTTTTTTTCTTTCTTTCTCTTTTTATTGTACTTGCATGAGATGATGAATGCCCGCTAAACTTATTGCGGTAATCATTCCACAATATATGCAAGTCAAACCATTAGACTGTACACCTTAAGCTGTATTTATACAGTGATGTATGTCAATTACATCTCAATAAAACTAGACAAAATTTATTTTTTTTCCACAAATACTCTTCAAGGAATATGTGGATCTTTATACTGAAACGACTTACTATAATTTGGCTTTTGCCATACAGGTTTTTTTAGGATCTACAACTCTAATAAGTGACCATACAGTCGAAAAGTGGAAAAACTCTGATTTCCAGATTTGTCCTGACTTACCCTGAATTTTAGGGCCTTTTCAGATATGTAATTGTATCAGTCTGCTTGGGTTGCCATAAGAAAATACCACAAACTAGGTGGCTTAAATAACGGAAATTTATTTCTCACAGTTCTGGAGGCTGGGAAGTCCAAGGTGAAGTATAGGCAAGATGGAATTCTGGTGCGAGCTCTCTGCCTGGCTTGCAGACAGTGGAGAGAGCTGAGGGAGGAGGGTTGGTGGTGGACGGGTGCAGGGTATTAGAGCACACTCTGGTGTTTCTTCTTATAGAGGCATTAATCCTGTTGGATTAGGACCCCACCACTTATGACCTCATTTAATTAATTACCTCCTAAAAGCCCTACCTCCAAATACAGTCACATTGGGGGTCAGGGCTTCAACGTCTGAATTTTGGGAGAATAAATGCAGTTCCTAGCACTAGTCCTGATATCCTTGATACTCTGTACATTCGAAATAGCTGACTGTCTCCTTCTTTGGTTTTGATGTCAGTATTTTGTCCCCTATTTTTCTGACTCTGTTTCCAGTATTGGTTCTCCTATCACAGGGGATAGTGGCATTCTGTACAGATCATTTCCTTTTCCCTGTGAAGAGGAAAAAAAGAGCTAACATTTCTTGAATATCTATTAGGTGCTAGGTAATTAATATATTCATTCAGTCAGTTACCAAATTTGTATTGATTGCTAACTCTGTGCTAAAAACGACTTGGGTCACTAAGAAGACAAAGTTTCTACTTCCTGCACTTTCACTCCAGGTGGAAGGATATAAAAAATTAATATATAACAAGTGCCATGAGGAAAAACAAATGGGAAGAAGATGAGGGTTTTGTTTTTCGATGGGAGATGGGGTGTGGTCAGGGAAGGCCTTTCTGATAAGATGATGTTTGAGCAGAGATGGAAGGAAGTGAGGGAGCAAGCCAGGCGGAGATCAGGAGGAAGAGGGGTTAGCCGTGCAAATGCCCTGAGGTGCGAACCTGCCTGGTGTGTTCAGAGCAGCCTAATCTAGTGGAAGAAGAGGTCAGAGAAAAAGAAGCCAGATCACATAGGCCCTGAAAATTGAGAAGCTTCTGCAACATTTTGAGCTGAGAATGACGTGATCTGACATTTAAAAATAATCACTCCCCCTGCTGTACAGGTACAGCGTGGTGGAAGCAGTGAGACTGAAATGGAGCAGGACCCTACTATGGTCTATGCACCCCATGCCCTCAGCCCGCCTTTTGTCTGCAGGAAAACTTCAGTCAAAGAATAAATTCGATCAGAGAAATGAGAAAATGCAGAAGCAAAGGAAAACAATCAAACAGGACAAAATAGTAATAGTTTAGTCATTAAGCAAAGTCAAGGAGCTTTAGTTCCTCCTCAAGGGCTATGGATAATATTCTGAGCCATATCCTGTGAGCTGTCTTATAGCTACTGAAACCCACACCAGGTGGAAGAAGTTAACTACATGATGACCAGGCTGTAGCCATGACATAAGCTGCCACAATTCTGAGAGCTGCCCTCAGAGAAATGGGAACAAACCGACCCTGGAACTAAAGATTAACTGTACTGAAAGCCATCAAGATGACGCTGATCAGACCACCCCATGACCAATTTCAAGATGACTGTCAGAGCTGCCTGTGCTGTTTCTACATGTAGTCCCCTCCTTCAGCTTTTATAGCTCTCACCCCCACAGTGGGGGGGGGTCGGCCTTTGAACAGGAGTCTGCCCTCTCCCCCAACCCCTGGTTGCTGGCCTCTGAAATCAAGCAAACTTTCCACCAACTTGCCCCCTTATTAGCTTTAGAGCAATGAGCAGCCAGACCCTACGTTCAGTAAAAAGACTAGTTGGGGGCTATCAGAAGAGTCCAGATAAAAGAAGGTGATGGTGGTAGCAGTGGGAGAGGTAGTGTACAGTGGTTAAGTATCATGTCTACAAAACTATACCATTGCCTGAGTATATGGTCCTGGAAGATGACTATTAAGTCATTTAAAAAATCTGTTTCTTGAGGGGGAATTCTGGGAAGATGACAACAGCAGCATAATTATTCAGTCTCCCCATGAAAATAGAGAAAGGAACTATAAAGCAAAACCAGAGGCCCATGGACAACATTAACCACAAATCTAAATGGAATGGTATCCCTATGATTTCCAAAATATAGGCAAGTAGGAGCAAACCATAGTACTTACAAGACCTTTGTTATATCAGCAAAGGGAATCAATGAGGCATCTGAAGAATCCCCAAATAGCCAGAAGGTATTTACTGGCCCACCCAGTCAGGTTGAGAAGAGCAGGTGAAGTACAAAGTGGTGTTTGAGAGTGCAAGGGCTCCTGGTGAGGTCTGAGGGATGGAACAATATTGCTGTAGGAACTCTTGAAACTGACCTACCATGGCTTCCTTCAAGGAAAGGGACCCACACTGAAGACAAACTGCTTGGCATGGGAGCAAAATTGAGCCAAGGAGAGACAAAGGAAAGAGAGGGTCCAGGTAAAGATGGAGGATCAGGAAATCTCTGAAAGTAAGCTGACTTTACAAAATTTTAATGCTAGACTGTAAAAATAAAAAAGGTTCTCTTGGGACTTCCCTGCTGGTCCAGTGGTTAAGACTCCAAGCTCCCAATGTAGGGGGCACAGGTTCGATCCCTGGTTGGGGTACTAAGATCCTGCATGCCACATGGCGCAGCCAGAAAGTAAAAGGTTCTCTGCAAAGTTAGAAAAACTATCCTGACAACTGCCTCCTTCAAAAAGTTTGAGAAAACCAATTTCACATAAAAATAACCAAGGGAAAGTATGGAAGTCAAATCCTATAGAAAACTATTGTAATGAAAAAGAGAAGAACTGAATAGCACTCCTGTAGACAGTAAAAGCACATCAGAAAAACATGCCCTCAATGCAGATCAGAACCAACGCCCAGCATTTCAAAGAGCTAAAAGACACAAAGAAAATGATAGGAGACATGAATGAATTACGTAAATCAGAATTAGGAATATTTGGAATTAAATGAACAAATTCAGAAGAGAATTAGAAATAAGAGAAAGAATTATTTCAGAAATGAAGACTAAACCAAAAGAAACCCAAGGGTGAATAAACACAATTTGTTATGCCTTAAGAGAAGCAGAAGATAAAAAGGAGAAAAAATTTTCAAAAATCAATAGAGATTAAAAAAGATTAGTGAGAAAGTGGCAAATATTGAGGATAAGCGAAGGAGATCCAGCCCTTGAAGAAACAATAAGAGCCTTTGTGGAAAAAGCAGGGGAGGAGATAAGGAGACAGACGAGATACTGCAAACTATATTCAAGAGAACTTCCTTGAAATTAAAAAAAAAAGAGCTTTGAAACTATGCATTGAGAGAACACACTGCAGGTGAGAACGTCAATCCAGAATTACCAACACTAAGACATATTCTTGTAAAACTATTGGAATTTAAAGGAAAAATAATGAAAATTTCTTTGGGTATCTAGACAAAAAGAACAAATGACTTCTAGGTGAAAAAAAATTAGATTATCATCAGACCTTTTGGAAACAATCCTTTATGTCAGAAGAAAATGGAGTAACAGGAATTCCCTGGCGGTCCAGTGGTAAGGGCTCGGCGCTCTCACTGCCAGGGGCCTGGGTTCAGTCCCTAGTTGGGGAGCTAAGATCCCACAGGCTGTGCAGCGTGGCCAGAAAAAAAAAAAAAAAAAAAGAAAATGGAGTAACATATTTAAGGTACTCAAGGAAAGAAAATGTAAAAGGATAATAATTGCAATGGATTGAAACATATCACATGTTTCAATTCATGCGATCATAATTGTGTATATATATATATATATATATACACACACATATATTTAAAAATCCATCAGTCACCTTTGGAAGATGATAAAAGCCAATTCATTATCTTGAAAACTGGCAAATAAATGGGAAAAGTCAATCATTATCCCTGCTGTACAGTATGAACTATACCACTGCATAATCAAATAGTAGGTGAAAGGAATCATCTCTTTATAAAGTATTCTAAATAATAAAAGAAAAAGAAATAATAGGATTCGAGTATTAAAATTTTCAACCTCCTATGAATGAAGGGATCCAGATATTGAGTATGAACAGCTACTGGCATCACAAAAAGAGAGGCAAGTAGACATAGATGTGCCTCATGATGAAAGAAGCAACAACACCCAAGTAGCCTTGCCATCAGGATCGAACCTAAGCCTGAACAAGCCTCTCAATGCTCCTGCCAACTTGCAGGCAGAGTGGAACACATCTAACTGCATATGACTGTTCAACCAGTAAAATTTAGGCTGTGGGAAACTTTGCAAGTCAAATGACCCACGTTCTTCAACAGAAGAACTATAAGAAGGAGAAATGGATAGAAGGGGAATCAGCAAATTAAAAAACAAAAAAGAGGGATGCTTAACTCTAGTGCTAAGGAACATTCAGGTGATAAAGCTATAATGAAATGCAAGTGTGGGGATTTTAAAGCATGTCTGCAAAATTTTCAACACGCCTCCCAAATATGACCCACTTCCTTGAGTCTGGGCTGGCCTTACTGACTCACCTGTGACCAAGAGAATGCAGTGGAAGCGAGGTCATAAAAAACAATATTTCTGTCTTGCTCACTGGGACATTCACTTTTGGAACCCTGAACTGATTCCTATGAGGCTGCCATACTGTGAGGAAGCCCAGGGCACACGGAAAGGCGATGCACAGGTGCTCTGGTGGATGGACTCTAGCTGAGATTTAGATCCCTGCTGACAGCCAGGATCAACTCCCAGACCTGTGAGGGAAGGTGCTTCTGCATGATTCCAGCCTCCAGACACTGAGTCTTCCCAGCTCAAACACTGTGGAGCAGAGACACTGAAGTGCTGTAGCCAGTTTGTACTGGCTCACAGCAGCAAATTGTTAGCATTTTTCCCCAAATCCACATTCAGTGACGTCACACGAGTAGCTTGGTGTTGGCCAGGGTAGGAATAGTTACACCTTGGAAATCAGCAGACACTACAAATCAGGGACATTCCTGCTATGCCTTGTCTGAATTCCTGACCCACAGGATCCATGAGCATAATAAAATAGGTGTTTCAAGCCACCCAGTTTTGGAGTCATTGTTTTACAGCAAGGAAGTGGTTACTATAAAAGGAGAGTGGTTATTTTTGTGGGGAGGAAGGTGGTTGACACAGGAACTTTTGGAACTTCTGGGGTGGCTGGCAAATTCTATGCAAACGGGTAGTGGTTATAAAGGATGTCCATCTGACAATAATTAAGACATATATTTGTTTTGTGTGATTTTCTGTATCTTTTATAATAAAAATTATCTTTAAAATTGCTTTTTTATGTAGGAGATAATAAGACAATAATTTCATTTCTCTTTATTTCCAATTTATATCCAGTAAAATGCATTTTTGATATGGAATAACTATATGACAACATTAACGTTTAATTTTTAAATTTTGAAACCTAAATTATGGAAACCTGTAGAAGCCTTGTGGTGATGCAGTTGTATGTACAGAAAGTAGGCAATCATACAGTCTCAAAGGAGAGAGTCACTTATAACAAGGTCTTTGATAGTTCAATTCTTAATTCCCCTTGATAGAAATTTAAAAATGAGTTTTTAAACTTCATATCAAATATCACATCATAACTCATTTATGAGTGTGACAGAGTTTATGGGATATAAGAATAAAAGCCCTCATTATGTTTCTTATTAGGTTTTACATAGAACAGAAATATAATTCTAATTTACTAAGACAGTTCTATGCGAAATGATTTTTTAATAATTTTTATTTTTTTGTTGAAGTATAGTTGGCTTACAATGTTTCAGATGAACAGCAAAGTGATTCGGTTATACCTATATACATCTATTTTTTTCAGATTCTTTTCCATTATAGGTTATTACAAGATATTAAGTATAGTCACCTGTGCTATACAGTAAGTCCTTGTTTATCTATTTTATATATAATAGTGTGTATCTCTTAATCCCAAATTCCAAATTTATCCCTCCAGCCCCTTTGGCTTCCATAAGTTTGTTTTCAATGTCTGTGAGTCTATTTCTGTTTTGTAAATAAGTTCATTTGTATTTTTTTAGATTCTACATATAAGTGATATCATATGGTATTTGTCTTTGCCTCTCTAACTTACTTCACTTAGTATGATAATCTCTAGGTCTATCCATGTTGCTGAAAATGGCATTATTTCATTCTTTTTTATGGCTGATATTCCATTGTATAAATATACCACATCTTCTTTATCCATTCGTCTATCGATGGACATTTAGGTTACGTCCATGTCTTGGCTATTGTAAATAGTGCTGTTATGAACACTGGGGTGCGTGTATCTTTTCAAATTATGGTTTTCTCTGGATATATGCCCAGGAAGGAATCTCCATACTGTTCTCCATAGTGGCTGCGCCATTTTATATTCCCACCAACAGTCTATGCTAAGTGCTTTGAACATGTGCAGTGTTTCTATTTTAATGTATTAGATACTGCTAGATTTGATCAGATTGGATATTAGTTCTTAATATTCAGTTTTCCATATTTACCAAAATTGGAATGATATTGGAATAATAGCAATATAGTAACAAGCAGTCTGGCTTAGTGCCCTGCGTAATAGGCCCTTAATATTTGAGTCGAACAGAGTTGGTAGAGCACATAAATAGCTATATTGTATGATTCAGGGTTTACAAGAAAAGTCCCTGCCGTAGGTTCTGAAATTCCACCATTAGAATGTACACATTCTGGGTCTGTAAGATAAATACCTTAAGAAAAAAAACCACATCCCTTTCAACCAACACTTCTACAGGAGACTTAGTGAGACTTCTGGGAATAAACTCAGGCCCCACACCTGAGGCAAGGTGGGAGTGACCTACAAAATGGGCCTGTGTAATAAGCGGACAGGTGGAGAATTCCAAACAAAAGCTTTGCCTTCTTCAGACCTGCTCTCTTGAGCTGTCAGAGGTTCTCCAGCTTGTTCTGAGAAAGCTTTTTTTAGGTTGTGGCAAAGGGCTGCAAGTTTTCTTGGCACCCAAAGCAGAGATTTAGGAATGAGGTCAAATGGAATGGGTTTATCCTTGGGTCAAATAACACAGGTAGCAGGATTGATTAAATAGTCCCAAATCCAGCTCAGTTCAGGGACTCTCATCTGGCTATTAAACTCTCAAGTCTCCTGTGGTCTCTAATTAGTACCTTTGGCATAACTGCAGTGAATTAATCTCTCTCTCTCTCTCTCCTCCCCCTGCCCCTTGCCAGTTTATGGCGATGCTGTATCTTTGAACTTACAAGTTGAAGCACACCTTGTGTTTTTAGCCACGAATCGTCTTTGTAGCTCTTGAGAATTCCCACCTTGAACATGTATGTATCCTTTAGGTTTTAGCCACAGCTTTACACCAACCATTGTGTAGACAGAAGTACAATTAATTTGTGTTTGCCATCAAGGACTAGATGACAACAGGAAAATTCATGTGGGATACTTTATTTTTACACATTAACAAAACTCTTGGTCACCCTACCCTATTACAGTGTGACCTTTGATATAATCGTGGCCTTTTTTTTCCATCGTGTAATTTTAAAACATAAAGCATTAAAACATAAAATAAACAGAAACCCATAAAGAACATATGATGTTTACTTCCCCTTTCCAATTCTCACTTCTTGCACCTCATAGTTTTATTGTTCTTTTCCTCCACCCCTCCTTTTTTTTTTTTCATGTTTGCTTTGTCTTTCATTTCCCTTTCTTACATAGTTGCTTACTCCCTTAAGTAACCTACTGGTGTCACCCAAAGGCATTTCTTTGGCTATTCGTTGCCCCCAGAAATAAAGAGATGAAGCCATTTATCGTGACTGGAGCATTATCACTTCCATTGATCCTACTCCAACTAAAAAAGCTAAGTTTACTAACATGTGCTAACAAAACATTAAGTTTAGTGCATTACATGTTAAATTGTAATGCACTAAAATTAAACTCTAAATTTTAAATAAGTCCAAATTGTCAAACGTTTTTAATGAAAATGATTTCAGAAATGGATGATGTCTAGATGACCAAGATGGGACTCATCAGTTGTTCTGACTGAAAAATCAAAGAAACAAAACTCATTAGCATTCAGTTTCTGAGGAATTTTTCTCTCGCTTAACTTTCAGGTCTTCCGTTGTAATTCTGGACACAACTGCTAAGTTACTTACACTGCTGGCATGTCTAGATCTGTCTAAGGTGCCCTGAATGGCTTTAGCATTCCTAGGATGGCCGTGTAAACTTTTTGACCTTAAAGATGGGAATCCCAAAGTTTGGTGTGTTTTCACAGACAGTAAGTTTTCCTTGTCAGTTCTGTCAGTAACAGCTAGTGACAAACGAGAGATCTGAGGGCCTGTTTCAGAAACACAGTTTTCATCTTCGGTGTCTGTGAAATGCCCTTGATGCTCAGCCTGCACTGCTGTTTCAGACCCAAAGGAAGGGATATCCGTGCTCTGAGAACGCATAATCTTTTGAACTTGATACCTCCACTCTGTGGTCCATTGCTCAACCGTGGAGGGGCATGTTTGGTCCCCAGCTGCACTCCACTTGTTAACCCCGCCGACCAGCTTTCTTCCCCGGGAATATACAAAGCTTCTGGACTTCATTGCTTTACAAGCACTGAACGTCTCATCAGGGTAATAACGGGTCACTTTTGTTTCTTCCAGGGGATAAGAAATGGTGCCTTCTATCTTCGTTGTTTCCACTGTTAGCTGAGTGCTTTGAAAATCCGAATTGTTCTGTCCGTGCATAACATCTGTTTGACTGAAACTTGGGGAGCTCGTTTCTCCTCTCTTAGAGTCTGCCTGCCTTTCATCATCTTCAGCTGAAATCCCAACATCTGGACCTAATTTCGGCTCTGAGGTGCTCTTCACGTTGTCTGATGCAAGTCGATCGCCATCTGGGGATGCTGGCGTGCTCGTGCTGGGTGGCAGGCGAAGGCTGCCCTGACGCTCTGGGACCAGGTGCGTTCTTTGGTCCTTCTCTTCCTTCACACGGAAGGAACCAACTTTTTTCCTGAACCCTGTCCCTGGTGGCATGCAGCGGGAAGCATCCTCATACAACTCCTCCCCGTTGAAAAGATACCTGTACATGCTGTAGCCATCAGCACTGTTGATGCTGCTTTGCCTTAGAAGGTATGTTGCATCGCACTCAGAAGAAGCCCGGGACCGGGTCTGTATCAGGTCGGACTTGTCGATTCCTGCGAGGTTTTCCAGTGCATTTACCATTCTGCTAGATAGTTCTTCCAGTTGGGAAAGGCGAAGGTCAACAGTCTGCAGGGAAGTTTTCATAAAGTTTTCTCTTTCGTTGATTTCTTCCAACCTCATGGACATATTTTCAACTCTGGCGGATACAAAGGGGTAGGTTTATTACACTGAGATGAACTAAGGATTAAAACCAAAAATATAATGTTATTGTTGCTGTATGATTTTGCAGGCTTTTGGGAATCATGGGCTGATTGGGGCATATTTTTAAACTTCACACTCTCCTAATATAACTACTGAAAATTACAGTGAGGAGCATCAGAAAATAATAGAAATATGGTTAACGCATATGGTGCTATTTACTGTTCATTGCTCTAAATGCCTTATGTATTCATTAATACGTACTCACCGAGGTCCTATTCTAGGCTTGTTTAACCCTCACAACAGACCTATGAAGAAGGCACTATTATCACCATCCCCATTTTACAGATGAGGAAATCAAGTCACGGAGGGGGTAAGTAATTTGCCTACGGACGCACAGCTGGCAAAGAGTGTGGCACCAGCAGGGGCACCAGCTCTGGTCTCTCATCTGGTACATCACATTGCCTCTGATGATAAAGGGAGACACTAGCAGTTAGGTTTCTGAGTTTTGAGTATAGCTGTCAGCAATGAATGGTTATCATGACAAAATAAATACAATAACATCCTTATTTGAAGTTCAGGGAATTCGGAAAATGAATTGTTAATAATTAAGTTCAGATTCATCGCTAATTATTAGAGAAATGCAAATCAAAACTATAATGAGATAGCATCTCATGCCAGTCAGAATGCCTATCATCAAAAAATCTATGAACAACAAATGCTGGAGAGGGTGTGGAGAAAAGGGAACCCTCCTACACTCTTGGTGGGAATGTAAATTGGTGCAGCCACTATGGAGAACAGTATGGAGGGTCCTCAGAAAACTAAACGTAGGAACTTCCGGGAAGATGGCGGAAGAGTAAGACGCGGAGATCACGTTCCTCCCCACAGATACACCAGAAATACATCTACGCATGGAACAACTCCTACAGAGCATCTACTGAACGCTGGCAGAAGACCTCAGACCTCCCAAAAGGCAAGAAACCCCCCCACGTACCTGGGTAGGGCAAAAGAAAAAACTAAACAGAGACAAAAGGATAGGGACGGGTCCTGCACCAGCGGGAGAGAGCTGTGAAGGAGGAAAAGTGTCCACACACTAGGAAGCCCCTTCGCGGGTGGAGGCTTCGGGAGGCGGAGTGGGGGAGCTTGGGAGCCGCGGAGGAGAGCACAGCAACAGGGGTGCGGAGGACAAAGCGGACAGATTCCAGCGCAGAGGATCGGGCCGACCGGAACTCGCCAGCCGAGAGGCTTGTCTGCTCGCCCGCCGGGGCGGGCGGGACTGGGAGCTGAGGCTCCGGCTTTTGTCGGAGCGCCGGGAGAGGACTGAGGTTGGCGGCGTGAACACAGCCTGCGGGGCGTTGGTGCACCGCGGCTGGCCGGGAGAGAGTCCGGGGAGAAGTCTGGAACTGCCGAAGAGGCAAGAGACTTTTACGTCCCTCTTTGTTTCCTGGTGCACGAGGAGAGGGGATTAAGAACGCTGCTTGAGAGAGCTCCAGGGACGGGCGCGAGCCGCGGCTAAAAGTGCGGAGCCCAGAGACAGACATGAGACGCTAGGGCCGCTGCTGCCGCCACCGGGAGGCCTGTGTGCGAACACAGGTCACTAGCCACACGCCCTTCCGGGGAGCCTGTGCAGCCCGCCACTGCCAGGGTCCCGGGATCCAGGGACAACTCCCCCGGGAGAACGCACAGGCGCGCCTCAGGCTGCAACTTCTCACCGGCCTCTGCCGCCGCAGGCCCGCCCCACACTCCGTGCCCCTCCCTACCCCCGGGCCTGAGTGACCCAGAGCCTCCGAATCAGCGGCTCCTTTAACCCCGTCCTGTCTGAGCAAAGAACAGACGCCCTCCGGCGACCTACACGCACAGGCGGGGCCAAATCCAAAGCTGAGCCCCTGGGAGCTGTGAGAACAAAGAAGAGAAAGGGAAATCTCTCCCAGCAGCCTCAGAAGCAGCGGATTAAAGCTCCACAATCAACTTGATATACCCTGCATCTGTGGAACACCTGAATAGACAACGAGTCATCCCAAATTAAGGAGCCCTGTGGATGAAAGGCTCTTGGTGCTGCAGCCAGGAGTCAGTGCTGTGCCTCTGAGGTGGGAGAGCCAACTTCAGGACACTGATCCACAAGAGACCTCCCAGCTGCACATAATATCAAACAGCAAAAATTTCCGAGAGATCTCCATCTCAACGCCAGCACCCAGCTTCACTCAACGACCAGCAAGCTACAGTGCTGGACATCCTATGCCAAACAACTAGCAAGACAGGAACACAACCCCACCCATTAGCAGAGAGGCGGCCCAAAATCATAATAAGTCTACAGACACCCCAAAACACACCACCAGACGTGGACCTGCACACCAGAAAGACAAGATCTAGCCTCATCCACCAGAACACAGGCACTAGTACCCTCCACCAGGAAGCCTACACAACCCACTGAACCAACCTTAGCCACTGGGGACAGACACAAAAAACAACAGGAACTACGAACCTTCAGCCTGCAAAAAAGGAGACCCCAAACACAGTAAGATAAGCAAAATGAAAAGACAGAAAAACACACCGCAGATGAGGGAGCAAGATAAAAACCCATCAGACCTAACAAATGAAGAGGAAATAGGCAGTCTACCTGAAAAAGAATTCAAAATAATGATAGTAAGGTTGATCCGAAATCTTGGAGATAGAATGGACAATAGAATGGACAAAATGCAAGAATCAGTTAACAAGGACCTAGAAGAACTAAAGATGAAACAAGCAACGATGAACAACACAATAAATGAAATTAAAAGTACTCTAGATGGGATCAATAGCAGAATAACTGAGGCAGAAGAACGGATAAGTGACCTGGAAGATAAAATAGTGGAAATAACTACTGCAGAGCAGAATAAAGAAAAAAGAATGAAAAGAACTGAGGACAGTCTCAGAGACCTCTGGGACAACATTAAACGTACCAACATTCGAATTATAGGGGTTCCAGAAGAAGAAGAGAAAAAGAAAGGGACTGAGAAAATATTTGAAGAGATTATAGTTGAAAACTTCCCTAATATGGGAAAGGAAATAGTTAATCAAGTCCAGGAAGCACAGAGAGTCCCATACAGGATAAATCCAAGGAGAAATACGCCAAGACACATATTAATCAAACTGTCAAAAATTAAATACAAAGAAAACATATTAAAAGCAGCAAGGGAAAAACAACAAATAACACACAAGGGAATCCCCATAAGGTTAACAGCTGATCTTTCAGCAGAAACTCTGCAAGCCAGAAGGGAGTGGCAGGACATATTGAAAGTGTTGAAGGAGAAAAACCTGCAACCAAGATTACTCTACCCAGCAAGGATCTCATTCAGATTTGATGGAGAAATTAAAACCTTTAGAGACAAGCAAAAGCTGAGAGAGTTCAGCACCACCAAACCAGCTCTACAACAACTGCTAAAGGAACTTCTCTAGGCAAGAAACACAAAAGAAGGAAAAGACCTACAATAACAAACCCAAAACAATTAAGAAAATGGGAATGGGAACACACATATCGATAATTACCTTAAATGTAAATGGACTAAATGCTCCCACCAAAAGACACAGATTGGCTGAATGGATACAAAAACAAGACCCATATATTTGCTGTCTACAAGAGACCCGTATGCTAACACATATATATGGAATTTAAGAAAAAAAAAAAATGTCATGAAAAACCTAGGGGTGAAACAGGAATAAAGACACAGACTTACTAGAGAATGGACTTGAGGCTATGGGGAGGGGGAAGGGTAAACGGTGACAAAGCAATAAAGAGGCATGGACATGTATACACTACCAAACGTAAGGTAGATAGCTAGTGGGAAGCAGCCGCATAGCACAGGGAGATCAGCTCGGTGCTGTGTGACCGCCTGGAGGGGTGGGATAGGGAGGGTGGGAGGGAGGGTGACGCAAGCGGGAAGAGATATGGGAACATATGTATATATATAACTGATTCATTTTGTTGTGAAGCTGAAACTAACATACCATTGTAAAGCAATTATGCTCCAATAAAGATGTTTAAAAAAAAAAAAAAAAAAAAAAAAAAAAAGAAAACTAAACGTAGAGTTGCCATATGATCCAGCAATCCCACTCCTGGGCATATACCCAGAGAAAACTGTAATTTGAAAAGACCCCTATGTTCACAGCAGTACTATTCACAATAGCCAAGACATGGAAGCAATCTAAATGTCCATCAAGAGAGGAATGGATAAAGATGTGGTGTGTATATATATATATATATATATATATATATATATATATATATATATACACAATGGAATATTACTCAGCCATGAAAAGAATGAAATAAGGCCATTTACAGCAACATGGATGGATCTACAGAATATCATAACTAAGTTAAGTAAATCAGACTGAGAAAGACGAATACCATATGATACCACTTATATGTGGAATCTAATTATGACACAAATGAACTTATCTATGAAAGAGAAGCAGACCAACAGACATAGGGAACAGACTTGTGGTTGCCAAAGGGGATGGAGGGTGGGGGAGGAATGGATTGCGAGTTTGGGATTAGCAGATGCAAACTGTTATATATAGGATGGATAAACAACAAGGTCCTACTGTATAGCACAGGGAACTACATCCAATATCCTGGATAAACCATAATGGAAAAGAATATATATATATATGTATAACTGAATCAATTTGCTGTAAGAAGAAATTAACACAACATTGTAAATCAACTATACTTCAATGAAATAAATTTTTAAAAAGACAAAAAATTAAGTTCAGATTATCAGATGGTTTACTTCAGGGACAAGAGGTCATTAAATCATCTGAAGAATACCAGTAACTTTAAATTGTTCGCTATATTTAATAATTGGTATTCCCTTATGGGGTTGTAAGAAAGAAAGATCATGACAGATTATAAATATCTGCTGTTAGATTTTTTTAACTCCTAGAAGATCAGGCAGTAGCCTATGAGACCATAGTGTTGCCTGAACTGAAGCCTGCTGGTGTAGACTATATTTTATATTTCAGGAATACATACACTATGAATTCTTTCCATCGGCTTATGAAATTTAACTCTAAAAGGCAGCAAGTTATGCCCAGGACCTGGGACTACCTTCTAAAAGTTGAATTTGTCCTGGGGTAGCCAGGCAGAGGGGATCCTGGCTCCCACTGAGAGCCTCTGGACCCTCTGCACCCGACAGTGTGGTGGTCTGTTCACAAGCTCATCCGTGGGTGAAGGCAAACACTTTGTACTTTCGTTATCTGTTGCTTCTTGCCCATCTTTTATCTTTCTGTGGAAATGTATAGGCAGACTTTAAGGTCACCCAGTTTGCTTCGAGTCTGTGTCTAATATGGCTTTGCTACCCTCTCTGCATATCCTTCTAAAATCCCTCACCTGCGCTTGCTTTCCTCTCCTCTACTTCCTGATTACCTGCTGCTCTTCTTGCACCGTTTCCGCCCTCCGCCTGACTGCATCTCCTGTGCTCTCCCCACTCTGCTGCTTCTGCAGCTACCTTGTCCTACATTCTCCCAGAACTGCTTTTGCACATGTTCTACTTCTGTTGGCCACATTGACAGCTGCGCTCCGTTGTGTGGGAGGGTCCTTGGCTTCCATTCTTAACCCTTTTCATGAGGAGAGGACTATTTTTATGTCCCTTAGGAAATCACATCATCTGATCAGGAAGGGTCTGGCTTCCTGGAAGTTTGCCACCAGGAGGACCAACTTCGCCAAATTCACCATGTATGAGGAGACGTGACTTCCTTCTTTAAAAGCTTCCCTACTGGGATTAACAGATGCACACTACTGTATTTAAAATAGATAATCAGGGGCTTCCCTGGTGGCGCAGTGGTTGAGAGTCCGCCTGCCAATGCAGGGGACACAGGTTTGTGCCCCGGTCCGGGAGGATCCCACATGCCGTGGAGCGGCTAGGCCTGTGAGCCATGGCCGCTGAGCCTGCGCGTCCGGAGCCTGTGCTCCGCAACGGGAGAGGCCACAACAGTGAGAGGCCTGAGTACCGCAAAAATAATAATAATAAAATTAATTTTTAAAAAAATAGATAATCAACATGGACCTACTGTATAGCACAGGGAACACTACTCAATATTTTGTAATAAGCTATAAGGGAAAACATATATATGTGTATGTATAACTGAATCACTTTGCTATACACCTGAAACCAACACAACATTGTGTTAGTTTGTAAATTAACTATACTTCAATAAATTAAAAAAAAAAAAAAGCTTCCGTACCATAGGGAACCCGACAACAGGTTCTAAGTGTTCCCTGTCCTGTATTTCAGGGACCATCAGAAGAACTTTGCACTCTTAATTTTCCATGACTTCAAGTCCAACTTGGTTTTCTCTGTTAAATGTCATGTCTCCTTGCTCACTTCAAATCTACTTCCCCAAGGATTCATTCCTTTTGTGTTAAAAACCGCATTGCCTCTGGAACAGACTTGAAATCCTTTAACAAACACAACATTTAGAGATTAAAGCAGCTGTGCAAACTTTTAAAAATAAATAAGCTGGTAAAATATAGATACGTATCTTTCCTCTCAAATCTTTTATAATTCTCTGCCTGTTTTTTTCCTTGTGTGACCTAATCCAGATAACAGCATTGCTGGCCACTCACACAGAAAAAGGAAACCTCAAACTCATCTGATTCTGTCTCCTTTACACCTCCCTAACCTCCCTCCCCCTGCGTTGAATAGGTTTTCAAGCTCCGTGTAGGACCCCTCTTTAGGTGTCCCGTAAATGTCCCATCCCTACTGCCACCCCCTTAGTTTGAAGCTGTGTAAGAAACAAAGCTTCACGATGTGGTTTAGGTTAAGAAAAATTGTCAGATGCTATTTCAAGCTCGTCGTAAACAGCAACCAGGTGGAGACAGCACATTTTAGACAGCTATGCCAAATCAAGGGAAGTCGTATTGAGTTTCTAGAGTATGTGTGAAAGAAGAAAGAAAAAAAAACTGAGGTGAAGTTCACTTCGATCTGGAATGCTTAACAAAAAGGATGCGTGAGGAACTATCTCCCATGTCAGCCTTGTTCTGTGACTTCCCACAATGACTTAGACATGTTTCACAAACCTTGACATGACATCCGTAGATGGAAATCCAAGGAGAGATTTCCATTTCAGATGGGGAAAGAGAGGCTCTGTAGGAAACAATTTGACAAGAGCCCCATATCTATTGACACACTGAATGGCAGGAAAACATATAAGAGAAATTTATCATTTACAACAGAGCTCATAGTGAGATATGAGCTTTCCAAACTTGCGACATCTTTTTTTTTTTAATTTATTTTTTATTTTTGGCTGCATTGGGCCATCGCTGTTGCTCATGGGCTTTCTGTAGTTGCGGTGGGTGGGGGCTACTCTTTATTGTGGTGTGCGGGCTTCTCATTGCAGTGGCTTCTCTTGTTGCGGAGCACGGGCTCTAGGCGCGTAGGCTTCAGTAGTTGTGGCTCACGGGCTTCAGCAGTTGTGGCTCGCAGGCTCTAGAGCACAGGCTCAGTAGTTGTGGCGCATGGCCTTAGTTGCTGCACGGCATGTGGGATCTTCCCAGACCAGGGCTCAAACCCCTGTCCCCTGCATTGGCAGGTGGATACTTAACCACTGCGCCACCAGGGAAGTCCCTAACTTGTGACGTCTTAATTCTGCTTTCCTTTAGGCACAGAATGAAATAATTTTTCAGCACAGAACAAAAAACTGTTCTAGGTCCAAAGCGATTTGTTTGGCTTTCCCATTAAATAAAGTTGATTTCGTCTAAACGACATATTTCTAATACGTCATATTTCTAACATCATGTTTTCTTTTTAAAACTGTCATACAGTAAATTGACTATTTTTTATTTTGGTGTACAGTTCTATGGATATTAACATGTATAAATTTCTATAACCAATGTCATGATCAGGATCCAGAGTAATTCTACCACCCCTCAAAACTCCCTTGTGCTAAATCTTTGTTGTCACACCCTCCCCTACCCTTAATCCTAGCAACCACTGATCAGTTCTTCATCCCTATAGTTTTATATTTCTGAGAATGTCAAATAAAGAGAATCATACAGTAGGTAACTTTTTGAGACTGGCTTCTTTCTGCATAACGTCTTTGACATTCACGCAAGTTGTTGCATGTGTTGTTTGTTCCTTTTCCTTGCTGAGTAGTATTACATGATATGGACGAACACTTAGGTTGTTTCTATATCTTGGCTCTTGTGAATAATTCTGCAATAAACATGGGGTGCATATGTCTCTTTGGTAACCTGTTTTCATTTCCTTTGGATAAATACCCAGAAGTGGGATTGGTAGATTGTAGGGTAGCTCTATCTTTAATTTTTTGAGGAAACTCCATACTGACTCCCAGAGTGGCTGAACCAATAAGTTTTCATTTCTCTGGGATAAATACCTAGGAGTGGTTCATATGATGAGCGTGTGTTTAACTTTCTAAGGAACTGCCAAATCAATGCTGGAGAGGGTGTGGAGGAAAGGGAGCCTCCTGCACTGCTGGTGGGGATGTGAACTGGTGCAGCCACTGTGGAGAACAGTATGGAGGGTCCTCAAAAAACTAAAAGTAGAACTACCATATGACCCAGCATCCCACTCCTAAGCATGTATCTGGAGAAAAATATAATTCAAGAAAATACATGCACCCCAGTGTTCATAGCAGCACTATTCACAATAGCCAAGACATGGAAGCAGCCTAAGTGTCCATCGACAGATGAATGGATAAAGAAGATGTGGTACATACATACAATGGAATATTACTCAGCCATAAAAAGAATGAAATCATGCCACTTGCAGCAACATGGATGGACCTAGAGATTATGATACTAAGCGAAGTACATCTGACAGAGAAAGACAAATATCACATGATATCACTTATATGTGGAATCTAAAATATGACACAAATGAACCTATCTTTGAAGCAGAAACAGACTCACAGACATAGAAAACAGACTTGTAGTTGCCAAAGCGGGGGGTGTGGGGGAGGGATGGATTGGGAGTTTGGGATTAGCAGATGCAAACTATAATATTACATATAGAATGGATAAGCACCAAGGTCTTACTGTATAGTGCAGGGAACTATATTCAATATCCTGAGATAAACCATAATGGAAAAGAATATAAAAAAAGAATGTGTATATATATATATATATATATATATATATCTATATATCTATCTGAGTCTCTTTGCTGTACAGCAGAAATTAACACAACATTGTAAATCAATTAGACTTCAATTAAAAAAAGAAACTACCAGACCATTTTTCAGAATTTTATATTCCCATGAGCAGTATATGTGTACCAGCAGGTACTCAGTGTCATTTTTGGCACTTGGTATTACTGATATTTAAAAATTTTAGCTACTGTGATATGTGTGTAGAAGTATCTCATCGTAGTTTTAACTTGCATTTTACTAATAACTAATAATGTTGAACATAGATTCATATACTTATTTGCCAAACTTATGTTTTCCCCGGTGTGTCTCTTCTAATCTTTGGCCCATTTTTCACTGGGTCACTTCCCCCTTATTATTGTTTTGAGAGTTCTTTAGATATTCTGTACCCAAGTCCTACAGCAAATGTATGATTTGCATATGTTTTCTCCCAGTCTGTACCTTGTTTTCCATTGTTCTAGCAGTGTCTTTTGTAGAGCGAAAGATTTTTATTTTGATGAAAACCAGTTTATCATTTTTTATCTTTTATGGATGCTTTCTGTGGGCTGTGATTTCAGTTTCAGTTTAGTTTCAAAACCTTTTCAGTGGGCTTCCCTGGTGGCGCAGTGGTTGAGAGTCCACCTGCGGATGCAGGGGACACGAGTTCGTGCCCCGGTCCGGGAAGATCCCACATGCTGCGGAGCGGCTGGGCCCGTGAGCCATGGCCGCTGAGCCTGCGCAGCCGGAGCCTGTGCTCCGCAACGGGAGAGGCCACAACAGTGAGAGGCCCGCATACTGCAAAAAAATAAAAAATAAAAAAATAAAAACCTTTTCAGTGAAAGTACTCCCTGAACTCTAGGTGCTGAACAGGTATAGAATGATGTGACCATATGAGTAAGGGTGGTTACAAATCTTCAAATATTTTTTATCCGTATCTCAGTATATCTAGTACCTAGGGGTTTTGACTTTGAATCTTATACCACTAAACCTGAAAGGAGTTTAACTAAAATGCATTTTTGTTAAGGCACTGTGAATAATGTTTTCCATTCCATTCAAATAATAGGCACGACAATCTATAAAATTTGTGGAACTTCTGTAGTGACTTCCAAGAGAATATATGCCTATGTAGGGAATAACTTTATTGGACTTTCATAGACTCTGATCTATTAAATATAATGTCCAAATTCACGTTCTCAAGGTAAGAGTCCTGTGTGTCTTTCCTAAGAACAGAACATAGATGCTGGGAGCTCTGTAGTAAGCCAGTTATTAAAACTTGTTTTATGTACAGTCATCTTGTCATGTGCAACGATCACCCTTTACCTGCCAGGCATCTCATAAATTACATGGGAACATTTCCTTAATGATAGAGTTAAAAGTTAACACAAAAACTTAATGTTAGTGGAGCAACAAGGTCCAGTTCATACTTGACGAAATCCATGTTTCAAGATCCCATGGTCAAAAAAAAAAAAAAAAAAAAAAAAAAAAAAAAAAAAAGATCCCATGGTCGCCTATATTGAGTTTTAAGACTATTCCTACCCTGTCATTTAATTTCAGGATCATAAAGTTGTCTCATCCTGTCCAAATTCTACATTCAGCTATTTTAATTTCCATCTGCTTCTTCATATGGGGCTGCCTTTTAAGTTTAGTAATTGTAGAGAGAACAGCCAGGGTAGAACCTGGTTGTGCTTACTTACGGAGTTTTTATATGTGAAAGACTAAACAAAGAACAAGACTCAAGTCTTAAATCTTCTGTCCTCATTCTTTTTAGTAAGCAAAAGTCTGAGTAGTTGCTGAAAGAATATTAAGCTCTCTGGGATTCTACCTCTATGCTGCATCATTTATACACACCAACATTGCCACACCTCAGACCTCCTTGGTTTCTAGAATTCAGATCATCTAAATCATTAGCCTTTTCTGACTATGTTCTCTACTCTGGCCAGACTCGGGTCAGGCACTCAGTGAAGCTTTTGTTGATATATCCTGGGTTGTCTCTCCCTTACTTCCAACATAGTAGTGACAATCCCTAAGCCTTCATCTATCACGACTAGGACTCCAGGGCTGGGCAGGAATAAATGGTGGCTGGAGGCGATGTAATATGTTTATGCTGCCATTTGCAAACCCTGACATCACCATGGTACCCGCAAGGTCCCATCAACCTCCCTGTTGCTGTGCCTCATGCATCACTCATTTTCTGCATCCTTGCCCTTGGGCTATAGTATGTCACGGTCACCTATGAGAGTCACGGAGCCACACTGACTTGGCCCAATACAAAGTCACAGCTGGGTTGTTATTATTCCCACCAGGCAATCTCTTGGCTAGCAACTTTCCTACTGCATTTTCCCTCGAGGTGAACTCAAATCCTCCCTACTGGCTTCAAGTCTGTAATGTTGCTGGGCGGGTTCCTTTCCACCATTCTTATTGCTTCTTCTTACGTGTCGGAATTTTCCGTGACTGTAAAACTCCTGGCCTCTCTCCAGCGTTTCATTTAATCTGTGTACCGGCTTACTTAAGTGGTTTACTTTCTAATTGTGATTTTCTCTTTCGCATAGATTCTTACTTCTTTTCTATTTAGAGAAGAACTTGCAATATTTCCTGTAGGACAGGTTTGATATTGCTGTATTCTTTTAGTTTTTGCTTGTCAGAGAAATTCTTTCTCTCTCCTTCTATTCTAATTGATAATCTTGCTGGGTAGAGTATTCCTAGGTTGCAGAATTTTCCCTTTCAGGACTTTGAATATATCTTGCCACTCCCTTCTGGCCTGCAACGTTTCTGCAGAGAAATAAGCTGATAGCCTTATGGAGTTTCCCTTGTAATTAACTCTTTGTTTTTCTCTTTCTGCCTTTAGAATCCTCTCTTTATCTTTAACTTTTGCCATTTTTATTATAATATGTCTTGGTGCAGGTCTGTTTGGGTTTATCTTGTTAGGGACCTTCTGTGCTTGCTTTCTGTATCTGGATATCTGTTTCCTTCTTTAGGTTTTGGAAGTTTTCAGCCATAATTTTTTTATTTTTTAATTTTGATTACACTTGTGGCTGTGGTTTATTGAAGTAAAAGGATAGAAATTAAAAGAGAGAAAAGGGAAAGATGTGGGGGGCATGATTTCCAGGAGAAACCAGGTGCAAGCTTCCAAAACTTCTTTCCCAGGGGAGTTGCGTGGATGTGCTTAATTCTCTGAGCAATGATTTGTGATAAGATGTGCAGCCAGGGAACTAGAGGAGCTCACCTGAGCCTTGGTGTCCAGGGTTTTTACTGGGGATCAGTCATGTAGACATGCAGTGCCAGCATGATTTCTCTCAACTGTTCAGACTCCAGATCCCCAGGAAAAAATAGGCATTCACCATGAATCATATTGTTAGCATAAACTATTTGACCAAACTGATACTGCTTGGCCCAAGGCCTCAGGCCTACAACACTCTTACCAGGCAGAGTATTCTTTTTTTATTTTTTGTGTTGTCACATGCACTTTAGTAAAGATGCATCAGTCAATCTGGCTACAGCTCAATCAGATCCATTTAACAAATAACAATAATTAGTGTACTCAGAGTCACACACTTGCTTTGTGTAGAAGGAAGGGCCTGTTCACTAGAACACAGAATGCAATCCCTGACAAAATCAACATTAATACATGTGAGAGCCCATAATTTCTTCAAATACATTCTCAATCCCCTTTTCTCTTTCTTCTCCTTCCAGGATCCCTATTATGTATAGATTGGCACATTTTATATTATCCCATAGGTCTCTTATATTGCTTTCATTTTTTTTTTCATTTGGGTTTCATTTGGTCAATTGGGTGATTCAGCCTTTCATTTACTCTTTTTTTAAAAAATAAATTTATTTTTGGTTGTGTTGGGTGTTTGTTGCTGCGCGCGGGCTTTCTCTAGTTGCAGTGAGTGGGGGCTACCGTTCGTTGTGGTGCATGGGCTTCTCATTGCGGTGGCTTCTCTTGTCGGGGAGCACGGGCTCTAGGCGTGCGGGCTTCAGTAGTTGTGGCATGCGGGCTCAGTAGTTGTGGCTCATGGGCTTAGTTGCTCCGCAGCATGTGGGATTTTCCCAGACGACGGCTCGAACCTGTGTCCCCTGCATTGGCAGCGAATTCTTAACCACTGCACCACCAGGGAAGTCCCTCATTTACTCTTGAGAGAATTAATTTTCTGGCTGGAGTTTGGGGACCAGGACATGAGTATGCTTCTCTCTCTCTCTTTGGGAGCCAGCTGCCTGCAGGACGCGTGGATTCTCAGTTTGTCTAGGTTGAACGGTAAGCTGAGCAGGGAAGAAGGGAGGCCTTCAGGCTGCTGGTGCTGCCTGTGACTGGGTGGGGACATCTACGTCTGGGGTGTGCATTTGGCAAGAACTGGACCACACCCTCTAGCACAACATTTATTACTAATAAAGCTGAGATTTTAACCTCTGTCTGATGTCTGCGTCTTTCTCTGAATTGGCTTTCAGAGTCAGGTAAGGGACAAGATTGTCATTTACTAGGCATGTCAAAACTCCACCACTGGGCTTCCCTGGTGGCGCAGTGGTTGAGAGTCTGCCTGCCAATGCAGGGGACACGGGGTCGGGCCCTGGTCTGGGAGGATCCCACATGCCGTGGAGCGGCTAAGCCCGTGAGCCACAACTACTGAGCCTGTGCTCCGCAACGGGAGAGGCCGTGACAGTGAGAGGCCCGCGCACCGCGATGAAGAGTGGCCCCCCGCTCGCCGCAACTGGAGAAAGCCCTCGCACAGAAACGAAGACCCAACACAGCCAAAAAAATAAATAAATAAATAATAAATAATCTGGTTTATACTTAAAAAAAAAAAAAAAACTCCACCACTTCATCCCACCCCTCCCCCATCATCCAAGCACCCTTGACTCTTATTAATTTATAAGATTAAGGCATTCAGGTGAGCTCTTCCCCAACCTTCTCCATCCCTACGTGTGTGTCTTTGGACGGCTTTCTCTCCATCAGAGGAATCACCACCTCCTTTCTAAGACTGATCTTTCTTTCAGGTCTTTTTCTAATTACTGTCTTGTTTCTCTCCTTGTCTTTCTTGTCAGGGTCTTTCTTACCATAATCTTCTCTTCCTGGTCACTTGGAAAGAGGACGCCAAAGAAGATCTCAAGATCAGCTGCTGATTTCCCATCAAGCCAACAGGAAACCCAAGACCTTAACCCAGATCCACAAATATGACAAGAAACCACTTAACCCAGAGGGTTTTGGGGGAATCAGAGCCTGCTATTATAGGTTTGGCTACTCTACGACCTATAGCTCCTTAAGTATAGGACCAACTGCATTTAAAATGTGTGATTTATGAGTTATATCCTGCATACTTTGAAATATCAGACATAGAAAATAAATTTATGTAAATGTTATAAAATATATGAAAGAGTAGAGGAGATAAGGAGAGCAATATATACCACACATTCCCAAACCTTACAATAATACACTTGTTATAATTAAATATTAAGTTTGGTGCTAAGCTTCCTTGAAGCCATGAAAAAAGGTAAACACGCTGGATTACATAATTCTCATTGTTCGAGAAAAGGAAGCTGAATCTCTAACACAGTTTTGTCGGAAAGGATTCTTTCCAACTCAATTGCTCTGGAACCTGTGGACCAGTGATGGGGATGCCAAAGCACAAAAAGAAAGGTGTGTTCGACAGTGGGTTTGCGAGAGACACAGAGGTGGGCTTCAAGCTTCAATTGATAGGGATACTTGTTACCAGTTATTAAACTGGTGAGACGAGAATAGAATGTTTAGGTTGACCAGTTCTACCTTGGTCGTGCTGGGAAGTTATTTGTAAATGCTGTCCCCGCACCAGCCCTCTTGCTTATCTGATATTATGCCTTTGGGCAAAGAGACAACATGTACCAACACCAACTCTTGTTTTGATCTTACTGATCTGAAGGATCCTTCCTTTTCCAGGGACCAGAATCATTTGCATACTGAGGTTGTTCCTCATCCCTAAGAGTAAAACCAAAGTTTTGAATCCAGAGGGAGCATCGTTGGTTTCCTATTTGATATTCCAGGAGGGAACTCATGGAGGACAGGACAGAAAGTTGCATTCAAATCAAGAGACAAACTTTGGAGTCATTCATTCCTTCCCAAAAATCGAGCTCCTGCTAACGTGGCCATGTGCAGGCTCTGGGAACACCGTGGTGAGTGGAATTTGTAGCTGGTCCCTGCTTTCGTGGGGCTTAGACTCCAAGAGCCCTGACCTAGTCTACTAAGGTGGGAAGCGGTCAGGGAAGTTTGCCAGAAGGAATTGGCATTTGGGCAGAGTTCCAAAAGATGAGCAGGTGGAGGGAAGAGGATGTGCAAAGTCCCTGTGGCAGGAAGAAAGCAGTGGCTTTGAGGGGGTGGAAGAGGGCCAGCAAGACTGGAGGACTGAGCATGAGGGGCGGACAGTCCAGGGTGCGGCTGGACGGATGGCAGGGCCTCATGGGCCCAGGAGCAGTGGGAGCCACTGAGGGGGCTTTTCAGGCGAGCTGGTGATGGGGGCTGTGGGGGCTGGTTAGAGTCTCTCTGGTGTAAAATGGACTGAAAGACCAGGACTGAATTCCGAGGACTGATTTCTGAGGGGACAGCTGCAGGAACCCAAGTGGAAAATGATGCTGGCTTGTACTCAGGTGCTGAGGGTAGAGAAGGAAAGATGTGGGTGGACCATGATTTATACGTGAGGGTAAGTTATCTGACTTGGGGATTGTTAGTGCAGAAGAGGGAGGACTCCAAATGCTTTGCCAGTGACTGTCTTGCTGAATGAGATGGCAGTGGTGCTATTCATGGAGCTCCGGGGGGACGTTTTGGGAGGAAAAGCCTGAGGGCGGTGCCCTGAGACAGCTGAGAGGGCCGGTGGCTGGGGCTTTGGGTTAAATGCCCGGCTGCAACCAGCGCTGTGTTAGCTAAAAACTGAGTCCCATGGTACATCTCTTCTTGAGGGACTGAATGTTGGAATTTACAAAATGTTGAAATTCTATTAAATGGTTAGTTTGGTAGAATTTTATATATACCTTTCCAAGCAATAGGGGAAAGCCATGAATTTGGTTCCTGAACCTAAGCCCTCAAAGCACCCTGCATGGAGGAGCACGACACGTATGTACACTTCCGGTGTGAACACGTTTGCAAATCACTGGCCCAGGTTTTGCACGGTGCCCGGACCACAGGGAGGTCAGGAAGGGAAAAACACCAACGGTGTTGATCACAGACGCTAACCCCTAACCAGACCCTGCCGTCCGCATGGTGCTGGGGCCGGTCCCACTGAGAGAAGAACAGCAAAATCATCAAACGGCAAATGGTGACACAGAAAATGAAAGCAAGCAAATCTACAAGGAAGATTAAAGAAGTGGCAGAAACATCTGAGTACTCAAAAATTTGATTTTAAAAGTAATCACTGATGGGAGGGATAAATTAAGTATTTGGGATTAACAGATACACATTATTATGTAGAGAATAGATAAGTGACAAGCACCTACTGTGTAACTATATAGGGAACTATATTTGACATCTTGTAATGACCTATGAGGAAAAAGAATCTGAAAAAGAATTTATATATATATATATATGTATATATATGTATGATGGAACCACTATAACAGAACCAATTTGCTGTACACCCGAAACATTGTAGATCAACTATACTTCAATTTAAAAAAAAAGCGACTACAGAAGAAGTAGATAAATTAGGAATTTGGGATTAACATCTACACATTACTGTACATAAAACAGATAACCTACAAGGACCTACTTTATAGGACAGGGAACTCTACTCAATATTCTGTGATAACCTATATGGGAAAAGCATCTGAAAAAGAGTGGATATATGTAGATGTATAACTGAATCACTTTGCTGTACACCTGAAACTAACACAACACTGTAAATCAACTATACTTCAACAAAAGAAAAGAAAAAAAAAAGTCATCACTGGTGCCAACAGTTAGGTAGAAATAACTAATTCTTCCCATTCTCCCACCATCTCTTGCACCCCAGAGGTCCTGGTTAGGGTGAAGGAAAGCTCCCTTTTCCGGACCTCCTCTTTCTGTCTCTGGCGTTCACCTATGATTCAGCCAAGAAAGAGTCAACAAAGGGAACCGGAGGGGCAGGAATGTGCTCCCGTCACCCCCGGGGAGCTCGGCCAAGGCAAACGGGAAGTAGCCTGCTTTTACCGCCCCGCGCACTTTCATTCCTCTTACCTGTGCTCGGAGCCCCAAGGGGAAAATGCAATTTGGTAGCGACCTGACAACCACATCCCTGGAGCCTTGGTCCAAAAAGGGTAAAAATCCAAACACTGCTCTGGGAAGGGAGGAGGGGAGGAGGCAGGGTGAGAGAGAACACCATTTCCACCCATGGTAAATTACGCCTGTGATTCCATTCAAGTTAATGTCCACCTAGAAAGTGGAAGTTAGGTTATCAAGATGGGGGCGCTTTAGCTTTCTCGTAAGGAAATCATGATTATATCTTGAAAGGTTAGTAATTACCAGTAAAATAGCAAAGAAGTGTTCCAAAGTTTTATTGAAAATATACCTTATTAAGGCCGAAGGTTGGTGCAGATAACCTTTGAGTTTGGCTGGTAGGATTGCAAGTTGACTAGGTTTAGGAGGGCGGGAGGGGTAGAGCTCTGCAGCTGCCGGGGGCATCATCCCTCCTGTGGGCTGAGGTGGAGGCACTGGCCTGAACACCCACCACGAAGATTTCACGGTGTATCGTGAATTCTGCTATAATTGCTGGGGCCCCTGATTGGGAAGTATGTGCTGAAATATTCTCTTGAAGTCCTACCATGTTTTTATGTTTCTCGATATACACACGTATATCAGACGATATACACGGTATCAGAAAACTTTAATGCTGAAGACTCCAGGATAGAATGATGCTCTGGAATCCCCTTAGGCATGTCTCCCTCGCCAAGCTCATCCTTCTACATGCATTGTTGATTAAACTCTTTGGAACAACGTTTTATCAATTCTCATGCTCTTTAACAAGCTTCAGTTGCTTTTATGAAGTGACCAACGTTCTCAAAAATTATGATTCAAAAAATGTCTCTAGTGCGGGTTGATTGTTCCCGTCTACCTTTGCTGGTTGCTCTGCAGTTTGCAGCCGCAGGAAAAGCAATACTATAAAGTATGGAACACATCACCCTTTCTGTTCCTCCCTGACCTGCCCTCCTCTGCTCATTTACTCACTGCCCCATACAGGCAAGCCGTCCACTCCCCACGTAGTAAGCACTGACATCTTGATGATGCTGACCTTTTTGGGTACCCAAGACAGACGCCTCTGCCCCTCCTGTACCTCTGCTCCGTGAGGTTGGAAAGGTGTTGGGAAGGTGCAAGGAGAGCACAAGTCAGGATCAGGAGGTCAAGCCGGGGCCGACCACACTTGGCCAAGGCAACAACATATGTCAAGGGCGTGGAGAAACGTCCCCAGCAGTTACACAGCCCTGCACCTGACGGTTCTCTCCATGTACTGTATTGTAAAAGTGCCCACTTTGGGGGCGGGCAAGAACCATCAGGGTTTTGTTTGTTTTGGTTTGGTTTTGGCCTGGAATATTTGTGATAAATGTCATCATTCAATTCTATATACAATATATAACCATCGTTTGGAACTTTCACACTACTCTGGGGGGTGGGGAACACGTTCAAAAGCCAACGTTGAGTCAACAGGAGAACTGGGAGTGAATGTGTAAATGGACTTGGCATTCCCCTTAGACAGGACGGAGGAGCCGCACGCTTTGGCCCTGCGCCCCGCGCCCCGCGGTGGCCACGCCCCAGACGCACCTCTCACAGGTGACACGAATGCGCTCCTCGCTGGACGACTGCTGTTCGTCCTCCTTCTCCTGGAAATGCTCCCGGACACACTGCTCTTCAAACTCGTGCAGCCTCTTCAGCTCCTCGTCGCTGAGAAACAGCTCTGTGCAAAGGCAGAAGCGGTTGGCACGTGAGAAACCAGCCAGGTAGATGCACCCTTTCGAATTTCACAGCCCGCCTTTAACCAAGCTCCCTTCCCCACCCCTTGCAGGCAGCGCCCTGCTCCCGCCACCGGTTATATCACACAAAGACTCCTTGTAATATGCGGCGATCATATTGATATTTCTGGTGGAGCTAAACGGCTCACTTTTTAACACAAAAATCCAAATTACAGCTATTTGGAAAGCGAAACCAAGTATGATTTTCTGGAAAAGGTTTTGCATGTATTTTATGGACAGAGTCAAGTGGACAGGAGTATTTTCCCATTCTCTTTAGATGCAACACACTAAAAACATTTTGAGGACGTCGCTGGTGGTGCAGTGGTTAATAATCTGGCTGCCAACGCAGGGGACACGGGTTCGAGCCCTAGTCTGGGAAGATCCCACATGCCGCGGAGCAACTAAGCCCGTACGCCACAACTACTGAGCCTGTGCTCTAGAGCCCGTGCTCCGCAACAAGAGAAGCCACCGCAATGAGAAGCCCACGCGCCGCAAAGAAGAGTACCACCACCCGCCGCAACTAGAGAAAGCCCTCGCGCAGCAACAAGAACCCAACGCAGCCAAAAATAAATAAATGTATATGTATAAAAACATTTTGATGCAGGGGACATGGGTTCGTGCCCCGGTCCAGGAAGATCCCACATGCCGCGGAGCCGGCTCGCTGAGCCTATGCTCTGCAATGGGAGAGGCCACAACAGTGAGAGGCCCACGTAGCGCAAAAAAAAAAACATTTTGAAAGGAACATTGGCTTTATAGAGAAAAGTTATTTTCAAGAACTGTCTCAATTTCTCATCTCTTCATGAGTGGACTTTCAGTGATATGAATTACTAATAAATGAACAAAACTAGAATAAAATCAGCATAAAATAGGAAGCATTCTGCAAAGAATAGCATTTGGATAGAGTGCTGTGTTTTCACACATTTAAGTAGTTTAAGGAGATTTCCATGCAGGTATCCAATTAGAATGGTCTTTCTAGATTAGCCCAAGATAGAAATGAAAGAGTCCTGCACATACTCAATCCACGATCCTGTTCGTCTTGGTCCCCTTCTCTTTTCTTCCTGCAGTGGCGGCTGAGACGCATAATGATTATATAGACGTGGCTTAAAATGATCATTGGTGGAGGCAATACTGGCCGGTCATGAAATGTCATAATCAGCTGATAACGCTGGAATTTCCACACTTGGTTGGATATTGACTTTACTTCAAAGAAGGTATTGCTTTAAAAAGAATACATGTTTAGTTAGTTGTATTACTTTTAATTGTGATTTCCCAGGGCAATCAGAATTACTCACACTGAATTGAAAATATGAGATGAAATGGCCTTTTGGGGTCATTCCACGAGTTAGTACTGACTCTGAATGACCTGTCTTTTGGTTTATCTATCAGCGTGGCTTACCAACATTCAAGGACGTTTTACTCATATAAATAATTAAGAATTAAGTGTATTGAAATTGCTACCCACTGCTTTCTTGCAAAACCACACCACAGTCTACTGACTGCTCAGGAAATTTTATTTCATATATTTAAAGGTATGAGCCATCCCACTAAGCATTTTGAAGTATTTAAACTTTAAATTCAGTCAACTAGCTGACTACATTTTTTTGGAACCGAGTTGATTAATTACTGAACATTTTGATTGAAGGTGGGTTATTTTGGATGTTGGGTAGGTACAGTCTTTTGTCTTCTTTGAGTTTCCAGTGGGAGGCAGTAAGCCTAGAATTGTTGGAATCCTGATCAGGCGTGTTGTCTACACGGGGACCTTAGAAAAGTCAGTTAACCTCTGTCAACCTTCATTTTCTCATCTGTCAAGTCCGGAGTGTAACCAGATTCTCTCCAATGCCCTGGTCAGCTCTGAAAGTCTATATTTCTGTGAAGGATTTTTCCCTTATATTTTTCATCTTAGAAACTAAAATAAATTTTTCCAACATTTATTAAGCATGGTCACATCCTCAACATATCATGACAAAAGGGGCAAGTTTTACAAGAAATTTGATTGTGGATTTTAAGCCTTTTCTTTCTTAGGCCATTTTATCTTCTATTCGGTAAGTGATAAGAAAAATATTTCATATAATAGTACAGTAATTGTCACAGCCTATGAAATTAACTTTGCTTTCTGTGCCTCTGATAATGAATTCAAGGCTCAGTTTGATAAATCTTCTCTGTCTCAGGAGACTTTCGTCTAAGAAAATATTTTCATTAGATTAAAGTACATGCCAAGGGGCTTCCCTGGTGGCGCAGTGGTTGAGAGTCCGCCTGCCGATGCAGGGGACGCGGGTTCGTGCCCCGGTCCGGGAGGATCCCACATGCCGCGGAGCAACTGGACCCGTGAGCCACGGCCGCTGAGCCTGCGCGTCCGGAGCCTGTGCTCCGCAACGGGAGAGGCCACAACGGTGAGAGGCCCGCGTACCGCAAAAAAAAAAAAAAAAAAGCCAAAAGTGTTAAAATACTAACCAAGATTGAATTTAAATGTATTTAAGTGTCAACTCTTGATTTAGGAATACATGAAGGCTGATTACTGTTGAACAAAAAAACGTTGTGAAAAATTCTACGCATTTGAAAGCCCTAGTGGAATTCCATGTAAATCCTGGGCAGCCTGGGAGATTTCCGAGATTACACTGAAAATCTGTAAAATAATAAATAACAAATATACGGTCATCAGCGGTGACACGCACTTGAAAACGGCGATGAGCAAGTTCACGAGCAGGATGTTGGCCACCAGCAGGTAGCAAGCCATGATGGCGGGCGTGAGCCAGGCGCCCGGGATGCAGGGAGGGAGCCGCTTGCCCTCCTCATCGTACTGGTTGTCACCACAAGGAGCTGAAACGAGAGTCTGTCTTTTTGTACTTGACTTTTACATAGAATGAAAAGAATAAATAAACTGACCTATGCTATTAAAGGACCTATTTCTTTTTTACTATGTTTTTTTTCTGATTTCATAAGCAATAATTTTCCATGTGAAAAATATCAATTCATACAAAGGAGATAAGGAACTCATTTCTGCACTCACAGACAGTCATTCTTAACTTGTTATATTTGTAAACGTTTTCTCATTTCTGTGTTGTGTTTGTCATATACAGAAGTTCTTCATTTCTAAGCAGACGCATCTATCTATGCGTCTATGGGTTTCTTTACTGTTATCCATTAGAAAGTGATTGGGTCTTCTAATTATTTAACATTAACTTATGTTGTCTTCTTGGTCATTTGTACATTAACTTTGAAAATAATTTTATTGTGAGGTAGGAGGTACGGATCCCCTCTAGCCTCCAATCCATTAACTGACTGTTCTGAGTGACGTTTGAAAAAGAATCTTTTCTCTCTCTGCTCATTTGAAATGCCACTTTGATCATATGGGACTTATTTTCTGACGAAAAAGATAGGATGCTCTCAACAGTAATTAGTGAAGTAATATCCATCAATTTATTGTCTATTTACTTTTCACTTCCTTATCGTTTACAAAAGTACTGACACCAGAAAACAAGAGAAATATTTGAAACTGGCATTAAGACTATTGGTAATTAGCTGAGGAAGAAACTAATTAATACACACATTTCATGGACTAGAGTCATCAATTATGCATAAACTTACGATTGATTTCCATGGCGTAGACTATAGCGTGATTGGAAAGCAGCATTTTATTTTTTTTTAGTTTTGACGGGAAGGAAGAAAAAAAATAAGACAGTTGAGAGAAAAGTCAAATAAATGATGAACAACACAAGAACTGTTTTGCTGTCAAGAAATGTAAAGTGTTCAAGCTTGGGAATTACAGATTCACACTTGGAAACAGTGATCTGCTTAGGAGAATTTTACACATTATTAATTATAGGAAATATATGTATATATATTTCATGAATATTTATTTTACCACGTCATAAGCAATAGTAAAACTCACTAGTGAAAAAAACTGTGAAAAAGACATGAGGCTACTAACAGATGATCATTTTAACATGTAGGTTGACTAATCAAGCATTCCCTGTATCCCAACACAAACACATCATAAGCACAAATAAATACAAAATTATTATGAAATAATCAGACCAAGAATTGAAAACCTACATTTCACGGTGTTACTGAAAATAGCCTCAAGTTTGCCTCTTCATCTTCTCTTGTTACCCAATTTAATAAAAAAAATAAAAATATTACAACTTACGTCTGGATCCAGGGACTTTTAGCATTTATGTATGTTTACTGAAGCTAATATTCCTTTGAAACCAAATTAGATTTTTACGTTCTGGTTTACCAAGCTACAAACACATTCGCTAATTGACCCTGAGATACTCATGATAAGGATGTGTTCTGAATCACGTGATGAAAGCCAGTAGGTAGAAGGCATTGTGCAACTGGTTATCAGTCTCACTTAGTGGAGATATACCAAACAACCCTGCATTTCCTACAAGGCAAGGATGTTCAGAACCTTCTATTCTCAAGAAGCTTCTGCTTCTACTGGAAGCAGCAGCCATGCTATTGTCCTGTCTGAAGATGCTCGTTCATTGGTGATGTTGTAACTGTCTGGGTGAAATAGCATAAGAGCATTTGAACTTCACTTCCCTACAACACAAGAGACACTGTGACCTACCAGCTCAGCCTGGGCAGAGCTGGGGCCTGCATTCCCCAGAAATCCATGCAGGATTGCAGCTCATTTCTTCTGCTAACATCCAGAATACTGTTGATAATACAAAAATTTCACTCCAGGAGTGAAGAGGAAATGGATAGCTATGTGGAAAATGGGCTCTGAAGCTTGAAAAAGAGGATGGCACATGGCAATAGTCACTATCTCATTTGACTGAAATAACACTACCAGCTCTATCTCAGGGCAGAAAAAGATTCAGGTTGAAGAAAAATTAGGATGTTGGCATTGGGACTACATTCATGTGTCGGACATGCTCAAGGGATGTAAGACTCAGAATTCCAGTTAGTGGTTCTCAGAGTAGAAGACAGGACTGATGTCTCAAAACTCTGTATTTCATAATCTGCATTGATTTCTTCACAAAATAGTTTGATGCCTATGGCAGAATAAAAAATACTTTATTCCCAAATTAACACAGGCTCTTCCATTAATTTGGAACTGATCATCTGCCTTGGGAAGCAGGGAAGAGAATCTTACTATGAATTCTAGTCTTACGGTCTATCTGGTCTGCAAACACCTCTCCGTAGATCATCCAGTAGGGCATGTAGAAGATGTTTCGGGCCAGCTTCCAAGAAGGCTCCTCATCTGGATGCAAAATGGCTTGACGGGCTACCCCGAAACTCATCAACACCACCAGCATGATGACCACAAAATACAGCATGTCGATCATCTGAGGAGAGAGGAAATGGGCCTCTTACTGTCTTGACTCATGGGCCAAGTTCACCTGGTTCATTACACTGTGCTCCTCAAAGACTTCATGAGTGCTTAATTAGGATGGAGGAAGCTTCTTTTCCCTCCCTCCATCCCATCCATGGGCTACTGATTCTTGTACTTCATGCAATGCATACACCTTATTCTAGAACATTGCCATTCTCATCTCATGCTCTCAATCTTTCCTCTCCTCTATTGTTACCCATAAATAAATTCCTCTAGTAACTACAACTGCAAATGGAGAAAGGGAACAATTATGGAAAATATAGGAATTTGTGAGGGAAACTAAGGAGTAAGAGCAGTAGATATCTAAGGAGGTAATGAGATCGTGAGTTGAGAGCACATACTGATATTCATTCATTATACAAACAGTGAGTAGTTACAGTGCAAAATGCTCTGGTTACTATGGATACTGACCTCACAGAATTCCTAATTTTGAACATCCCTGAAGATGAGGGCCCTGGCTGGGATTAGCTCAACCATATAGCCCTTTGCTCAAAACCACTTGCCCTACAAAGAGTTATTCCTAAGCTTGGAAGACTTCCTTTCTTCTGGGACCAGTCCCAACACTTGGGCTATTTTAAGTGATGTAAGGATGATCTGCTGGTTCATTTTTAGTTTCATATTTTATGGCCTGTTCTGGAGTAAATGTTGCCATGGATTTGTCTTGACCTCATCACACGAATTGCCTGTGTGCACTCCATGCCAGAGCACATGCGCTGGAAGACTGTCTGGAGTAGGGGTCGGGGAGGGTGACCCCGGGCCCCCTTTGTCTCTGGCTTCTACTGCACGTTAGGAGGTTATGTATCGGGTTATTGCCAGAAATCCATGTCCCTACAGTAGGCCCTCAACCTCATGTTCATCAATTGGATTTAATTAAATTGTCGGTATGTAGAAGAACTGTGTATCTTAAAGCAAAGAACATTTCCTGTAGGAAACCAACTGCAAGGGAAAGGTCAAATGAAATGCAACAGAGCCATGCTGGAGGCCTGGCCTCAGGTCCTAACCACAGTCTCGGTGTCTGTAGTTACTCACGGGGCGTCAGGACTAACCATCTTTCCGATCATCATCACATAGGGTCCCAGATACTTGTTGACACCAAAGATGTCCAGGACACGGATGTACCAGAAGATGATATCCACGCAGTAGATCACGCGGCCATAGCCCATGTAGGGCTGCTTCTGTAGGCGGAGGATGGCTCCAATCATGAACATGGAAATGGCCACGAGGTCTGTGATGTTCCAATATTCCTGAAGCCAAACTTTTATTTTCTGGCTGAGTTTACCGGGTTCTGACATGAGGATCTATAAAGAAATGCCAAAGAACAAAAAACAAGGGAGTGTGGTATTGGAAGACTTGTCTTCTTAGAATCTTGGGACATTAGGACTGGAGCGGCATTCCAGGGCATCTGGTCCCCTTTCCTGCTCAAGACTTCTAAGTACTAATCTTCTCAGGCAGAAAAACATATCTAGAAAGGGAAATTCCACAAAATCCTCTGTATGCCTGGAGTCAGGGTTTCACAAACTCTCAGGAAATGCCTTCTAAATTATGTCCCTCTGGCTGTAATTAAAGTAGCTGCCTTTTGATCCCTTTTCTAATTCTCTGGACACTTGCCTGTGAGCCCACGTTCCAGAGTTAGTCCAGGAGGAAAACTCTAGAGCAGAGATAAACCTGTGTGGTCCCACAGAGGGGCAGTCCACCCAGGGGAGATGGCAGAACCGGGATGGGAAATGTTTATCAGCCAAAATTGCTTTGTAACTCAGAGATGGGAAGTCAGGGGGAAGCTGAACTTGATTTTCTCCTGCTTGAGAGCTTACCCTTTCAAAATCACCACTGATTAAAGGGACACTTCCTCAGAGTAAACCTGAATATATGTAACAAGCAGCAGGCACGGGCACACTTAGAGCAAGCCCCACGTACGCAGCTATGGCGTGCAGCAGGGTGGGGGTCTTAAAAGTGGTACCCCTTTACTTACCGAGACTCTGGGGAGGTTCTGGGAGCTCCAGAGGTGGGATGGGGTGGTGGCTATTTATGGGCCAACCCAGAAGGCGTTCACTAGTTTAACAACCTGTGCACTCTGACTGATGGCCGCCCACCCTCTTTCCTATAACTGGGGGTAAAGAACAGTGTCAGTATATGGCTGATGCTCAGTGAGCTCACGGTGTCCCTAGAGGTGGCACGGCAGGCCACTTGGGAAATCCCAGTTGTAAAGTGGGCAAAGTTTGAGTGAAGCCCAGCTAGAAAAGAAACAGGAGTAGTAGGAGATGGGTTATAACATTTTAGATTTGGCACTCTGCGTTTCTCGGGCTGTCATCAGACTGACAGCCTCGAATTAGCTCTCCTGGGAAGAAGTTGCCAGTGATAATTTTTCAGTTCAGTGAAAGGGTCACTGCTGATTGCAAAATAAGAATATTGGTTCTCTATCAGTGGGAGAAAGAATATGAAATTCTGCTGTGTGCTTTCTCAAGTTCACTTTTTCTTGGCTATAAGCTTTTCCTTTACAAGCTGATATAAAGAATTAAAACTTGCAGGTGATATTAGAAAGAAAAGGGCCTGGCCCATATTTCCTCTGCAGCCTGCAGGGGCTGCCCTCTTGAAGTTACATGTTAGTTTCAAGTCTCCTGTGACACGAGTCTGCAAGAGATGGTGTCTGTCCTCTTCCAACACTTCTTTGAAAATCCTGTTCCCTCTGTTTGCAGCAGTTGCGCTGGCAGCCTGCCCAGAGGCACTGGAGGCTTCCACCAGGTGGATGCGCCCAGCCCCCATCTGCTGCAGGTGCCGCTGTTCGGCTCCCACCTGCCCCCTTGGGCAATTGCAGCCACTTTCCCAGAGATGCTGGTGGCTGGCTGATGTGGGTACAAAAGTCTGTTCCCTTTGGTCAAAGTGGGACAGACTCTACAGTATTAAATACACTCAGAGCTCCCTGCAGGATTAGGCCAGGGACAGATTCCACTGAAGCCACACCTTGCTCAGCCCCGTCCCCTCTTCTGACCTGGTCACCCTGTTGCCTCTCTCTGCTCTCCTGGGAGCTCTCCTTTAATAAACCCCTTGCACAAGAATCCCCTTCTGGGTTGGAGGGAGGACACTGTGGTTCAAAGTCCTGAGTTACAGGAGAAATGTCATCTCCTACATCTCCCTTTCTACTTCCAGCTCCGAGAAAACAGAGCCCAAATTTGTACCCAATTGGAGTCATTGGTTTATCTCAGGTACCTGGCAGCATTTATGCTGCTTTTCTAGGCACTCAGACTTATTTTTATTACTAAACACCATCTATTCTGCTTTGTGTTTTGATTTCCCAGTTCAAATTCAGTTGGAAGCAGAAGGTGTATAAATCTCAAGCAAGGGAACTGAATCAACTTGGGATTGTGACACCTCGAAAGAAAAGTTCCACGGCACTTGGGATTTGCACAGTACGTTTTTAAAATGAGGAGCTACATCTGGGGACTTCCCTGGCGGTCCAGTGGCTAAGACTCTGTGCTTCCACTGCAGGGGGCATGGGTCCGATCCCTGGTTGGGGAACTAAGATCCTACACGCCCTGTGGCCAAAAAAAAAAAAAAAAATTTTTTTTTTTTTTTTTAAAGAAGATACATCTGAATTGAAGTCAGTGGTGGGTGGGGCTGGGACAGGCCTTTGAAGCATCACCTCCCGAATTTTCTCCAGGGCCAGGCTCACGATGTAGGAGATGACGATCCACTCCTGGAGGCAGGGCCAGCGCTCCATCCGCACCAGGATGACGTAGTTGAACAGCAGTAGGTAACCCAGGTAAGATATCTGAAAGGCAGAAACTGTGAGCAGTGTCTGGGGAGGTCACATGTGCCTGAAAAAAGCTTCGAAACCCTATTTACAAGTGGACACATCTTCTAAAACAAATTTTCATTTCCAGATGCACTGAATCCTTTAGAGGAAAACTTCCACTCACATCACCAGTGCAGGCAGAGGACTTTGAGGCAGATGGGGAGGCATTTTGTACTTTAGTGCAATATGGGCGCTGACAGTCCATTCTCTAAATGAAGATGCATTTGTTGCTACTATCAGCCTCAAGGGGAAATTATAAAGTTGCACGAAATTATGATGAGTCGGGAAACTTTTAGTAGTTGACTGGTGTGCCCTCTACATTCCTGGAAATTGGAAAATGTTACTGACTCTTCCCTGACTTGCAAATTTCCTTCTTGAACCTTTCCACTGCTGGCAGATGTGGGAGGTTCGAAGGGAGGAGGCTGACAATGAGGTGTCTTCCCAGGTACACACACCTGTCTTGAGGCCCCTCAGTCAGCCCTGATATGTCTGTGATGTGCTGTGCCCACAGCAGGGTGCCTATCCTTGTGGCATGTAGAGTTGGGAGGGATATGGGAGTGAGCTATGAGGTGGAGGGAGGGTGGTCTGAAGATGACCGAGGTTGATTCACTCTGAAGCTGTACGCACCACGGGTATAGGCCCCTTCTGAAGTCTTGGGTAGGTGGGGGGAGGGTGTATACTAGCAACTATATTTGTGGTTCGCAGCCTTTTTTCTTTTTTTTTAAAAGATGCCTCCCTCCTGATTGTTTAAGTTTTACCAGGATACAGGTAGCATCCCATGTATCCACTATCTAGTCTTTGCAGGAGGACTGGAGCAAGAGTTCTCAAAGTGGGGCTGCACTGGGAACCCCTGGCAAGCTATAAAATGTGCGACCCCCTCCCCACATCCAGAGGCAGCATTTAGAGGCCCTGAGGAGACGCCCAAGGCTCATCAGCCCCCTGGCCCCGCACTCTTCATACGCATCTGTGGAGGCCAGGTATCTTCCTGGTCCTCAGCTGGTTCTGACCAGAACAGGTGGGCAGCTATGGCTTTGGTGGTATCGCCAGATGTGGCTGCCAAAAGGTTGGGTGTCCAGGCTATAGCTGACCTGGGTCCCCATGCAGCCCGCTGGGTGCCACGCCCCAGAGCTCTGGCTCTGCCTTCTGCCCTCCTCATCCATTACCCTGTCCATGGCTTTGGACCTGGCCCCTCACGTCCCATCACTGCTCGCACCCAGTCACTAATGGGACTGCAGTGCCAGGATGTGCCAGGCGTGTGCTGCTGCTTGGCATTTGGGACTTCATGAATATTGTCCCTCCCACGGACCGCAGTGGTTGCAGGAAGCACAGCATGCCTGCCACCCCTGCTGGGACGGCCTGCACCTGAGCCAGTTTCCTCCAAAGGCTTCCAAGCTGCTCCAGTCTCCTCGCCCCACTTTTCCTGCCCATCCACGTGCATAAGGCTGGACCACTCTTGTTCTGGGTGCATCACTCTGCTGGAGCCGTCCAGACAGAGGCCACTGATGGGGCCGGAGGAGAGTGTGTGGTCACGAGGTCAGTGTGGCCTGCACTTGAGAGCAGAGATGCCTTGATTTGCTCCTCTCTTCCAGGACTTCATGCTCTGGGCTCAACCCTACTCTTTGAGTAACCCCGTCAGTCTCCTGAAAAATGACATCTGTGAGCTTGCTCTCTAAATACTAGTCATCTTTGTTCATTGTTGGAATAAAACTCTACTTCCCTAAGTTTGTATTACTAAAGACATTTGAAAAATCCTTCATCTTGAGCAAATAGAATATGACTATTTTGCTTTATGAAACGGTGTATTTGGGGCTAGGATGACCACATTCCTATGTATAAATATATGACAAGATATCTATCTAGATCCAATTTTAGCTGAAGATTCTGAGTTAGTCCCACTTCTGTTTTCATAATTAATTTTAATCCATTGATTTTTTTAAAAAAACACTTTTTTTAAGCCCTTGACAATTTTCTTGATTCTGACATGTCTAAAACATGCTAAATGGTGAAGGCTAAGGGCAGGGAACTTACCGTGTAAAACCAGAACTTGACAATAGGAGCGTTGTAGAATTCACAGATCTTGGTCCCGATGGGAACACTTCTTTGCTTTTTTTGTTCATTCTCCTCGTCCCCCTTTCTCGAGCCAGTGTCTGCATTCGCATCCTGGAAACAGAGCAGAGCATGTGGCAAGCAGGCTGCCAGATGGGAAACGCCTTGGACTCCAGCACCATATTTAACAGACAGGTGCCTCAAAAATCAAGGATATAAAAGACACAGACATAGAGAATGGACTTGAGGACACGGAGAGGGGGAAGGGTAAGCTGAGATGAAGTGAGAGAGTGGCATGGGCATATATACACTACCAGATGTAAAATAGATAGCTAGTGGGAAGCTGCTGCATGGCACAGGGAGATCAGCTCGGTGCTTTGTGACCACCTAGAGGGGTGGGATGGGGGGGGTGGGAGGGACACGCAAGAGGGAGGAGATATGGGGATATATGTATATGTATAGCTGATTCACTTTGTTATACAGCAGAAACTAACACACCATTGTAAAGCAATTATACTCCAATAAAGATGTTAAAAAAAAATCAAGGATTATAAATGTCCCCAATTCTTGCAGTTTCTAAATTCACGGCGAGAGAAATCACAACTATTTTGAAAATGAGAGTTGATGGATACTTTTAGAATCAAGGGTATCACTGACCATATTCTCCTCCTCTTTTTCTTTGCCGTCTTCATTTTCCTTGGATGTTTGATATGAGAAGTCATCACAGGTGCGAAATTCCAAAAACAAGATGGTCGGGGGGAGAAGAATCCCCATGATAACCTAGGTATGAAGAGAAAAGTGGATTTTTAAGCTATGGTAATTCTTAAAAATTTTCCCACTATAGGCAAAAAATTTTTAATTATGATCTTCAGCATTAATCAGTAATCTAGCAGCCCTGGAACAGGTCTATCTCTGCTCTGACGGTCTGTGGCTTATTCTGTTTGCTATGTTGATAGAATTGCAGACACTGAGAAATTTAAGATCATCCACCAGATTTTTCTAGATGAACAGCAAGCAGTATTGTGTGGAATCCTGACTTAAAAAGCGAAGATCTAGCAATAGCGTTTCAAAGCAGGCAATTTTTTAAAGTAAAATATAGTAAGTAAAAATAAATAAATAAATGAAATGATACCTCTAGTGAAGTAGACCAAAAATATTTTATATAGGAATAACTTAGATGTAAATGTGAATATATGGACCAAGAGTTGGAAGACAAACGTGACTCATGAATGTAGGACTTACTTGGGCTCTGCCTAGACAGCAAAAGGATGGCCTAGCTCATAGATGGAAACCCTTGACATTTTTGTCAGTGCCATGCAGTGTGTCTCCAATACGGAACTCTGTCCCCAATGTTCAATGCTAATTTTTTAAAGTTTTCCCTCAGCAATCCATTATTAAGAATAACACAAAAGGGGGACTTCCCTGGCGGTCCAGTGGTTAAGACTTCGCCTTCCAATGCAGGGGGTGTGGGTTTGATCTCTGGTTGGGGAGCTAAGATCCCACATGCCTCACGGCCAAGAAACCAAAACATAAAAGAGAAGCAATATTGTAACAAATTCAATAAAGACTTTAAAAATGATCCACATCAAAAAAAAAATCTCAAAAAAAAAGAGTAACACAAAAGGGTTATTTCTACCCTATACTAAAAATTATATTATAAAGCACCAATAATTAAAACAAAGTGGTACAGGTGCACGAAGAGACCAAACAATAGAGCAGAATGGAAGGTCCAGAAAAAGATTCAACTACACATAGGCAATTAATTTGTGATACAAACACCACCTCCAATGGGAGGAGTAGAGATGACTATTTAATAAACTGTATTGAGAAACTGGGTGATCATCTAGAAAATAATTAGGTTGGATTCATATCTCACACATACACCAGAATAAATTGCATCTAGCTCAAATATTTTGTGAAAGAAAAGAAAGGGAGGGGGCACAGACAGAAGATAAAACAACTAACAATCACCACATGAAAATTCTTTCATAAATGGAGAGTAGGAGAAGGCCTTTCTAATTAGGCTCCCAAATCAAGAAGCAATCAAAATAAAGATCAATATCTTTGATACTGAAAAAAAATCACAAACTTCTGCACAATGAAAACATGCCTTAACCAAAGTAAAAAATAACTTCTGGGAAAACATATTTGCAGCTCATGTGACAGGCAAAGGGCTAATCTTTCTAATTAGAAAGGATCTTCTAGAAGTCAAGAAGAAAAATTCTAACAACCCAGCAGAAAAATGGGCAAAGGCAGTGAACTTAGGGACATTTGTACTGAGAGGAAAATGTGCTTGTCCTCACTCATAATAAGACATTCAAAGAAACTACACAGAGATCTCATTTTTTACCATTAGATTGGAATGTTTGCTCACACACTGTATTGGTGGAATTGTGGGAAAACAAGACATTCCCTACACTATAGGTGGACACCTCCACAGAGGGACAGCTATTAAGATTGCAAGTGCATATCCCCACGGGGCCACCAATTCCCCTTCTGGACATTTATACAGCAGATAAGTGAGATACAGTATGTGTCCAAGAGCACTCATGGTGGCAGTGAGTGTAGCACCCCCAGGCAGGAGTGACCTCCATGGCCTCACTGGGGACTGGTCATAAACTGTGGCCATCGACCATGAAGGAGAAATGGGGAAGCGGATAAGAATGAAGGAATATTCTGTGTCCCAGAGGAAGTGAAAAAGGAAGGTACAAAACAATAACGATGCCAACCCTTGTGAAAAGGAGAAAAAAAAAAAGAATATTTACTTCATCATGAAAAAAAGGAAAAAAAGAATATTTATTCATAGTAGTTTTATATATGGAAATATACATAAAAAACAAATATCAGTGGTTGCCAATGGGTAGAACAAGCCATATGGGGGACAGGAGTTGGGAAGGAGACTTGTCACTTATACTTTAAAATAGTTTTAATTTTTTAATATGTGCATGTCTTTATGACCTAGTCAAAGAATTAAATTAAAAAAAGAACAAACCATCCCTGCTTTAAAATAATTATATATTTATGTTGTGAATTAAAAATGCTTGGAAGGGGGCTTCCCTGGTGGCGCAGTGGTTGAGAGTCCGCCTGCTGATATAGGGGACACGGGTTCGTGTCCCGGTCCGGGAAGATCCCACATGCCGCAGAGTGGCTGGGCCCGTGAGCCATGGCCGCTGAGCCTGCGCGTCCAGAGCCTGTGCTCCGCAACGGGAGAGGCCACAACAGTGAGAGGCCCGCGTACCGCAAAAAAAAAAAAAAAAAAAAAATGCTTGGGAGGAAGTCTGATGTTTACAAATATTTATACCTTTGGGTAGACATTATATCTAAAAGTAGCATTAGGTAAAGAAGGAAATGATAGAAAAATACCCACTGGATTTCAAAGACTTAGTACAAAAAAAAGCATATAGACTATCTCATTAGTGATTTTTTTCCTTTCAAAAACATGTTGAAATGATAATATTTTGTATATACTGGTTTAAATAAATATATTATTAAAATTAATTTCAACTGCTTCCTTTTTACTTTTTACAATGTACTTAAAAAACTTTTTGTAACTATTAAAAATTTTACTTTCTTAACTAGAAAATTTAAAGTGACATATGTGGCTTGCATTTTATTTCTGTTGGACAGCACTGCTATAGATTCTATAGTTTCATCTTGCTCTTTAAAATTCTGGCATGTTTAAAAATTGCTTTTTAAAATATATGTTTCCTGGTTGTTTATGGGTTGAAGAGATAGAACATTTGGACCTGTAGACTTCATCACGGAGTGGATTTGGGGATGCTCCTCTGCCCTTGTTTTCTCCTGCCACTTGGCAGCTGGATGAAGAGGCTGGACCAGACCCAGGCTGTTTTGTAAATTTTATTGAAGTAGGGTTGATTTACAATGTCGTGTTTAATGTCTGCTGCACAGCAAAGTGACTCAGTTATATATATTCTTTTTCATATTCTTTTCCATTATGGTTTATCACAGGATATTGAATATAATTCCCTGTGCTATACAGTAGGGTCTTGTTGTTTATCCATCCTATATATACTAGTTTGCATCTGCTAATCCCAAACTCCCAATCCTTCCCTCCCCCACCCCTCCTTCCCCCTTGGCAACCACAAGTCTGTCCTCTATGTCTGTGAGTCTGTTTCTGCTTTGTAGATATGTTCAGTATGAAGGTTACTAAAAATAGAGTTGCCATATGATGTAGCAATCCCACTCCTGGGCATATATCCAGACAAAACAATAATTCAAAAAGATGCATGCATCCCAATGTTCATAGAAGCACTATTTACAATAGCCAAGACATGAAAACAACCTAAATGTCCATCGACAGATGACTAGATGAAGAAGACGTGGTACATATATACAATGGACTACTACTCAGCCATAAAAAAGAATGAAATAGTGCCATTTGCAGCAACCTGGATGGACCTAGAGATTATCATACTAAGCAAAGTAAGTCAGACAGAGACAAATACAATATATCACTTACACGTGGAATCTAAAATACGACACAAATGAACATATCTATGAAACAAAAACAGACTCAGGTTTGAGCCCTATGGCAAGACTGTAGATGGCATGTTCTTTCATTAAAAAGTATACCGTTTATCTTGGGCTTCCCTGGTGGCGCAGTGGTTGAGAGTCCGCCTGCCGATGCAGGGGACGTGGGTTTGTGCCCAGGTCCAGGAAGATCCCACATGCCGCGGAGCGGCTGGGCCCGTGAGCCGTGGCCACTGAGCCTGCGCATCCCGAGCCTGGGCTCCGCAACGGGAGAGGCCACAACAGTGAGAGGCCCACATACCGCAAAAAAAAAAAAAAAAAAGTATACCATTTCTCTTTTGGTGATGTTAGCAGCAGTTGATGTCAATTCATCAACTCACTGGGGTTGAAAATTGGTGCTGTTCTAATGCTATCATTTGGTTTCCATTTCTTGGCTGGAATAATTTTACAAAGAGATGTTTCCCTCATCTACTCAGTGGTTACCCAGTGGTTCAGTTCATATAGAAAATGCAGGATAAATGCTTGACTCTTTCCCCTTTATGTACCTGTTTTCAAGATAATGAATTGATTTCCTATCAGCTACTGAAGGTAACTAATTTTTCTTTTTTTAACTATTTCGTATTCCCACCAGCAGTATAGAAGAGTTATAGTTCTTCCACATGCTTGCCAACACTTGGTATGGTCAGGCTTTTAATTTTAGCTTTTCTAGTGGGTGTGTAGTGCTATCTCATTGTGGGTTATTTTTATTATAAAGTATTCAATTTAGTTAAACTAAAAAAATAAAAACCAGTTCACCCATTTCTCCCACTCCATCCTCACCCCTGCTTCTGTCAACAACCAATCTGTTCTCTGTGTCTATGAACTTGCTTTTTGGTTTTTTTAGTTTTCACATGCAAAAGAGATCATAATGTATTTGTCTTTCTCTGTCTGACTTATTTCACTTAGCACAATGCCCTTGAGGTCCATCCACCTCGCAAATGGCAAGATTTCGTTCTTTTTTACGGCTGAATAATATTCCATTTTATATATGTATATATATATATATAAAAGTATAAAATATACACTGTGTATATATAATAATATTCCATTGTGTGTATATATATCATTGCATACATATATATGTACATATATATCACAATTTTTTATCCATTCATCCATCAATGCACACTTAAGTTGTTTCCATGTCTTGGTCATTGTAAATAATGCTGCAATGAACCTAGGGTGCAGATATCTTTTCAAGTTAGTGTTGTTTTCTTTGGATAAATACTCAGTTGTGGAATTGTTGGGTCATATGGTAGTTCTATTTTTAATTTTTTGAGGAACTTTCATACTGTTTTCCATAGTGGCTGAACACCCACCAACATTCCCACCAACAATGCACCAGCGTTTCCTTTTCTCCACATCCTTGCCAAAACTTCTTATTTCTTGCCTTTTTGATGATGGCCATTCTGACAGGTGTGAGGTGATATCTCATTGTGGTTTTGATTTGTATTTCCCTGATGATTTGTGATGTTGAGTATATTTTCATGTGCTTGTTGGCCACCTGTATGTCTTCTTTGGAAAAACGTCTATTCAGATCTTCTGCCCATTATTTAATTGGATTGTTGGTTTGTTTTGTTTTTTGCTTTTAAATTGTATGAGTTCTTTATATATCTTGGATATTAGCCCCTTATCAGACATACAATTGCAACTATTTTCTCTCATTCAGTACGTTGCCTTTTCACTTTGTTGATGATTTCGTTTGCTGTGCAGAAGCTTTTTAGTCTGATGTAGTCCCACTTGTTTATTTTTGCTTTTGTTGCCTTTGCTTTTGGTGTCAGATTAAAAAAAAATCATCACCGTGTCAAGGGCTTATGTTTTCTTCAAGGAGTTTTATGGTTTTAGGTCTTATGTTCAAGTATTTAATCCATTTTGTGTTAATTTGGGGGTATGGTATAAAATAGTGGTTCAGTTTCATTGCACGTGACTGTCCAATTTTCCCAACATGATTTATTGAAGAGACTATCCTTTCCCTATTGTATATTCTTGGCTTCTTTGTCATAAATTTATTGACCATATATGCATGGGTTTATTTCTGGGCTCTCTATTCTGTTCCACTGATCTATGTTCCTGTTTCCATTGTTTTAATTACAATAGCTTTGTAATAAGGTTTGAAATCAGGAAGCATGAAGCCTCCAGCTTTGTTCTTCTTTCTCAAAACTGCTTTGGCTATTGGGAAACTTTTTGGATCCACCTAAAGTTTAGGATTGCTTGTTCTATTTCTGTGAAAAATGCTATTGGAATTTTAATAGGGATTGCATTAAATCTGTATATTGCTTTGGGTAGCATGGACTTTTAAACAATATTAATTCTTCTAATCCTTGAGCATGGAATATCTTTCCATTTATTTGTGTCTTCTTCAATTACTTTCATGAATATCTCATAGTTTTCAATATACAGGTTTTCACCTTCTTGGTTAAATTTATTCCTAGGTGTTTTATTCTTTTTGATACAACTGTATATGGAATGACTGTTTTCTTAATTTTTCTTCCTGATAGTTCTTTATTAGTGTATATGTTTACTTAAAAATATTGTTATGAACTCATGGATTTAAAGATATTTGCTATTCATTACTATTAGTAATAGTATTGAAGGTCAAACTGTCCTGTTCGTTTGGCCAGTGGAAGCCTCTTCATGTTTGCTCCTGGGTCCCCCTGATCTGACCCTACGGGTCCTTGATAGCTTCTTTAACAACTGGTGTGTCAACTATTCTGGGCTCATCTTGTACATATCCTGCTACAGACCTGGAATCAACCATATCTCCAAGAAGTTCTGGCTTCAGTGAATGGGAAATGATATTTCAAGGCCACAGTCTGGGCACTAGGACTGTTCATGCTTTTGGGTAGGTCTTTGTTTCTAGGCTTTTCATTGGCCAGAGTTGGAATGAATTCATATTGATGCTTCCAATTAAGTACTATAGGCTTTTTTGCTTACCCTCTTCCAGATTACATCTGTGTTTCCTTTTCTTCCACACCAAGTCCTAGTTCTCAAGGACAGAGGGGGGTGACAGAATTAAAATATCTCACTGTTAATCAGTTGCTTTAACTTAATAGTTTCAGAATAATGATGTTAATACTACCACTATTAATTATGATTACTGAAAAGTTACACTTTTTTTTGTACAGGTGCTCCCCATTCTCCTCTCATTTTAATTTTTTAATTTGATTTTATTTTTTTAAAAGATGTAATTTTATTTATTTTTGGCTGTGTTGGGTCTTCGTTGCTGCGCACGGGCTTTCTCTAGTTGCAGCGAGCAGGGGCTGCTCTTCGTTGAGATGTGTGGGCTTCTCCTTGCTGTGGCTTATCTTGTTGCGGAGCACAGGCTCTAGGCGCGCAGGCTCAGTAGTTGTGGCTGGAGGGCTCTAGAGCGCAGGTTCAGTAGTTGTGGTGCACGGGCTTAGTTGCTCCATGGCATGTGGGATCTTCCCAGACCAGGGCTCGAACCCATGTCCGCTGCATTGGCAGGCGGATTCTTATCCACTGCGCCACCAGGGAAGTCCCTCCTCTCATTTTTAAATGGTTCTATTATATCTATATTATCAGAACATATAGCTGTTATATACTATTTTCTCTCCCACTTAACTGTCACTTAGTTTTAACACTACAAGTAAATATGTATCTGATGCTATCAGCCCTGTTGCTGATGCCTCTCTGGTTATTTTGGTTGTTGGAGATTCTTTCTCTAATAGATTCTTCAGAAAGTGCTAATAGGAACAATATTTCCCTGAGTTCTTGCCTGTTGGCAACATGTCATGTGTACCCTTTATATTTGACCATCACTTTTGCTAGATATAAAATCTTTGCCTCAATTTTCTTTCTGGGAGTATTTTTATATGATACACACTATTTTTTTTTCTGACATAAATGGTTGCTATTGAAAGTCTGATGATAATTGAATTTTTTTCCCTTAGAAGTCACTTGATTTTTTTTTTTTTTTTTTTTTTTGCCTAGAAGCTCAAAGAACTCTTTTTTTCATTAAAATCCAATAACTTTATTAAAGTGTGTCTTGATGTTGGTTATTCTGGGTTGATGTACTCAGGTTCTCAGTGTGTTTTTTTAAATATATAGTTTCATATAATTTGTCTTCAAGAGAAATTTTTGAATTCTAGTTTGAGACACTTGCTTCTATTTCTAGTTTTAGCTGTTATGGATACTTTCATATTTTTAGCAACATAGGCAATATCTTATGTTGCTATTTCTTTGTTAATTTAAGTACTATCTTAGTCATCTAAATATCTATAGACATCCTATTATTTTAGATGAGACTTTATCTTAATTTATCTCCTTCCCCTCTGCTCCCGTTTTTAACAACCACATCGGTATTTTCAGTTCCTATGAAGTTACCTTTGTAACTTTACACAATAAACTGGAATCTTCACCTCTTGTTTCAACAACTCTTGACAGTTCTGATTCCCCACTTTACAACATGGGGATATTATGCTGTTTACCCCTCTCTCTTCTCCTTCCCACCAGCCAACTTTTCTTAGCTGTACCTTTACTTTCATAGTTTCATACTTGATAACCTTTGTATTGTATTTAGGATTTATATTTAGGTCTTCAATACTCTGTCTATTGGATTATTCTAAAAAACTGAAGATCAATAAAAAGCATTTACATTTTTATTACCGTATAAAATACTGTCTATTGTACAGTCACATGGTGTGCTGTGATTGCAATTTTAATGTAGAATTCTGGTGCTACTAGAGAAACCTGATCATGGTATCAAAGGTCAAATGGTCTTTTTTACCTTCTATCACTCAAAAATCGTACCAAATTTTAATTTAAATCATAACCGAGCCTTAACTTTTGTGTGCAGTTTTTTTTGTTTCCCCTGGTATTTGATTCTACTTCTATTTTCTCATTAATGATTATGAACTCTTTTTGTTTCCCTAACCCATACCCCTGATCCTTTATAGCATCTTAGTCACTGCATCTATTTGTTGGAATCATTTCTATTCTTCTGTGTACTTTCTTCTTGCATATCACTGACTCTTTGCACTCATTTCATCCAACTGCTTTTTCATATGGGGATTTTTAAAAACTGGGGCTTGTTTCTTGCATTCCACATCACCTGTGTTGCAATTTTGAACGCTTCTTTCAATGGAATGCCTGCTGAAGTACTTTTTCTGAAGGAGTAAGTAGAAAGTATATAACTTGAATCTTTGTCTATCTTAAATAGATATCCTATCCTCATGTCTAAAATAGCTGGACTGGGTAAAAAAAAAAAAAAAAAAAAAAAAATCCAGGTTCCAAATCCTCTCAGAACTATGAAGGCCTTGTTTCAGTGCCTTCTAGGTTTCAGTATTATTAACGGAAAGTCTGATGCCAACCTGATGTTCATCGCTTTGTAGGAAACCTGCTCTTTTTAAAAAAAAAATCTTCAGGATCTTCTCATTATTCTTGATATTCTAAAAACTATTTATTAATATCCAAACTTATGTATAATATCAGCTTAGTGCATTGTATATAATTGGGCAATTAGGCATGACATTTATATTTTTTTTTAAAGAAAGAAATGGAAATTTTTATTCAAGTCAAATTTGAGGATTATAAAACCCAGGAAAAGCATCTCAGAAAGCTCTGAGAACTGTTTCCAACATTTTTTTTTTTTTCTTCGCGGTACGCGGGCCTCTCACTGTTGTGGCCTCTCCCGTTGCGGAGCACAGGCTCCGGACGCGCAGGCTCAGCGGCCATGGCTCACGGGCCTAGCCGCTCTGCGGCATGTGGGATCTTCCCGGACCGGGGCACGAACCCGTGTCCCCTGCATCGGCAGGCGGACTCTCAACCACTGTGCCACCAGGGAAGCCCCAGTTTCCAACATATTTTTAAGAAATGAAGTGCCTTCTGTATGTCAGAACCCTGATGCCCAGGATAACATATATGGTCTTTTCTTTATCCTCATAGCAATCCCATGAGCTCAGTATAATATTGCCATCACAGAGTAGGTTATCTGAAGGTTAGAATCTCTCCTTAAGATAACCTAGTCATTAACAGTAGTAAACAGCAGAGATGGGATTTGGTCTCAGTACAATTTTCTATCCCCTAAATCCTTTTCAGACACTTTCATAGCTTCATATTCTCTCATAAACCCCATAGAATGAAAACATTGCCAATTAAAATGATATCAGACAGCAACCTAAGTGTCCGTTGACAGATGAACGGATAGAGAAGATGTGGTGTATATACACAATGGAATATTATTCAGCCATAAAAAGGGATGAAATAATGCCATTTACAGCAACATGGATGGATCTAGAGATTGTCATACTAAGTGAAGTAAGTCAGAGAGAGACAAATATCATATGATATCGCTTATATGTGGAATCTAAAGAAAGGATACAAATGAACTTATTTACAAAACAGAAATAGACTTACAGACATAGAAAACAAACTTGTGGCCACCAAAGGGGAAGAGGGGGAGGGATAAATTAAGAGTTTGGGATTAACAGGCACAAACTACTATATATAAAATAGATAACCAACAAGGACCTCCTGTATAGCACAGGGAACTCTGCTCAATACCTTGTGATAACGTATAATGGAAGAGAATGTAAAAAAAAGAATATATATATATATATATATATATATATATATATATATATATATATATATATATATATATATATATATATATATATCTGAATGACTTTGCTGTACACCTGAAACTAACACAACCTTGTAAATCAACTATATTTCAGTAAAAGTTTTTAAAAAGTAAAACAAAACGATATCAGACAATTTCAGACTTATAAGGGCCTCTATAGAAATAGAGCTCCGGTGTCCACTATAGTGGCGGGTGGCTGGTCCAGGGATGCATGGCTAGTTAGGGTGGACTCCAAGCCTGTAAGCCACTCATGCTGCAGGTCAGGCTCTGGCGTTAGACCACGTGGATTCAGGAGCCAGACCCATGCCTTGCAGCTCAGATCCTATCCCTTAATCTTGAAGCTTCCAGTTCTCCTGTAAGACAAGGATTGCCATGGCATCTCCTTCCTGGGGCTGTTCAGAGTCATGGATGTATAAACCACAGCAAGCGCTTAGCTCAGCCAGGCAGGGAGTCAGAGCTCACGGGTGGCACTTGTCACTATACCGTGCTTACCGACCACGTCACGCATACCTTCAGGCCAGGGTTCTTCCTCATCCGCAGCCTTCCCATCCACATGTCAGTCAGCAGCATCTGGCTGCAGGTGTGGGCGATGAAGTCCCGATGTTTGGCTGCGACAGCCAGTTTGAGGCAGGTCGAGTTGCTCCAGTTTTTCAGCTCGTAGGTCAGCAGTTTCATGGCGATCTGCTCGTCATGCTTGTAGGACTGGTCCAAGAGCTCCACAGCAAGCTGGCCAAAGTCTCTGCAGAGACAGAAATGGGAGCAGGGTGGTCACGTGCTCTTCACTCGAGAGCTGTGTCCGCGGGGATGTCGTGGAGCCACAGGACACAGAGTCTGTGACTCCCTGTCCTCTGGGAGCTCCAGGGGATGTCCCCAGGGGGGACGGCCAGGGGCCAGGGGCTGTGCTTAGCCATGTCAGGGGCTGACTGCTCTTGCTGTAGATGGAGCTTTAGGTGGAGCCCAAGTCTGCCCCTCAGGCCCCAGGGACAGAGCAAAGACAAAGCCCCTTCCCTCAGGCATTCACGGAACAGGGATGCAGATGGAAAAGATGGCAAATGAGAGTTTGAAAACAGCGCTTGTGGGACCGGAAGTCAGAACAGTGGCCATCCTTGGTGCAGGGGAGAGGTGGACATTGAAAAGGCCTCCAGGAGGGCTGGTGGCACAGGTAGGGTGCTGTTTCTTGAGGGTGCTGGTCAAAGTTGTGTGTTGGGTTTGTGAACAGTCACCAAGCTGCATGTTTTGCACACGTGCCTTCTCCTGTAAGAGTGTAATACTTCAGTGACACATGGATTACAAGAGCGCTCTCAGTGCTGTGAAGGAGACAAGGTCTAGTTGCCATGGGGACCCAGAGCGGAGAGGACCAATTGCTGGAGGTGGGGGAGGGGGAGTGATGGGAACCAAGTGGCGGATGGAGAAGGGGACACAGGTGATTTGTGAACATAAGATGTATTCCCTTTCCACATGACCCTGATGCGAGGATTTAATGATAGTCATGAACACTTCTTGTTCCTTCAACTTTTTGTGTGGCATCGATGTGATTAAGGTACAGTCCTATAGGGATCACCTTTCTTTGCTTTTGTTTCTCCATTTTATAGAAGATTTGATGCCAGTTCTGAGTGGAAGGATGAAAAAGGGAGGCATTACTTGTGGGGGATGGAGACGCAGACTCTGCAGTATCTTCTGGCCTCAGGCCCCACGGGCTGCAGGGGGTCACCACGAGGGTCCTCTAGGAAGCAGAGGGACAGGGCTTGCCAACAGATGGAGGCAGGGGAACACCTCCCTATTTGTAAGAGTCTTGAACACCTGATGTTTAGAAGTCAGCTAGTGATTTTAGAAATCCAGTCCGAAAGATAAGCAGGGTGCTTCACAAAACAAAGATATTACATGTTGGCAGAGGGGCCTGTGTACAATTCAAGTTCACACGTCTGTAAAGTTGCACGGGGACTTCCGGTTTCTGGTTCCACACGTAAGGGACTTGGAAGTTGCCACTCTGTCCTAATAAAAAGTACAAAAGCTCAACAAACTCAAAATCCACGACTTTTCTAGATTCATCAGAGAATTGAGGTCACAGGGCAAATTGCTGTCCACCAAACTGGAAAGACAGAAGGCAGATACTGAGAATCACAACTTAATGGAGCACAAACCCGGGGAACCAGCGCCAGGTTGGAAAACCTGAACTGTAATTGATGAATTTCTGGAGGCCCCGTGAGGACAAGTCTGCAAGTTAATAGCTCCGGGTGGCCCAGGCTTAGAGAAGTGTCCACAGTTTTGTGAGTTTTACCTCAAGGAGCCCCACCAAGTTCTCACAGAGAAGATGGGGGAAGAATCCTCTCATGCTGCCATCTGGGAGAGGGGAAAGGGTCCATTCTGAACTAGGCCCAGAGCACTCTATTCTTCATAACAAGGCCTGCCCTCGGGGGAAACTGGCTAACCAGAGCTTAACCTATTGGTGTTTTATCAGAGCCTAACTGAACTAGAGGGAGGGAAATACCCAACTCCAGCCCCCTGTAGCCGTCCTAAGGGGGGGACATCCAGAGGTACTTGTGAAGGTCAAGTCCAAGGGCACAGGTTCACTAAGGTTGTTTCCTTATGAAAATTGGTCTCATTGTCTTTGCACTAAAATTGTGTTTCCCAGAAACAGAATCATGCACATAGAGAACAGACCGGTGGTTGCCAAGGGGGAGGGAAGTTGGGGTAAGATTTCATATATAGAATGGATAAACAAGGTCCTACTGCATAGCACAGGGAACTATATTCAATATCCTGTGATAAACCATAATGGAAAAGAATATTTAAAAATGTGTATATATATATATATATATGTATATATATGTATATGTATAACTGAGTCACTTTGCTGTACAGCAGACATTACCACAACATTGTAAATCAACTATATTTCAACAAAAAACATATATTGATTAAAATTGGGTTTCCATAGTTTGCACCAGAAGGCAGTCAACAAAAACAATGAGAGTCCAGAAACGCCTCAGAGAGACAGAAGGAAAAATGCTGACACAATGGACAAAGCACTTGATGAACAAGCTTTAAAGGTAATTGTACTTAAGTGAGAGATACATTTGCCACCCTTCCCAGCAAAGGGACAGTGCTCAGGACCATAGTGTCTCCTGGTCCTTAAATTCCCTCTGGACACTCACTTTGAGTTGTTGTCCAGGTCCTGGGAGATGTCGTCCACCAGCTCGCTCTCGGAGGACTCGTGGGCCATCGACTTGTAGAGCTTGCAGGCCACCAGGGCCTTCGCCATGCTCTCCTCCCCCCGCTGCCAGAGGAAGACCGCCATTTTTTGGCGCTTCATCAGCACGGCCCACACCATCAGCTCATGGAAGGGGTACTGGAATCGACTCACGGCGGGGTCGTCCACATCGATGTCCAACTCCTCCTCCTTTTTCTTCTTCTTCTTTTTCTTCCCTTTGGCTGGAGGCTCATCATCCTGAGGGGAGAGAAGCACCTTTGCCATGGTTCTGCCATAAACGTGCAACAAAGGGTTTCAAGACAACTGGAAAAAGGGAAACCTCTCCCTCCAAGGGAATAAAGAGAATTCTAAGTACATCTGCGGTTTCCAACCAGTGTACTAATTCTTTTGAAAAGATGCACATGTTTATTATGAGAAGTAAACCATCGAAGACCAAATGAGCTGAAAAGGCATACTACTGTTTGAAGAGTTTATACGCCTGGGTTGGCAGGGTTTTTTTTCCCCAGAAGCCTCTAAAAATTGAAGAGATGCTGCAAAACTAAAACAAAGAAAACACTTCAATCCAAATCACCCCATGGGAGAGATAAAGCCTGTAGCTTATTTCCTCAGGGGAGTCTTCAAGTACCAACACTCGTTTGCCAGATACCGCTGAACCGGAGATTAATAGGAAAAATGTAAAAGGGGATGGAGAAAAATGTCTTGTTTCCCTACTAATGGTTTAAGGAAGCAAGCGTTCCATTTTTTAAAATTATAATTTATTTATTTATTTCTTTTTGTCTGTGTTGGGTCTTTGTTGCTGCACGCTTTCTCTAGTTGCCGTGAGCGGGGTCTACTCTTTGTTGCGGTGAGCAGGCTTTTCATTGCGGTGGCTTCTCTTGCTGCGGAGCAGGGGCTCTAGGCCCGCAGGCTTCAGTAGTTGTGGTGCCCGGGCTTAGTTGTTCCACGGCATGTGGGATCTTCCTGGCCCAGGGCTCGAACACGTGTCCCCTGCGTTGGCAGGCAGATTCTTCTTATTTTTTTTAATATATAAAGTAATAGCTTTATTTTGAAATTTATTATGTTTCAGACATTTCTCTAGTCATTTTAGATTTATTTCAATAAACATTTTCCTATATTTTGTAAACCGCATTTTAAAATCAGAAATAATTTTGCAGATCTCCATATACAATGATACCAAACAGAAAACAAAAAAATCAAGTTTTATTAGCAATTCTAAGTAAGAGCTGGCACAGTTAACACAAGCATTAGAAGGTAAACATCTCTTGAATAAAGAAATAGGAAATATTTTAATGAAAAAAGTCAAGGATTGAAGGAAGGAGAAAATTTTTCAAACAGCAGCTGGCTCTTTCTTCACAATCTGAATCACTTGTGCAAATACATCATTAAATACGCACATGATATTTACAAGGTAGAGATAAGAGAAAAAAACCTTCTAAGTATCAGGGTCCTTCATCTGTTATCCCTCTTCCATCTTCTGGGTCCATTACTTAACATTCCAACTAAAACTGTGATTCTAGTTAACTACAGTTGAAAGCTTATCAATTAAGTCATCAACAGTGTAAACCAGAAGTTGAATGTCCGCTTTTTCCTTCATTCGGTGATCACTATTCTTTCGGAGGAAGACATCTACATCTGTGCTGACTACTCGGTCAGCAACCTGCATGGACGTATGCCATGATACAATGTCATCCTTCATGCCGTGGAGCAATCTTATAGGGCAGTTCACAGGAATAGGACTATGTAACAAGCAGTGGTGCTCTGCTTCTTTAATGACACTGTACTGAATGCGATAAACTCCTCCTTCACTGTATTTTGATGGCATGGACCACACACCTTTCATCTCTATTTCCTTTTTTGCCTCAACAGGAAGCTGATTAAACTGTGTCACTAGGCCATCCACAGCTGTCGCTATGCCAATAAGAGCAACAACCTTTTGTGGCCGTGCGATTGCAGCATGAAGCATAAGCCATCCACCGAGGCTAGATCCAGCTAGTATCTGTGGTCCTTCAGCTAAGTCATCAATTATAGAAAGAACATCTTTTCTCCATTTTCCCACTGTGCATTCTTCTAAGTTACCATCTGAATTTCCAACTCCTGAGTAATCAAAGCTTATACAGGCGTGACCTAGAGATTTGCAAAACTCCTCAATCGCCAATGCTTTTGTACCATTCATATTAATATAGCCAGGGATGAAGATAATTCCTGGACTTTTGCCTTTTAGCCTTTTATGAGCCAGGTTTGGAAGGTCTGGCCGACTAAGGAAAGAGATTGATGTCTTTTGTCTGCAAGCTGGGAGCCACTGTGGTGCCGGCTCGGCCTTCAGTGCAAGTAACGTGCTGAGCCCACAGTGGAAGCCGAAGGAGACGGCCATCCAGCCCCACCTATGACAAGGTACCCCAACAGGCGGATTCTTAACCACTGCGCCACCAGGGAGGTCCCACAAGTGCTCCATTTTGAATGAGCTTTGTCTTTTCATGGATGTGCTATAAATGGAGGGTCTCCCATGACTGGGAGAATTGGGGTTGAAACACGGTCAACATTTCCCATTTCCTAAAGGGATTGTGAGGGATGATTCTGAAAACGGAGAAGGACCCTAAAGGAATGTCTGTCATGACTGGGAGAATTGGGGTTGAAACACAGGAGTGTCATGGAAATATATGGGGCTCAGACTACTCCAGGCTAGGGCTTCAGTACCCAGTAGAATGACAGAAATGGGTATTTGCTCTTTTGCAAACAGCTTTCTTGTCAATGATCCACTTTTATTCTTATACTGACTCTGAGAGGTTGTGAATGTCTTCCATTCCATCAGATGAGGAAGTTGTGACCCAAAGTCTGAATAATTTGCCCACATACACACGGCTGGAGTGGCTGGGCAGGGTGGGGGTGAGGGGGGAGACTGGCTCTCCAATTCCTATCACATGTTGTTCATGACTAACCCAAGTTTTATAACCTTATAATGAGTTGTCTGACATTTTAATTGAAACTATGGTATCTTGCCTTAGATTGAAATGTTTTTGTTCAGGGACTTTCCTGGTGGCACATTAGTTAAGAATCTGCCTGCCAATGCAGGGCACATGGATTCGATCCCTGGGCCAGGAAGATCCCACATGCTGCGGAGCAACTAAGCCCGTGTGCCACAACTACTGAAGCCCATGCACCTAGAGCCCATGCTCCACAACAAGAGAAGCCACCGCAATGAGAAGCCCGCACACCGCAACGAAGAGTAGGCCCCACTCGCCTCAACTAGAGGAAGCCCGTGCCCAGCAATGAACACCCAATACAGCCAAAAATAAATTAATTAATTGATGAATTTTAAAAGTGTTTTTGTTCAAATTTTCTAATTTGTCCCAGTAAAACTACAGTTTCGGTCATTTAGGAAGGTTGGTCTATATAGGTTAAAAATTGACATTATGGAAATTAAAAAATAAACATAGCTTTATTTTCAAGAATATATCCAGTCAAATAAAAATCCACTAAGGACTAATGAAAGGCTGTAAAACAGAAACCCTTTTAAGCCTATCTTTCAATAATACATTGTATTGTTAAAATACCAGTTGTATGCAAATTCTGTTAAAGTAATTTTAAGATTGCTAGAGAAAGAATATAACCAACAAGGGATTAATTTCCCTAAAATGCAAGAACAGCCACAAAGCAACAAGAAAAAGAAACAACCCAATAAAATAACAAAAGATATGAACTGGAAGTTAAAAAGAAACTGACCCATCCACAATCACAGTAAGAGCCTCTAAACACCCCTCACTTAGAAATCAACTTGAAAAAATTAGTACAGATAGAAGCAAATTGAACAATAACATTACCAAGTTTGATCTGACAAAGACGTATACGTATTGTACCCAACAAGCCGGGAGTACACATTTGTTTCTAACACACATGAATCATTAACAAAATTCCACCTGGCATTATTCCCTAATTCTTTTGAGATTTTCTATATCAACAAATTCCAGATATCAGAAATCATGTAGTATACACTCAAAGAATAAAATTAAAAATCAACAAGAGTAGGATAACAACAATAACAAAATTCTGTACCTGGAAAATTTTAAATACACTTATAAATAACTTGTGGATTAATGAGGAAAGTATAAACTGTTTAGAAATGAATTGCAATGAAAGTTCTACTTACCCAAACCTGTGGGATACCATGAAAACAATGCTCAGAGAAAAAATTTATACTCTTTATGCATTTATTGGCATACAGGAAAGACTGAAAATAGGCAGGGACTTCTCTGGCAGTCCAGTGGTTAAGACTTCACGCTCCCACTTCAGGGGGCACAGGTTCCATCCCTGGCTGGGAAACTAAGATCCCACATTCCACATGGCATGGCCAAAAAAAAAAAAAAAATGATGTGAACACTATAAATATGGTATAATTTGGAGTCCCTTGGGAAGGGCCTCTTTCTCATACACTCCCAAATAATCTTCCCCCATCTATCCCAGTGCCTTGACAATCTGTCAGTATAGATTGATTCCTTTAAACTAATTAATTAAAATAAAAATTTTTTTAAAAAGAAAATGGGCAAACTTCGCTTTCAAATTGAGTCAATAAAAATAACACAGTAATTCCATATAAAGTATATGGAAGGAATGAATACAAATAAAATATATTAATAAAATAGAAAACAGAAAAAAGAAAGTTGCTTAATAAAGCAAAAATACCAATCAAATCTGAAGGCAAGTACGGTTAAGAAAAAAAGGGAGAAGATATAAATATAAAAAAATTGGAACAAGAAATAGCACACAACTAAAGATATTGAAAAAATTAGAATACTATGTAAAGGTTTATACCAAAGTACTTGCAAGTCTAGAAGTAAATTGTTTGCTAGGAAAATATAATTGACCAAAGCTGACTCTAGAAAATAGAAAAGCTCCATGAACTCATGTTATGAAAATTATTATAAAGGCAGTGAAAAATATGCCCCTAAAACACAGGACTGGGACCAGGCTATTTTACAGGAGAGTTCCACCAAACCTTCACCCAACAGATAAAGCCAACATGATGCAACCAACCTAAGAGAGCATGGACTTACGGAAAGCTGCATATCATAACCCTTCTAGTTACGCTGAAGGTCGGTGTCCACTGTGAACACAGAATCAAAACCTACCCTGTATCCATACAGAAATTGGGATGCTATTTGAATCATGAATTTGAGAAGAGTCTTTACAATAGACAGTCTTAATATTCTGTGTTATGATATTTCTTTCACTCATTTATATATTTTCATGTCTAGTGCTTTTTTTAAAATTAATTAATTATTTTTTTGGGCTGCGTTGGGTCTTCATTGAGGTGCACAGGCTTCTCATTGCGGTGGCCTCTCTTGTTGCAGAGCACGGGCTCTAGGTGCGCGGGCTTCAGTAGTTGTGGCTTGTGGGCTCTAGAGCACAGGCTCAGTAGCTGTGGCTTAGTTGCTCCACCGCATGTGGGATCTTCCTGGACCAGGGCTCAAACCCATGTCCCCTGCATTGGCAGGAGGATTCTTAACCACTGCACACCAGCGAAGTCCTAGTGCTTTGTTCTTGAGTTTCCTTGTTAAGGTTATTTCTGGATACTTTTGTCCTATTATGAGGAAACTTTGTCAATGCGTCTGGGTTTTCTAGAAACCAAATTTTTTTGCCAATGATAATTTTCCCCCTTTTTAAAGTATCCTTCCTTTATTTATTTTTTCACGTGGTAAAATTCCCAGAACACTTTTAAAAACCAGTGGGGTTAATGATGCCAACAATAATGGATGTGCTTGACTTGTTCTTGATTTTGATAAAAATGAATGGGGTGGCTTTTACCTTTTGAAACATGTCTGTGATCTTTTTTTACATAATTTGACTAAATCATCCAAGTAAATTTTGGTGTGTGGTGTAGTGGATTTATTCATGGAAAACAAACGTGTGCAATTTTATGTTAAATACAAAACGAAGAGGGCTCCACACACTTAACCACAATATCATAAAGCCATTGGAAACAAGTCCTACTTACTTCCATTCCCAGAAGTTTGAGAGCTTTAGGCTGCATAATGAAAGGGGAGAAAAAAATGAATGGAATCAGATAACTGATGTTATGATACTGGGGGTTGTACATTAGTAATATCTTTAGTAGCAATAATAATAGATTAAAAAGTACTTGGTATCGTTAACAGTTAAGGACAAACCCAAGGAAAGGAAATGCTTTAATATGGAACCTCTGCTTCTGTCAGCCCAGGTCAGGTGAGGAGAGAGATGTGCAGACATGGGACCCGCATCCCAGGTAGAACCAGAGAAGTTCACCCACAGAGGAGACACAGAGCTATGGAGCTCTGAGTGCGGGCGAGGCGAGGGCTTCATGGGAGATCTCACACGTGAATTGGGCTTGCGGCACACGTGGGGTTTTGATAGGGGAAGATGCCGCAGACACAGTAGTAGAGTTTGATTCTGGCAGTGGTACATGGTTGCCCACAACACGGTGGGGATGGCTAGGGAGACTCTTAGATGCTGTGATCATGAGCTTGACAGTGCTTTGTCAGGCGCTGGGGATCCTTGGGAATTTCTGAGCAGGGAGTGCACTGTTGGGTCCCTCGTTTTGGAGAACTGGGGCGGGTCCAGCGGCAGGATGGATGGGAGAGGGCAGAGACAAGGGAGCCTGTGAAGAAGGCTATTGCGAACAAAGGATGGGGCAGGGGCAAGTGCTGGGCTGTGCGGCCCCACGAGCTGAGGGAGGAAGGTGCGTGGTGAAGCCTGGGCGTCTGGAGGCATGCTGAGACCTCCCACCGAGAGCCACTGCGGGAGGATGGGCAGGTGTGCTGGGGGATGGGGTGATGGGTTCGGCTTTGAAGCGGCTGAGTTATTAGAAAGGCTAGCAAGGAACCACATGTGATTCCGGGAACCACAGAACACCACGTGTTCGCTGAGTCCTACCCTCTTGGGTCCAAACAGGTTGTTGTAAAGGGTCCGGAAGCCCTTCCTTGTGTAGTTGCAGCGGTAGGCGCCCCCCATGAGGTACTCCAGCACGAGCCCAATGTCTATGAGGCTGATGTGGTAATCGGGTGGAAGGTTGCCCTGTAAGAAAAGAAGCTGTGTCTCAGCCCTGCGAGAAGGGACCCACAGCGTGGACTTCGGCAACACCTCGGCATCATGGTCATTCCTGCCTACGACGTGAAAGTTGGTGGTACCAACGGGGCATTAAACAATCTTCAGTCTGTTTCCATAGGATTGTGGGAGATAAGGGGGTAAACCATGTTCCAGAAAATGGGTTAGACTTCCCAATGAGAAGAATTAGAAGCCCATGAGGCTGGAGGGGAGAGGCCTGGGCTTGTCCATGAGCTCGGACAGAATGGCCTGTAATGTGCATTTAAACATAAGGGAAAGAAAAGAATATATATATAAAGAATGTATATATGTATAATTGAATCACTTTGCTGTACAGCAGGAATTAACCCAACATTATGAACTATCCTTCCATGAAAAAGAATATTAAAAATGTATATAAATGTATAACTGATCATGCTGTACAGCAGAAATTAACACAACATTGTAAATCAACTATGCTTTGATAAAAAAATATTGATTAAGGAAAAAATACATAAAGGAAAGATGGTGTAGCTGGTGCAAAGAGCAGATTCATTTTGTTGAGAAGGTGCTTTGACAGCTGCTTGCAGGGGAGAATCCAGTTTCGGGGGGCTGGCGTCCAGATTTTCTGCAGAAGGAGGGAATGAGCAGCGTGGCAGGCAGGAGGACTCTGTGGAAGACAGTGGGCGGACAGAATATCCCTGGGGCCGGGAACTTTCTAGGGAAAGCTCCACATGGTGCCCTGTGACTTTCTGGGGGACCCCTCAGATTTCAGTAAGAACACAAACACTGCAAACTATCTGATGTGCCCGGGAGTCGGTGAAGGGGCAGAGTCCTACAGCAGAACGGAAGAGGCTGTGTTGAGATAAAGGTAGCGTGTGGGTGGAGGGGAGGAGTGCAGAGGGGCATCAATGCATCTGTAAGTCGGTCATTCACGCCAGAGGGCAGTTGGCTTATCCAGGAGGCAGAGCTGACTGGTCCATTATAAGGATGTTTTGCTATGTGCTGTTTCCTGCTTGGTTAATTTCCTATGGCTGAAATGATGGTAGAAACCTGGGATCCGTCCCATGGAGGCTACACTTTCCAAATGTCCTCCCTGTACATGAGGACTGAATCCTTCACTCAGCCATTGCAAGTCTGTTCAGCCCCTACCGTGATCCTTGACCAAGTCGGGGATTCCATATGAGGGGATAAGGAGATACAGCCCTGCCTTGGGGAGCTTGCTCTTTTGGGGAAAAAGGGCCAAGCCACCCGCAGTCCCGATGCAGCAGCATGTTCAGGCCCCCGCTCTGCTAGGGTGGGCAGGTGGGAGGGTGAGAAAGGGCTTCCTGTGGAGGTAGGAGTGGGCAGAACAGGGGCTGTAGGGGTCGAGGGGGGAGAGCACTGCAGATGTGAGACGGGCACGGCCCTGGGACAGAACACGTGTGGTGGGTATGTGTTAGGCCCAGTGGGTGCAAGTTTCTTAGCAGGAGCTTGAATTTCATGAGACGTGGAGGTTTTAAGTGGGGGCGGCCTGTGTCTGGGGAGGGTGGGAGGAGGATGATGGAAGCCACTTAGGAGAGACGTGGTTGGGTCTACACTTGAGTAGCTGTGGCTTTTGAATGTTAGTGCTTCTGAATCTAAGAAATCTGTGAAAGTGGGAAACAAGTGCACTTGCTGGTCTCTCTTGGTTCCCAGATCCACTGATTCTGCTCTGATCCAATGAGTGTGCATAGTAAAAGCCAAATTCTCTCATTAGCAAAATTAGATATTTGTATGAGGTCTGACCAGCCTATCTGGGACTCTGGCTGAAGGCCTTCTTCTCTCCTTTGCGTTACTTCCTTCTGCTCAGAACATGAGTACACGTCCTGCACTCTGCATGCCAGGGACTGCATTCTGGCCGAATGAATTGCTCTGCGTTAACCTGGTCTGACCCTCCAGGCTGTGGTGACAGGACCCAAGAAACACCAGGACAGAACAGGGAGTGGACGGGATCCTACAAGAAGGCAGACTCTAAGGCATTAGCAGCGCTGGGGATGGGGGAAAGCATCTATCACTTACTAAAGAGGAGACAGAAAGAACCAAGAACTGCTGCACAGGACACACAGAATGACATGAGGCCCATCCTGCTGGGACTTCTGGAAAGAGGCACCGTGAAGGGATGAGGGGCAGATCTGAAACACGCAGAGCGTGGGGGTTCTGGGCAGCAGTGAGGAGCCCACCCCTTGGCTGGTGCTCCTGCCTTGGTGAGGGGGCCAACCCACCGTCAAACAGTCATTCAGCGCAAGCCCATTGTGTGTGGGATGAACATTTCATTTAAAGAAGATGACATTTTTTAAAAGTAAACTCTTTTCATGGAGAGAGGAATTCATGACTTCTTATGCCTCCAATAAGATGACAACACATTTGGAAATTTTAAAAATTGCTTTAAAACACGTCTCATTAAGACACAGACAGACCTGCTAGAGAATGGACTTGAGGACACGGGGAGGGGGGAGGGTAAGCTGTGACAAAGTGAGAGAGTGGCATGGACATATATACACTACCAAACGTAAAATAGCTAGCTAGTGGGAAGCAGCCGCATAGCACAGGGAGATCAGCTCGGTGCTTTGTGACCGCCTGGAGTGGTGGGATAGGGAGGGTGGGAGGGAGGGAGACACAAGAGGGAAGAGATGTGGGAACATATGTATATGTATAACTGATTCACTTTGTTATAAAGCAGAAACTAACACACCATTGTAAAGCAATTATACTCCAAAAAAGATGTTAAAAAAAAAGGTCTCATTAAAAGACGTCAACAGGTAAAGGACTATGAAAGAGCAGACTGACCTTTTTTACATCCCTCACCAGCAAATGAAGTGTGTTCGGTGGACCCAGTCTCTGAAAGAGAAACATTCAGCCATATTCAATATGTTTTTCTGTTCAGCTTTTGGAGTAAAATCCAACTCTACTTTGTAGAATTAATGAAGTCCTGTGTCTTTTACAAGACAGGACTAGGACTGGTCACGGGTAAGAAGTATCCCACATGTTCAAAAATATGTTAAATACCTTCTATTGAATTATTTTAAAGAGCATCTTAGGACGTACTATATTTTCTTAACAGTTCATCAAGCTTCAGCAAGCAACCACCCAGGACCACTTGTGCTACTTAAAATTTTAGAATGGGGAAGGAAATGTACATTCTCAAAATTCACATGGTAATAATAAAAGCCAAGAGGATTTCATCCAAACACTTTCATTCTAATATCAGGAGCTCCTTGCTGTGCAAACTCAGTTTTCCATTTTTCACCGAAGCCTCTTAAAACGTGGGAGTCCCCAGGAACAAATGACTGCTCACCCCGGGATCTTTTCACTCTGCTAATGACTCCGGGGGCTAGACTCTTTGTATAAACTTGTCCTCGTGCACCACCCCTGAGTTAATGCTACAGACGGGGGTGCTGGCTAGCATGGTGGCGGTGGGTGAAGATGGGACCATCCGCCGAGCCCGCGTGTCAGGTGAGAGCAGTCGTCCTTAAATGATGGACCTCCCGCTGAAGCCGTGTTCTGATGGGGATGCTCCTCCAAGTGCATTCTTGCACCCCCAGGGCTAGCTCCCCTCCGCCCTCCCTCCTCCTGGACCACTCACGGTGTTATAAAGCTCTTCCAGCCTCGGGATGGTGAGAAAATGCTGCATGTTGACTCCATTTTCAATCAGGAGCTTCACAAAGTCTACTCGATCTAAGACCAGCGCGTCCAACATGGCCTGCTCCAGAGCGTTCACCTGTGCGAGCCCAGGAGAGGGGCGTGAGTGCCTCAGCAGGGACAGGGACACTGGGCAGGGGACCCTGGAAGCTCTCAGAAAGCCTCTTCAGGCCCCCAGACCCAGAGCATCCTGAACAAGGCTCTCTTTACCTTTTGTCCTGAGTAAACATGCCCCATTGCCCCCTCCTTCCTTCTCAGTTTGTCCCTAGGTGTCATATCAAAGCATCACAGATGGATACATTTAACACAAAGTGAAAAATGTTCAAAATGACAGCCAAACTGGTGGCTCTCTAGTTATCAGGTTTTTTAAAAAAATTAAAATAGAGTTGATTAGCTTTTCTTGTAATGTAAACATGAGAAGGAAATTCAAAATAAAACTGCAATCAGTGCTTGAGTCTCCAAGCTCGGATCTCCATATACAATGTTTTTTTGAGGTGGTAGACTGTAACATTTTATCTACTATTAGTTATTATTTGTGTCTCTACCCTTCAACAATGGTGGAACCTGCAGCGCTCAATGTAACGTGAGGTTTTGCTGGGGAGAATGTTTCCTTCACTGAGAACTACCCCCTGTGGGCATGCCACGGGCCACCAGGGTGAGTGATTGCGATGATGCCATTCACAGGGCACCGCAGAGGCCCAGCGCCCTGTCTTGCTGTGTCCTGACAGCAGCAAGGCCAGAAGCACAGGTGCTGCGTGTCTCAGCCTCCCAGCCCAGCCGACTGCAGTTACCCATGCATCCCTATCACAGGCTCCATCTTTTGTCCCTGAGCTGCATTTATTCACGATTGATTTGTTTCCCGTGTTTCCACGCAACAAACATCCAAATGTCTGCAGGCGGAGAAAGGCACTGGGGGGCAAGGTGGCCCGGGCCTCCCCTGTGAGTGACTTCATTCTCCCCCAAAGCAGGACCATTTGGCGTTTGTGACATCCTGCCAGCCACTTGAAATACTGACACTGTCCCAACAATGCTTCATCACTGCCTCCTGGGCTCGGGGCCCCGGGTGGAGCTGCGGCAGAGGCAGCAAGAACTGCCCCCTTCCCTGGAGGAGGGTGACTGGCTCCAAGGTCCCCAGGAGCCTGGGAAACGGGAGCAGACACGTCCCACGTACCCAGTTCAGCAGCTCGAGCTTCCGGGGGTCAGTTTCTTCCTCCACCTCCTCTTTCACCTTCCCTTTCTTCTTGCCTTTTCCTTTTCCTCTGCCCCCCTTGGTGGTCCCTGTGGGTGGCTTCTTCTCCTTCTCCATGGCCTTGCTATCTGTTGGGGGGGCCAGGCTTCCCAGGGGCTGCAGTCCACAGCAGGCAGAGTTGGGAAAGGGATTAAAGCCAACCCATGTCCCAGGACAAGTGCACAGACCGCCCCTCCCCTCTACATGCACACGCTCGCACACACATGCACATACATAGGTACACATGCACCCACATACAGGTGCACATGCACACACAGGTGCACACACAGATACACATGCACACACACTTGTGCAAACATGAGCACCCACGCACAGACATGCACGCAGGCACACATACTTGTGACTACACACACGCACACATACTCAGCTGTTGCAGGCCTGGCTGCCTGATGGAGAAGCTCCTGATTTCGTGACTGTCTGTTACTTATATGCTTGATGAAGTGCACTCATGTACTTAAAGTGGCTGAAGTTTTGACTGAGCGTGTTTTTGCCCGAAGGAAAGGGTGCTGAGAGGTAAGTTTAAAGGCGCCAAAGAGAAGTGTCTGTGACAGCTGATGAAGACCAGAGAAGACAATTGTGAAGGGGTCAGGGCTTCCCTGGTGGTGTAGTGGTTAAGAACCCACCTGCCAATGCAGGGGACACGGGTTTGAGCCCTGGTCCGGGAAGATCCCACATGCCACGGAGCGACTAAGCCTATGTGCCACAGCTACTGAGCCTGCACTCTAGAACCTGTGAGCCACAACTACTGAGCCTGGGTGCCACAACTACTGAAGCCCGTGCGCCTAGAGCCCGTGCTCTGCATTAAAGAGAAGCCACCACAATGAGAAGCCCGCGCACCACAACGAAGAGTAGCCCCCGCTCGCCGCAACGAGAGAAAGCCCATGGGCAGCAGTGAAGACCCAACGCAGCCAAAAATAAATATATTAAATAAATAAATTGAAAAAAAAAAAGAATTCTAGAAAGACTACAGAGTCATAGGCACATAGTTGATGGAGAACTTCAACTATTAAAGGAAGACCTGAGAGACCATATACTTGATTGTGGGGGAGACAAAGAAGGACTTTTGGTTCCAGGTTGTGGTCTTGATCTCGTGTTTCCTGCTTTCCCTCTCTTCCCATGGAAATGATAGCAGGAAACAGAGGACTATGGAAAAGAAAAATTCATTTCAGGGAGAAGAGGCAGACCAGAGCCATTAAGATGTTTCTGGAAATGCTGTTGGGTAGTTAAAGCTGTGGTGAGGCAGCTGAAGCCCAGGATGAGTAATGTGGGGGTAATAGTGGAGGTGGGACCAGATTTCCAAAGAGGGAGAGTAAATGGTGGGTAGAAAGCATGGTGATTAGTAAAGGACTGTCTACAGAGCAGGAGACCACCCACCCCCTCTCGTATGTCACGCCCCCTCCCCAGTGGGTAGGTGCAGAGCAACTCTACTCCTGGGCTTCACCCCAGGCAGAACCCGGAAGAATGTCTGCTGAAGAATTGGGCGGGTCCTTGCACTGTTGGTGGGAATGTAAATTGATACAGCCAATTTGGAGAACAGTATGGAGGTTCCTTAAAAAACTACAAATAGAACTACCATACGACCCAGCAATCCCACTACTGGGCATATACCCTGAGAAAACCATAATTCAAAAAGAGTCATGTACCACAATGTTCACTGCAGCTCTATTTACAATAGCCAGGACATGGAAGCAACTTAAGTGTCCATCGACAGATGAATGGATAAAGAAGATGTGGCACATATATACAAATGGAATATTACTCAGCCATAAAAAGAAACAAAATTGAGTTATTTGTAGTGAAGTGGATGGACCTAGAGTCTGTCATACAGAGTGAAGTCAGCCAGAAAGAGAAAAACAAATACCATATGCTAACCATATATATGGAGTCTAAAAAAAAAAAAAAAAAGATTATGAAGAACCTAGGGACAAGACAGGAATAAAGATGCAGATGTAGAGAATGGACTTGAGGACATGGGGAGGGGGAAGGGTAAGCTGGGACAAAGTGAGAGTGGCATTGACATATATACACTACCAAATATAAAATAGATTGCTAGTGGGAAGCAGCTGCGTAGCACAGAGAGATTAGCTCGGTGTTTTGTGACCACTTAGAGGGGTGGGATGGGGAGGGTGGGAGGGAGACACAAGAGGGAGGCAATACGGGGATATATGTATATGTATAGCTGATTCACTTTGTTATAAAGCAGAAGCTAACACACCATTGTAAAGCAATTATACTCCAATAAAGATGTTAAAAAAAAAAAGGGAGGGCCTGCATAGGGAGGTCCAGCGCCACACCAGCCTGCTCCAATCTGCAGAGAACAAAGAAAAGCTGTTCAGTAGACAACCCCCTCCTAAATGGGGAACTCTTGGTCAGTCCTCCCAGGGAGGAGAAAAACCTATTTGTAAAATAGGCTCCTTCTACTAATTATTCTGTCCCATCCCTCACTCTGAAATGGGGATAGGCAAGCAAGGACCTGCAACAGAAAAGGACAAAATGAACAATGGTAACAGCTGACCAGGGAGAAAATAGAGATAATTCAGGGAACAGGAGAGGACTTAAAAAAAGTACAGTTTGTATCCTCAGATATTGCATTCATGAGATGAAAACAGGCTGACATGAAAATGGAACCATCAGAAAACAAGAAAGCTTTCTCAGACATCAAAAATAGGATTGCCTGGGCTTCCCCGGTGGCGCAGTGGTTGAGAGTCCACCTGCCGATGCAGGGGACACGGGTTTGTGCCCCGGTCCAGGAAGATCCCACATGCCGCGGAGCAGCTGGGCCCGTGAGTCATGGCCGCTGAGCCTGTGCGTCCGGAGCCTGTGCTCCGCAACGGGAGAGGCCACAACAGTGAGAGGCCCGCGTACCGCAAAAAAAAAAAAAAAAAAAAAAAAGGATTGCCTACATTTAAAAAAATAGCACAAAAAAATGCTAAGGAAAAAGTTGCGATTTCCAAAAACCTACAGCAAAATGATAGAGAGACAGAAATGATAAAATGGAGGATCAGCCCAAGGGGACCAACATTTGCTTAACTTATAGGAATTCCAGAGGAAGAGAAAGAGAGAAAATGAAGGCTGAAATACTCAAAGAAGCGGTAGAAGAAAATTTCACAGAGCTGGGGAAAGACTTGGGTCTTTATCATAAAGGGGCCTCTGACAGCCAAGCAGAATGAATGGCACATGAGTGGCCATATGAGTCCTTGAGTTTGCTGTCTCTGTACATTTCATTCTCATTTGTTTGAAATAGAACACATGTCCTTCTGAAATTTCTAAACACTGAAGATAAAGAGCAGACCTCAAACTACATCTGAGAAAAGACAGTGGTTCATCTTAATTGGAGGAGGATCACATGGCAACCATGAGCCTGGTGTGTGGCAGAGTGTTTTCAGACGTGTAAAGACAGAGAATGGTTATCTTCCCACACACGTTCATGAAAAAAATTACTTGAAGATCTACTGCAGCGAAATGAAAAAGAAATCTGAGAGAGAGGAAGACGTGGAATGTGGGAAGAACTGAGCCTGTCTGACAACACACTGCAGGGGTGTCTGATGTGGTCAGCTGCACAGCAAACTTTGAGAGCATCCAGAGAAACACGAGGCTTTGAAAGATTCTACAAGAAGAAAGGGAACTGCACTCAGTGGACAGTAATAATTAAAAGAATAGATCGTCTTAATGATGTGAGGCATATGCTATGAAGAAAAAAGAGAATCAATTTGGAAATGCAAGGGAAAGCAAACATCTAGCTATTCAAATAAGTCATGGTCCAAATATGAAGGAAACTCAAAGGTCCCATAATTTTAAACAATGGATGGACTGTAGAAACCTTGATGCTTGTTGTATTTTCCTTTGTGTGGCCCAGGTGATTGACCCAGGGCTACCTTTCTTTCTCTTTGAGTTCAGCCATAATGTTAGGTTCAGCAGTGAACAATCCGTACAGAATCACAGTAAAGTCTTCTGTTTTCTCCATTTTTAGAATCAACATAAAGGCCTAGTATGTGGGGTGGGGGTGGGTGAAGTGGATGAAGATAGTGAAAAGATACAAACATCCAGTTATACAATAAATGTCTTGGGATGCAAGGTACAGCATGGTGACTACAGCTAATAATACTGTATTGTGTATTTGAAAGGTGCTAAGAGAGTAGATCTTAAAAGTTCTTATTACAAGAGAAAACACTGTAACTGTGTGTGGTGATGGATGTTCACTAGACTTACTGTAGTGACCATTTCATAATTTATACAAATATCGAATCTTTGTACACCTGAAACTAATACATCATACGTCAATTATATCTCAATTAAAAAATATAAACAATGAGGACCTACTGTATAGCACAGGGAACGAGATTCAATATCTTATAATAAGCTTTAATGGATAAGAATCTGAAAAAGATTATATACATAATAACTGAATTATATATGTGCTGTACACCTGAAACTAACACAACATTGTAAATCAACTATACTTCAATTTTTTAAAAAAGAAAAAATATGCATGTCTTAAATGAGAATTATATTAGAAATTTATTTGAAGCTTGTCCCTCCTTTATTGAGGTTAAAATATATCTGATCATAAATAAATAAATACCATAATGAGATACTACTACATATCACTAGAATAGTTAAAATTAAAATATCTGTCAATACCAAATATTGGCAAGGACATAGAGAAACTCTCCTTACACTGCTGGTGGGAATGTAAAATGCTACAGCTGCCTTGGAAAACAGACGCGCAGTTTCTTAAAAAGGTAAACATACATTTTCCATCCACCCGGCAAATCCATTCCTAGCTATCGACTGAAGAGAAATGGAAACATACGTCCACATAAGACCTGCACATAAATGTACACAGCAACATAATTCATTGTTCTCAGTCAAGAACTGGAAGCAAATACCCACTTAAAAAATAAAAATCCAGGTAAAAAAATAAAAATAAAGGACCACTATGAAAATGTGATGATTAAAGAGTGAGACATAAACAGACCTGAGTGAGGATTACAGAACGACGTGTAAACATCAACCATCTCCATCATGTAGAAGATGAGGTTGACCCAAGTAGGAACACTGATGGTGCAGGGAAAGGAAGGTGATGTGTAGAGCCATTAATTTCCTCATTTTACAACGTGGGAGCCTAACGTTGATGAAGCAAGTTGATGTTTCAAAGCTATCATGATAACCAATAAGAGAATTAAACATACAGGCATCAAACGCAGGAGGGGCAAAGCAGGCAGGGCAAGCGAGCTACTGCCTTCTCTTTCCAAGCGGAGAACTGAAAGACACATCTACACGTGATTAATCGAGAAAGTGATAAAACGTGTTATGTCAACGAACAGAGGCCACCGTCAGGAAAACAGAACACGGGGACAGTTGAGTGCCTTTGGGAGGTGGGGTGTGAGGGCTCTGTTTTTCATGGTACACTGCTCTGTTATTTGCTTTTCAAACCGTATTTATGCCTCCACTGGATAATAGAAAGCAAAAAACACTAAGCAACATGAAAAAGGAGGTTGGAGAATATTTAATGCCAACATAAGAGTGAAAAAATGAAATTATAAAACACACACGGTATTGCTGAATTTTTCTATGGGGGGGCAGTCATGAGTGATTGTTTCTTTCATCTTGCCTGTCTGTATTTTCTACGCTTTCTGGAAATTACTTATTGCTTTTGTAACAAGAAGACGGTTGAAGGCCGTTGCTTCAGGCCAGGTAAGGCCTGCGTGTGTGGCCCGTTCCCTGGGTCAGGTCCTTTCTGTAATCTTGAAAGCCTGGCCCTCTCTGTGTGGCTGACTCAGGACCTCATCCTCAGAAAGCTGCCGCTCGAAAAGAAAAAAAAGCAAACAAAAGCCGGGATCCCTCTTACTGAGTAGCTGGTCTTGGGAGCTCATGACAGAGCCCTTTTTTGCAATCCTTTCTGGAATCTCTTAGATTCTCTGCCACAGCAAGCTGCCTCATAACCATTCATGGAGCAATTCACTTTGCTCTCAAGTCCTTTACCAAGAGTGTTAAAACCAGGAGATTCAAAAGGAATTAAAATATTTAAGGTGTTGTGCTATTCTTCTTAATTTGCGTAGTTCAGTAAACAACAGGCACAAACCACACCCCCCAACCCTGTATCTTATTCCTTTAATACACTCATCTGATTCCTTAAATTCTTCACGCTAATTAAATAAAGGGTGAGTGTGAAAAATGAAATGCCTTTTGCAGGGATATACCAGGCCGGTTTTGAGAAATATGGTTTTTAAAGTCCAACATGAACCCTCTAGATATTCCAAACTCCTTTTGAAGCAGCAGAGCCTGTTCTGCAAACAAAAATTTACCCTGAGTCCCAATCTACAAAACCCATCCAAGAAGCTGCTTTTTTAAAAAAAATAATTTTTAAAAATTGAAGTATAGTTGACTTACAATGGTAATTTCTGCTATACAGTTATAAACATATATATATATATATATATATATATACACTCTTTTTCATATTCTTTTCCATTATGGTTTACCCCAGGATATTGAATATAGTTCCCCTTGCTATACAGTAGGACCTTGTTGTCCATCCATTCTATATATAGTAGTTGGCATCTGCTAATCCATCCCTCCCCACACCCCTCCCCCTTGGCAACCACAAGTCTGTAAAGAAGCTGCTTTGATTGAAGGAGTGGGAGGCTAAAAGCTGCTCATCACCCCACACACACCACACCACACCCACGTACAACCACACACACACACAGATCCCACGGACATACACCACATGCACGGTAAACCACAGCACAATCACACACCACACATCCACACACACATTTAACAACCTACACACGTGCTACACACAGATACACACACACAATACACCAAATCACACACACACACCCCACATCCCAAAGACTATACACAAAGGTCACACTCACAGAGTCCCCTAGGCCGCCAGGGTTTCATCGAACATAATTTGAAAAATTAATGCTTTCAATGCAATCATTGTATTTCATTTTAATGAGCTATTTTCTTTCTTCTTTTTCTTTAAAAGGGTAAAAACCCATGTTCACCAGCAATGATAAAATATTTAGTGCTCTTTCTTCAAGAGCACTGGTTTGAATCTGAAGTTAGTGTTAGGAGCTCTTCTTGCTGGTTCTTTGAAATGAAACAGCAACATTTCCTAATAATCCTAAAGATTAGACATCGGGTCATCAGAAAGCCCAGATAACTTCCTGAGATCCACGACACAAGGGAGAACATATTAATGCATCCTCTGTACAAAGTCATGACAAATGGTATGAATTGAAAAACACTTAGTTTCACCGGCCAGCGGGGCCCAAAGACGAAGATCTGGCTCCGAGCTATGTCCACGCGGTTCCAGGCCAGCGCCAAGCTCAGCTGGTCCCGAGCCGATGCATTTGTGCCTGGAAGGCAAGAGATGGGGCACTACTCACTCCATGCCTGGGTCGCCTGGGGGTGACAGGGGCTGGGTGGGGAACACAGGCTTCCCCAGGCTGGCTCAGCATCAGCCTGGAAATAAGCACGGCTGCCTTTTCTCTGGCCCCTGAGGGATCACTCAGGCCCCAAAGCCGAGGACCAGCTCAGCACTACCAAGCAGCCAGCCTGATGGTGACCCCCGCCCCTTTCCTCCAGCCCCCTCCCCTTCCCAGTGGAGCAGAGAGGTGACCCCATGCGCAGCCAGGTGGCAGCTGTCGTTAGGAGTGGGCCGGGGAAACTGGACAGAGCACTGCGAGATGCAGGGATCGCAAATGAAAAATAATTTCACGCTTACCCTCTGTGAGTTCAAACCTGTGATGAGCTAGTTACAGACAGAAACTGGTTCTTGACTTCAGCCCATCATGGTCCATTGGCCCGTCAAGAAAAGTCCCCCTCCCAAGAAACCCATTTCGAGCCCGATCGTTTTACCACGGCTTTATCCTGAGATAATTTCTAGGCAGCCTGGCGGGCTCGGGGTTCCATCCCCAGCAGACACAGTTCCCGGCGGGAGGAGGGGGGAGGGGTTTCCCAGCCACAAGCAGAGCTCCGGGGAGGCCAGCACGAAAGGACAGGAGTGGCTGTTTCCTGAGAGCTCACCTTTCAGCAGGGCGGTTAAAATTGCCATTTCGATGTCTTGCTGACCCTCGGAACCCATTCTAAACACAGTGACCTGAAAACAGATTAATCGTGAAAAGACTGAGTAAAGCAAAGTGGAAAACAAGAGGGAGAATTGGGGAGTTGCTTAAAAAGGACCACAAACAAGATCTGGCATGACAGATGAATGGATAAAGAAGATGTGGCACATGTATACAATGGAATATTACTCAGCCATAAAAAGAAATGAAATTGAGTTATTTGTAGTGAGGTGGATGGACCGAGAGTCTGTCATTCAGAGCGAAGTAAGTCAGAAAGAGAAAAACAAATACCGTATGCTAACACATATATATGGAATCTAAAAAATAATGGTTCTGATGAACCTAGAGGCAGGACAGGAATAAAGACACAGACGTAGAGAATGGACTTGAGGACATGGGGAGGGGCGAGGATTAGCTGGGACAAAGTGAGACAGGAGCATGGACATATATACACTACCAAATGTAAAACAGATAGCTAGTGGGAAGCAGCTGCATAGCACAGGGAGATCAGCTCAGTGCTTTGTGATCACCGAGAGCGGTGGGATAGGGAAGGTGGGAGGGAGACGCAAGAGGGAGGGGATATGGGGATATATGTATACATATAGCTGATTCACTTTGTTATACAGCAGAAACTAACACAACATTAAAGCAATTTTACTCCAATAAAGATGTTAAAATAAATGAATGACTAAATAAATAAAAAGGACCACAGAGTCTGACGCTAATGCAGCAATCCCGAGAGCGACATGATTTTGCACCAGGTGCTTCTGATTCAGAAAGAACAGCCATTGCTCATCCTGATTTTGAATCCTTGCCTGGATCTTATTTTATTCTTTACCTCATCTGGAGCTGAGGGAGCTCATGCAGGATGTACATGTCAATATCTAAATGGTTCTTGAAGATGACAAAGTCATCTCTACTCAGATTTGATATATCTGTAGGAAACTTACAGATTTAGAATTTCGAAGAGGCTGTCTTCTGTGCGACAAGAGTGCCTCTTCCTTATAAGCGTAACTAAGGAGGCAAAGAGTGGGAGAAAATGAGTGTATTTGGTAGAATTTTGTAAGTACACCTGAAAGCATGGCACATGTCACTCCTTGATGCTTTGAATCTGATTGATATCATGAGCCTCAGAATTGTGGGATGTGGCCTGAAGTGCCCTGACATTTACAAGATCTGAAGCACCCGTGTCCCTCTTCCGAAGAGAATCTGCCTATGCTTAGCCTGCTTCCCGCACATGGACAGAACCACCAGTTGGGTCAGGATCTGTAAAATGCCTCTTGGAAAAGGGTGAATGGAAATAGGAACTACTCCATCCTGCACACATGGGCAGAATTAGAAAGGAAACATAATTCTCTCTGTGGAGCACTTGGGAAGTCAACTCAAGACACTTACAAGTTCTTTCTTTTTCATGCACTCCATGATCATCGCAAAGAGCTGATGCGATTGTGTCTTGTTGTAATTAAATGTTTTCTGAATGGTAACTAGAAGCTGGCCTCTGAGGGAGTCATTGATTATCCTGTTCGAAGGAAACGGGAAAGAGAAGAAAACAACACAGGTGAAATCTGTACGTGAATAAATCAGACATCTCTATGCCCGTCTGGTACCTTTGATTTGAAACTTTATCATTGGAGGATATCCCAGGATAGCAGACCCAAAAGGACTATAGTCAAAAACTGTGTTCACACTTGTCCTAAATTCCAGGCTTGTTGAAAAACTTACAAGGGAAAATGCAGTTGGGAGAGAGCATTTTCCCTCCTGAGAAAGAATCCGTAAGAAACACCACGCTCCTCAGAGCTCCCTCACTTGCTGACCTTGGGAAGTGGGAGAGGAGGGCTAGTAAGTCTTCCTTCTTTTACATTTTTGGAACAGCTAGATGGATCACGATTTCCTCTGGGCCTAACAAGAAGGCATTCAAAACCCCACCTTTTGTAACATATCAGAAATCTTACCCTCCTTCTTCAGAGTACTTGTGTGCAAAAGACAGGATGTCCGAGGCCCGGCCACTGCCGTCGCAGACCACCACGGGGACCGGAGGCTCTTCTCGGAGATACTCCAGGACCATGGAAACCACGTTCGGGCCCCCTTCCACCACGAGGCCCACGACGGGCACACCCTGCCCCAGTCCTGCAACACACACCACATCCACCTTCAGACCACGGTCATGGCCCCATCCAAGTGTTACCGACCAGGGTTCTTGGCCTTCCCCAATCAATAGAAATTGACCAGAAGCGAGACAAGAAATTCAGGCAAGGCTTTATTGGGGCGCCTGCTGCAGCAGCGGGAAGTGGGAACAAACAACAGGCTCCCTTGCTCCCCGAGGGGGGGCAAGCTTGTTCCTTATATGGGGTGAGGGGGGCGTGTCCATGGGTCAGGCTGGAGGGGTGGCTTAGGTGTGTTGTGTGCAGGGGGCATGCGCAGTACCCTGTTTTTGCTCCGGACACCCTGTTTTTGCTCCAGGCTCTTCAAAAGTGGCTGTGGGATTTTTTGGTCTCTTTGTATCTTTTAGGTCCAGAATTTGCCCCAACTGCCCACATGAAAGCAGTTATTTTCAGTCCCATACAGTTTCTTAGTATTTTGTTGCTCCTGGAGAGGTGTGTCCATGTGCAAGCATTGCGGCACTGCAGCAAAGGGTCCCAGGTCCCAGCAAAGAGTCCCAGGTCCCAGCCTGTCTCAAGAGCACTCACTCTAATTCCTGAAACATGGTGAAGAGGAAAACCTTTAGGCCTGGAAGTATGCTTATATGGAGTTAGTGTTCACCAGGAGACTTGAAGGAACTCAGGATGTGATGACTGTTTACATTCTTTTATTCAAACCCCATATTATAGCCTTACTGGAAGAAGCAGAGCCTTTAAATTACAAACTTTCCAAAACATGTGGTTCAACTCCATGTATCACTCAACTGGCTTACGGACTACTTCAAGGTGAGATGTGAGAAACACGGGAGGCTCTTCTTGCTAAAAGAATACCTCCCTGCTGCCTTGCCCCAGGTGAAGTTCCCACCCTGGATGGCTGTCCCTTCAAGAATGACACAGCAAAAGGTGTCTGGACCAGCGATAGGAGAACTCCGTTCAATGCCTGGCCTCACACGTATTAGCCTTATGACATGGGGCCAATCACCAGGCCACCCTGAAGAGCAGGGAACCATCCGTAACAGGTGAATCACCACAGGGCCTCCTCTACCTCCTAAAAGAGCAATAGATATAAAGTATAAGAAACTGTTCAGCTATCAAGGTCCTTGTCAACCTCAAGTGGTGTGTAAGTATGCAGTGTCGTAGTAGGTGTTGATTCAGCCTCCAGGGGCTGGAATAGGCAGTGAGTTATCCAGGAGGGCAAATCTGTAGACCGTCATTAGCCCACCAGTTAATACCTTGTACCCAGAGTCCTCCCTCTGTCTCTATGAGATGACAGGACTCTTTGGGAACACGGTAGGACAAGCTGACTTTTGGTGGCAGAACCCGAAGGGAGGGCTCTGGGAAGCAGGAGGTGGCAAGAGCATCCCAAGAACCCAGGATTCCAGGGCAGGGGGAGATAGTGGGAGCGAAGGAGCAGCAGAGGCTGTTGCAGCCAACATAGAAATAAGACTTTTCTGATAGAAAAGGAAAACAAAGAAACAATGAACAGGCTGGGGAAACAGCATAAACAGGCCTGAAAGAGTTAAGTGATCTTGGTTTTTTTTTTAGCTGTTACTACTAACAAGCACTTGTAGCTAGACTTATCCTTCATAAAAATAATTACTCTCTGACTCCATGTGAATTGCACTCTGCACTTGGCATTTCTTCTCCCCCTACACTCCCTCGTAGCACTCTTCATTTCAGAAAGAAGATCATGGGCCAATAACTTCAGGGACACTAGACCTGGTTGCTGAGCTGCCTGACAACCGCTTTGGCTGTAAATTTGCAGAAGAAAAGAAATGCAAGATCTTCATATCTTTGAGCCTTATCACCTACCCCCGACCACAAGCCCTGGGCTATAAAACCTCTCCCTATTCCCCAGGAAGGGGGCACAGTTCTTGAGGCACTAGCCCGCTGTGTTTCCTCTTTGCCTGGCAAAGAATAAAGCTACTCTTTCAATTCTCCTCCAAAACTCTTTCCATATCTCATTTCGGCATTGGTGTACAGAGAGCCAATATTTTGGCATCAAGACAAACTTGCCTATTTCACAATTTTACCCCAAACTGGCTAAAACAGATTATATTCTGAGCATGTTTCACCAGGTGTCCGTTAGTTGTGATGGGAGTTATTTGATCAACATTAATAGATGGTGAATAGGAGATGTGTCCTTGGTCTCACAATTCTGAAGGCCTTTGGATAAAATCTGCCAGCACAGTTAGGAGAAGGTCTAAGAACTTCAAGTGGGGAAATTCAGAGTTTCTGGTTTGCTTCCACGATGCATTTCTACAGTCAGGAGCTCTTAAATATTTTGAACAACTCTGCCATCTCCTACCAGAATAATCTCAGTTAGGTTCATCTCAGCAGCTATGCGTTGACCGTCTGCTTTGTGCCAGGCAGGTGCCTGGCCAAGAGATGCTGGAGAAATAGACCAAGATGACAATGGACCCTGCCCTTGAGATTTCCAACCCCAGCAAGGCTTGACATTTGAGATCTTCGGGACTCCGGTGGCCAAATCACCTTCTTTTCTAGAAACAGAGGAGAACTGGTTCTTCGTGGTTTAGGCTGGACCCCTGAAACTCCGTGCCGTGGCAGGTGACAACTGAGCACCCCTTTGCTGTCCCTGCCCCACGCAGAACCCTAGGCAAAGGATGACAAAGGGAAGCCCACAGGTCACACGGTCAGGGGAGGCTGGTCAGTGTGAACGCGCACACGGCCAAGACAGCGAAAATGTGCGAACCATCAGCCAGGGAGCTGATACCCAGAAACCCACCACTTGTCATGGCAGACCGTCATTCTAACCACGTGGCAGTCTCACAGACCCTTTAATTATGCTTTAAAATGACCATTTCCCAGGCCTAGACTGTCTTTCGCAATCTTACCAGTAATGGTTACAACAAAATACTCTTTAAGATCATTCAGCAATTGCTTGACAGTAAGAATCACTGAGTTATGAACTCAGTGCCCCAAGAGGTGACACCAGCTATTTTAATTCTAACCAGTTGTTATGATCGTTTCATCTGACTGAGGTCCATTCCTTTCTCTCTAGCTTGACCTCAGCATCCTCCTGGACCAGCATGGGGTGGGGGGCGCCCTGTTGGGAGCAGCCAGCTCCTGCAGGCCTCTCCAGAGGCCTCCGCACCTGGCCCATCTCTGGTGAGAGACCCAGAGCTACTGAGATATTTAATTTAATGAACTCAGAGCATGTAGTTGATAGAAGGAATCATACCAAGCCTTTGAGTGACCAATGTGTTTCCTGTTCAGACATTTAAAAAGTTTGGGATTAGCAGAGGCAAACCATTATCAATAGGATGGATAAACAACAAGGTCCTACAGTATAGCACAGGGAACTATATTCGATATCCTGGAATAAAACATAATGGAAAGAATGTGAAAAAGAATATATATATGTATAACTTAGTCACTTTGCTGTACAGAAGAAATTAACACAGCATTCATTATAAATCAGCTATACTCCAATAAAATTTAAAAAACTAACTATAATCATTATAAGGAATGAAAACCACTGGCAACGTGGCGGGAGATGCCACCACCGTGAAAACGGCTGTGGGGCTGTTTCTCGGGTCCACTCTCCTCGTGAACTTGAGACAAAGCATCACAGCCCAGCTCAGTGACTTGGTAGGTGGCTAAGGGAAAGGGTCTTGCTAAGTCATCTCCTGATGGTCACAGAAGAGTCAAGGTGAAGGCTCTAAATACCCTCGGGTGCTCTCTCTTCCAGCCTGGTTTTCAGGGCAGCCCAGTGGCCGTGGCCAGAACTTACTTGTGTTGATCTTCTGCAGAGAGATGTGCTTCTCCAGCTGCCTTCTCAGCATCACCTCGGCACCATACTTGCCCAGGGTGCCATTGTCAGCCAGGATGAAGTGCGTGTGCGAGTTGTTGAGCACAGACAGCTTACTCAGGGGGTTGGACATAGTCTGGTACACCCGTGTCACCTGACGAAATACACAGCACAAGTCAGAGCTGCAAAACTTGGACAGTAAGACAGGGGAAGCAAGAATATATGGGTGTGGAGCGACAGCTTCACCTAATTGTGCACTTCAACCTACTCTCGCTTCCCTAGCCTCTCTATTGAAGGATTTTTTCTGTAAATTTTTATATCAAATTAGAAAAAATTATTTTAGATCATGACAACCCAACAGATCATGATGACCCAGCAAGTACACTCCCGGGCACTTACTGCAGAGAGAGGAAAACTTACATTAATACAAAATCCTGTACACAAAAGTTTATGGCAGCTTCATTTGCAGTAGCCAAACTGGAAACAACCCAGATAGGCTTCAACAGATAAATGGTACATCCATACGGTGGGACCCCACTCAACAATAAAAAGGAGTAAACTGTTGATACATGCAACCATTTGGATGGATTTCCAGAGAATTAAGTGGCAAGTAAAAAGCCAGCCCTCAAAGGTTACATACTGTACGATCCCATTTACATAACATTCTTGAAATGATACAACTGTAGGATGAAGGGCAGATGAGTGGCTCCCGGGGTTAAGGCAGGAGTGGAAGCAGGAGGGAATCGGGTATGGATATTGAAGGGCAACATGAAACAACAAGGTCTTACGGTATAGCACAGGGAAGTATATTCAGTGTCCTATGATAAACCATAATGGAAAAGAATATGAAAAAAAAAATGTGTGTGTGTGTATATATATATACACACACGTATACAATGTATATGTGTGTATATATATGCGTATATATACATATATATACGCATATATATATGCAACAGCAGAAATTAACACAACATTGTAAATCAACTATACTTCAATAAAAAAACGAATGAATGAAAAGGGCAACATGAGGGCTCCTAGTAGATGTTCTGCATCTTGACTAGACTGACATCAATTATCCTGGTTTTGATCTTGTATCATAGTTTTGCAAGTTTTTACTTTTGGGGAAAAGATAAAGGCTATATGGGACCTTGCTTTATTATCTCCTACACCTGCAGGTGAAATCTAGTTAAAACAAAGACTTTGATTTTTGAAAATTGCCCATTTCCGGGGAGAAAATACTTACATCCCTTCCAACCAGATCTTCTTTATTCTCCACGATGCCCCAGGGAGCAATTCCTATAGCACAAACCCGGCCTCTGGACTTGGAGGAGTGGTCTTTCAAGGCATCCCCCACGTGGCTGATGACACCTGTGAGAGGCCATAAGTCATATCTGTAGGCCCCTTACCTCCCATCAAACCACTATTCATGAACTTCAGGGACCCCAGCTCTGAACCACTCCACATTTCCTACAGAACAGGGTTAAGACACTGAAAGTCTGAGCTCATAATAGCTAGTCATCCTGCATTAGCTCCTAGAAAAGGGAAAACCAAAACCAAAACCAAAGCAACTGTGCAGGAATTGTCTTTACAAGTTTCCAAGACCTAAGGATGGAAGTATGAGGGGTCTCTCTGGCAGGCCTTGGCTGCGTTCAGCTAAAGTTGAGAGTCAGATGGCCTGCCATGTTCCTCAACCTCTCTGGGCCTTGGTGACCTCCCTCATGTGATCGGGAAAGGATTGTCAGGGGCCTCAGTGAAAATGAGGCTTGTACAGGGCTCACTTCAAGGAATGACACATAGTAGGTGCCAGAAATGTTGACCATTATCATGATCATACTGAAATAAAAACGAGCTACCGAATAAAGATTTCATTCTGCCATAAATATTATCAGAATGCAGTATCTTCTGGTTTTTAATGATAATTATCCAAAAGCTCTTTGGGAACCACGATGAGCTCTGGGTTTGTACATTTGCAGCAAGGGATACAGCCTGCACTTACCTGTGCTGATGCCCCCAGTGAAGATCCAGGCCCCAGTGGTCACAGCAGCCTTGATCAGACCTTTCCCAAAGACCTGCTTCAGCTTGGGCTGCATCTCAAAGTTCTGGAGGCCTCCGTGCACGGATATTAAGAGCTTGGGGAGTTCCAGCTGCCAGTCTCTCACCATGAGATGAAGCAGTGAGTCTGGCTTCGTGTCATAGGAGACCCGGATATACTGCAAAAGAGGGTGTGACCCTCAACACTCGTTCTTCGATTTGACTCTTGTGTCACGCGGAACAAGGCTACTGTTCCTGTCCAAGCAACAGCCGCCTGGCTATCTCTCCCATGGGGTTCTGGGGCCCTCTGTGTGAGTCTGTGGCCAAACGATGGAAGGGAACTCTGGAGGGTTCCCAGATATAGCAAATAAAAATAGAGAATGCACAGGTAAACTTGAATTTTATATGCACAATGTTTTAGTATAATTATGGCTCCTGCAATATTTGGGATGCATTTATACTAAAAATTCATCCGTTATTTAACTGAAATTCAAATATATCTGGGGGTCTTATATTTTACCTAGCAACCTTAATCTTTTTTTCTCATTGCCTTAGGATGATTTATTTTATCAAAGTTCCCAGCTAATTTTCATCGTATCAGAACTTCTATAATGACAATAGTTAATACTGAGAGTAAAAGGAATCCTGAAAATTTCCAATAATGAAATACAGTAATATTAGCAAAGACTTATTTTAGTTATTTAATGAGTTCATCAAAAATTATGTGCAGTCACACACACGCATATATGCGCAAATGTCTCCAAATTAACAAATTCGTAGGAAATTTGTAGAAACATATTTGTAGAAAATAAAACTGGAGTTTAAAGGAAACATTTTAAAATTTGAAAGCAAAGACCATTTATAGTTCTAAACAAAATTTGAAATACTTCTTCAATGTGTCTAGCATTCTTAGGAACACAGAAATTACTCCTGTTTGATTTTATCTCTGGATACTTTTTGCTCTTTTGAAACTTCTAGGAAATATACCTGCCAGGTTTACACAAAATTTAGAGCAACTTATGAATTTATGTACTTTTAGGTAAAACTTCTTAACAATTAGTCATTGTTGGGCTATGTAAATCACAGGTAAATCACAGTTCAGAATCACCTGAAATTATATACACTTTAGATGCAATCAAAAGCAAACATGTTCCAAAATAGAATATTGTTCACTTTATCCAATGGCAACCCTAATCTTGAAGGCATCAATTCCAAAGCTGGAAAGATACATGCACCCCAAAGTTCATTGTAGCACTATTTACAGTAGCCAAGACATGGAAACAACCTGTCTGCTGTGAACAGATGAATGGATAAAGAAGATGTGGTACACACACACACACACACACACACACACACATGCATATACATACATGGAATATTACTCAGCCATAAAAAAGAATGAAAAAATGCCATTTGCAGCAACATGGATGGACCTAGAGATTGTCATACTGCGTGAAATAAGTCAGACAGAGAAAGACAAATATCATATGACATCACTTATATGTGGAATCTAAAAAAAATGGTACAAATGAACTTATTTACAGAAATAGAGTCACAGGCGTAGAAAACAGACTTATGGCTACCAGGGGGGAAAGGCGGGGGAGGGATAAATTGGAAGATTGGGATTTACATACACACACTACTATATAAAAAATAGATAACTATTGATAATAAGGGCCTACTGTACAGCACAGGGAACTCTACTCAACACTCTGTAATGACTATATGGGAAAAGAATCTTAAAAAGAGTGGATGTATGTCTGTGTATAACTGATTCACTTTTCTGTACAGCAGAAACTAACGCAATAGTGTAAATCAACTATACTCCAATAAAAAATTTTTTTAAAAATTCCATAGCTGGCTCAGCTAGAATGTGGATCCAGAGGTTGGCCAGGACGATGAGGAGGGAGTGGGTGCTGGGAATGGGGATCAACAGCCAACCTCGGGGCTGGACCTTCCCCTCAAGGTGAAGAAGAGGTTAATGAGCAGATGCCTTGGCCCCTGTGAACAGCCTCTTTGTGTCCAGGCCAGTAGGCAGGGTGCCCTTCCAGAAGACCTTACGTTGTGGTCTTTGGAACACAACTGAATTTTATTTGAACAATGATGTTGGGCCGGTGAAATAGAATGAAATTGCAAAAATGGTCTCACCGGGCACGTGAGAGCATTATTCAGAATGAGCTGAAAGGGATCACAGTGCTGACGCCTCCCCTCTTGGCAGGGCTCATGAGAAAGGCAGAGGGCATTCCCTGTTTACATGCAAATGTGAAAGGCCTCCGTCTTCTTGGGCCAGCTGAATGCAAGCCCAGAGAGGCTGTGTGTGGACTTCAGAGGGAAATATTTCCAGAAACTCCTAACCCATGTAAGGGGGGTGGTAAATGTCCACTGTGAGAAAAAACAAAACAAAGTCCCAAACAACCCTAAAAAACAAACAACATAATTCGTCTCTCATCACTGGAGATGGGGTGGTATCTTTGTAGAGTGGGGCTGGACTGTGATGTATGAATTCACAATCTTGGTACGGATTTAAAGGATACTCCGTGTTCCCTATCATAGCGCCCAGTTTCCAAATCTCATGGCTAAAAACTCGAGCGTGTGGATATATTTCCTGTCTTTGCATTGAAAACTCTAGGAAGATAGAGCCACACCCCTGAAAGAAGACCCAGGTGTCTGCAGTCCGGGAGGCGGGGCCTCTGATGGAAGCTGCGGCTCAGTGGCATCCCTTCCCAAGGCCCCTCTTACCATGGCTTTATTGGAGTATCCGCCACCCTGGAATTCGAGAATCCCGTAGGAATCTGTTGGGTAGCTCTGGGTGTGTTTGCCAACAGACCATTTTTCGGGCTGAGTCTCCACCTGCTTGTTCTCCTCTCCATTTTTGCTGGCTGTTACGCTTGGCAGAGGGGGGATATGCTGGTTGGTGAGCTGGCCACAGCAACACCTGAAAACAAAGGCAAAGCTCAGTCTTTCTATAACATTTTCCTCCTTAAGATGAGTTAACCTGAACAGAAGCAGACTAACACCTTCCTTATCCAGCTTTACTGGAGACAGAAATGCCACTTATGATGTCCTTTTCCAGATAATCAATGCATATCTATTTCCATACCAGAAAAGTATAAATACCAGACTATTCTAAACACATTGGATGGTTGCCCTTCCCTACTGAACACATTTTTAGTCTTTCTGGTGTCCTGACAACATGACTATGGCCATCAATCACTGAATATTCTGTGACAAAGGACAATCACGCTCCCCCATGCAGAGTTGACCTGCAATGATTTTTCAATATTATTGAATTATTCTGTTGCTAAAGAAATGTAAAACATTTCTCTACACAAGTAACATTGAAAGTATATTTACTTCAGTTTTAGTCAGAAACTGGCTGAGGTAGAATCCAGGGCCTAACCATTTTAAAGCCTAGTTATTCAGAAGCTGCTTAGGGGCTAAATCCATTCAGTTTTAGGCAGAAACTTGCTGAGGTAGAATCCAGGGCCTAACCATTTTAAAGCCTAGTTATTCAGAAGAGGGGCGCTTCCGGGAAGATGGCGGCAGGGTAAGACGCGGAGATCACCTTCCTCCCCGCAGATACACCAGAAATACATCTACACGTGGAACAACTCCTACAGAACACCTACTGAGCGCTGGCGGAAGACCTCAGACCTCCCAAAAGGCAAGAAACCCCCCACGTACCTGGGTAGAGCAAAAGAAAACAGAATAAACAGAGACAAAAGGATAGGGACGGGACCTGCACCAGTGGGAGGGAGCCGAGGAGGAGGAAAGGTATCCACACACTAGGAAGCCCCTTCGCGGGCGGAGACTGCGGGTGGCGGAGGGGGAAAGCTTCGGAGCCGCGGAGGAGAGCACAGCAACAGGGGTGCGGAGGGCAAAGCGGAGACATTCCCACACAGAGGATCAGGGCCGACCGGCACTCACCAGCCGAGAGGCTTGTCTGCTCACCCGCCGGGGCGGGCGGGGCTGGGAGCTGAGGCTCGGGCTTCGGTCGGAGCGCAGGGAGAGGAATGGGGTTGGCGGCATGAACACAGCCTGCAGGGCGTTAGTGCGCCACCGGTGGCCAAGAGGGAGTCCGGGGAAAAGTCTGGACCTGCCGAAGAGGCAAGAGACTTTTTCTTCCCTCATTGTTTCCTGGTGCGTGAGGAGGGGGGATTAAGAGAGCTGCTTAAAGGAGCTCCAGAGATGGGCACGAGCCGCGGCTAAAACCGCGGGCCCCAGAGACGGGCATGAGACGCTAAGGCTGCTGCTGCCGCCACCAAGAAGCCTGTGTGCGAGCACAGGTCACTAACCACACCCCGCTTCCGGGGAGCCTGTGCAGCCCGCCACTGCCAGGGTCCCGGAATCCAGGAACAACTCCCCTGGGAGAACGGACGACTCGCCTCAGGCTGGTGCAACGTCACGCCGGCCTCTGCCGCCGCAGGCCCGCCCCGCACTACGTGCCCCTCCCTCCCCCCCCCTCCCTGAGTGAGCCAGAGCCCCGGAAGCAGCGGCTCCTTTAACCCCGTCCTGTCTGAGCGAAGAACAGACGCCCTCCAGCGACCTACACGCAGAGGCGGGGCCAAATCCAAAGCTGAGGCCCTGAGAGCTGTGAGAACCAAGAAGAGAAAGGGAAATCTCTCCCAGTAGCCTCAGGAGCAGCGGATTAAAGCTCCACAATCAACTTGATATACCCTGCATCTGTGGAATACAGGAATAGACAACGAATCATCCCCAATTGAGGAGGTGGACTTTGAGAGCAAGATTTATGATTTTTTCCCCTTTTCCTCTTTTTGTGAGTGTGTATGTGGATGCTTCGGTGTGAGAGTATGTCTATAGCTTTGCTTCCACCATTTGTCCTAGGGTTCTAACCATCCGTTTTCTTTTTTCTTAATAATTATCTTTTAATTTTAATAACTTTATTATATTTTATCTTACTTTATTTTACTTTATCTTCTTTTTTTCCTTCCTTCCCTCCCTCCTTCCTTCCTCCCTCCCTCCCTCCCTCCCTTCTTTCTTTCTTTCTTTCTTCTTCTACTAATTCTTTCTTTCTACTTTTTCTCCCTTTTATTCTGAGCTGTGTGGATGAAAGGCTCTTGGTGCTGCAGTCAGGAGTCAGTGCTGTGCCTCTGAGGGGGGAGAGCCAACTTCAGGACACTGGTCCACAAGAGATCTCCCAGCTCCACATAATATCAAACGGCAAAAATCTCCCAGAGATCTCCATCTCAACACCAGCACCCAGCTTCACTCAACGACCAGCAAGCTACAGTGCTGGACACCCTATGCCAAACAACTAGCAAGACAGGAACACAACCCCACCCATTAGCAGAGAGGCTGCCTAAAATCATAATAAGTCCACAGACACCCAAAAACACACCACCAGACGTGGACCTACCCACCAGAAAGACAAGATCCAGCCTTATCCACAAGAACACAGGCACTAGTCCCCTCCACCAGGAAGCCTACGCAACCCACTGAACCAACCTTAGCCACTGGGGACAGACACCAAAACCAACGGGAACTACGAACCTGCAGCCTGCAAAAAGGAGACCCCAAACACAGTAAGATAAGCAAAATGAGAAGACAGAAAAACACACAGCAGATGAAGGAGCAAGATAAAAACCCACCAGACCTAACAAGTGAAGAGGAAATAGGCAGTCTACCTGAAAAAGAATGCAGAATAATGATAGTAAAGCTGATCCAAAACTGTGGAAATAGAATAGACAAAATGCAAGAAACATTTAACAAGGACCTAGAAGAACTAAAGAGCAAACAAACAATGATGAACAACACAATAAATGAAATTAAAAATACTCTAGATGGGATCAATAGCAGAATAACTGAGGCAGAAGAACGGATAAGTGACCTGGAAGATAAAATAGTGGAAATAACTACTGCAGAGCAGAATAAAGAAAAAAGAATGAAAAGAACTGAGGATAGTCTGAGAGACCTCTGGGACAACATTAAACACACCAACATTCGAATTATAGGGGTTCCAGAAGAAGAAGAGAAAAAGAAAGGGACTGAGGAAATATTTGAAGAGATTATAGTTGAAAACTTCCTTAATATGGGAAAGGAAATAATTAATCAAGTCCAGGAAGCACAGAGAGTCCCATATAGGATAAATCCAAGGAGAAATATGCCAAGACACATATTAATCAAACTTTCAAAACTTAAACACAAAGAAAACATATTAAAAGCATCAAGGGAAAAACAACAATAACACACAAGGGAATCCCCATAATGTTAAGAGCTGATCTTTCAGCAGAAACTCTGCAAGCCAGAAGGGACTGGCAGGACATATTTAAAGTGATGAAGGAGAAAAACCTACAACCAAGATTACTCTACCCAGCAAGGATCTCATTCAGATTTGATGGAGAAATTAAAACCTTTACAAACAAGCAAAAGCTGAGAGAGTTCAGCACCACCAAACCAGCTTTACAGCAACTGCTAAAGGAACTTCTCTAGGCAAGAAACACAAGAGAAGGGAAAGACCTACAATAACGAACCCAAAACAATTAAGAAAATGGGAATAGGAACATGCATATCGATAATTACCTTAAATGTAAATGGACTAAATGCTCCCACCAAAAGACACAGATTGGCTGAATGGATACAAAAACAAGACCCATATATTTGCTGTCTACAAGAGACCCACTTCAGACCTAGAGACACATACAGACTGAAAGTAAGGGGATGGAAAAAGATATTTCATGCAAATGGAAAACAAAAGAAAGCTGGAGTAGCAATTCTCATATCAGACAAAATAGACTTTAAAATAAAGAATATTAGAAGAGACAAAGAACGACACTACATAATGATCAAGGGATCGATCCAAGAAGAAGATATAACAATTGTAAATATTTATGCACCCAACATAGGAGCACCTCAATACATATGGCAAATACTAATAGCCATAAAAGGGGAAATCGACAGTAACACATTCATAGTAGGGGACTTTAACACCCCACTTTCACCAATGGACAGATCATCCAAAATGAAAATAAATAAGGAAACACAAGCTTTAAATGATACATTAAACAAGATGGACTTAATTGATATTTATAGGACATTCCATCCAAAAACAGCAGAATACACATTTTTCTCAAGTGCTCATGGAACATTCTCCAGGATAGATCATATCTTGGGTCACAAGTCAAGCCTTGGTAAATTTAAGAAAATTGAAATTGTTTCAAGTATCTTTTCCGACCACAACGCTATGAGACTAGATATCAATTACAGGAAAGGATCTGTAAAAAATACAAACACATGGAGGCTAAACAATACACTACTTAATAACGAAGTGATCACTGAAGAAATCAAGAGGAAATAAAAAAATATCTAGAAACAAATGACAATGGAGACACGACAACCCAAAATCTATGGGATGCAGCAAAAGCAGTTCTAAGAGGGAAGTTTATAGCAATACAATCCTACCTTAAGAAACAGGAAACATCTCGAATAAACAACCTACCCTTGCACCTAAAGCAATTAGAGAAAGAAGAACAAAAACTCCCCAAAAGTTAGCAGAAGGAATGAAATCATAAAAATCAGATCAGAAATAAATGAAAAAGAAACGAAGGAAACGATAGCAAAGATCAATAAAACTAAAAGCTGGTTCTTTGAGAAGATAAACAAAATTAATAAACCATTAGCCAGACTCATCAAGAAGAAAAGGGAGAAGACTCAAATCAATGGGAGAAAATATTTGCAAATGAAGCAACTGACAAAGGATTAATCTCCAAAATTTATAAGCAGCTCATGCAGCTCAATAACAAAAAAACAAACAACCCAATCCAAAAATGGGCAGAAGACCTAAATAGACATTTCTCCAAAGAAGACATACAGACTGCCAACAAACACATGAAAGAATGCTCAACTTCATTAATCATTAGAGAAATGCAAATCAAAACTACAATGAGATATCATCTCACACCAGTCAGAATGGCCATCATCAAAAAATCTAGAAACAATAAATGCTGGAGAGGGTGTGGAGCAAAGGGAACCCTCTTGCACTGTTGGTGGGGATGTAAATTGATACAACCACTATGGAGAACAGTACAGAGGGTCCTTAAAAAACTACAAATAGAACTACCATATGACCTAGTAATCCCACTACTGGACATATACCCTGAGAAAACCATAATTCAAAAAGAGTCAGGTACCAAAATGTTCATTGCAGCTCTATTTACAATAGCCAGGACATGGAAGCAACCTAAGGGTCCATCCACAGCTGAATGGATAAAGAAGATGTGGCACATATATACAATGGAATATTACTCAGCCATAAAAAGAAACGAAATTGAGCTATTTGTAATGAGGTGGATAGACCTAGAGTCTGTCATACAGAGTGAAGTAAGTCAGAAAAAGAAAGACAAATACCATATGCTAACACATATATATGGAATTTAAGGGGAAAAAAATGTCATGAAGAACCTAGGGGTAAGACAGGAATAAAGACACAGACCTATTAGAGAATGGACTTGAGTATATGGGGAGGGGTAAGGGTAAGCTGTGACAAAGCGAGAGAGAGGCATGGACATATATACACTACCAAACATAAGGTAGATAGCTAGTGGGAAGCAGCCACATAGCACAGGGAGATCAGCTTGGTGCTTTGTGACCGCCTGGAGGGTGGGATAGGGAGGGAGACACAAGAGGGAAGAGATATGGGAACATATGTATATGTATAACTGATTCACTTTGTTATAAAGCAGAAACTAACACACCATTGTAAAGCAATTATACTCCAATAAAGATGTAAAGAAAGAAAGAAAGAAAGAAAGAAAAGAAAAGAAAGAAAGAAAGAAAGAATATTTGTTTTGCTGCTTTTGCTGCTCATACTTTTGGTGTCATTTCAAAGAATTATTTGCCAAATCCAAGGTCATGAAGATTTACTCCTATGTTTTTGTTTAAGAGTTTTATAGTTTTATCTCTTACATCTGATATTTGATCGATTTTGGGTTAATTTTTTTATATCGTGTTATGTAGGGACTTAAATCCATTCCTTTGATGTCCAGGTGTTCAGCACCATTTGATGAAGAGACTAATCTTTCCCCATTGGTTTAGGCAACCTTGCTGAAATATCAGTTGATTATAGATGAATGGGTTTCTTTCTGGACTCTCAGTTCTATTCCATTGGTCTGTATGTCTACCCTTACTCCAGTACCATACTACTTTGATAAGCGTAGGTCTGTAGTAAGTTTTGAAATCATGTAAAGTGAGTCCTCCTACTTTGTTCTTTTTTTATTAGATTATTTTGGCTATCCTGTGTCCCTTGCAATTCCATATCAATCAGTTTGTCAATTTCTAGAAAGAAGTCAGCTGGAATTCTGATAGAGATTGCTTTGAATCTGTAGGTCATTTTGGGAATATTGCCATCTTAACTATGTTAAGTCTTCCAATCCATGAACATGGAATGTTTTCCCAATTATTTAGATTGTCATTAATTTCTTTCAACAATGTTTTATAGTTTTCAGATATAAGTTTTGTTATTATTATTTTTTTTTGGTCGTGCCACGCAGCTTGTGGGATCTTAGTTCTCCAACCAGTGATTGAGCCTGGGCCCACGGCAGTGAGTCCTAACCACTGGACCACCAGAGAAGCCCCTCAGATATAAATTTTGTAATTCTTTTGTTAAGTTTATCCCTAAGTGTCTAATTCTTTTTGATACTATTGTGTATGGAATTGTTCTGTTAGTTTCATTTTCATATTGTTCATTGCAAGCTTATAGAAATATATATGATTTTTGTATATTGATTTTGTATGCTGCAAACTTGCTGAACTTCTTTAGTAGTTATAATAGTTTTTTAGTGATTCCTTAGGATTTTCTATATACAAGATTATGTCATCTGCTGATAGAAATAGTTTTATTTCTTCCTTTCCAATACGGGTGCCTTTTATTTCTTTCTCTTACCTAATTGCCTTGGTTAGAACCTCTAGTAAAATTTTAATAGAAGTGGTAAGACTGAACATCCTTGTCTTGTCTCTGATGTTAGGGGCAAGCATCCGATCTTTCACCACTAAGTATGATGTTAGCCGTGGATTTTTCACAGAAGCTCTTTATCAGGTTGAGAAAGTTCTCTTCTAGTCCTAGTTTTCTGTTTTTTTTTTAAATCGTAAAAAGGTGTTGGATTTTGTCAAACACTTTCTTGGTGTCAGTTAAGGTGATCATGTGATTTTTGTTTTTTATTCTATGAATTTGATGTATTGCATTAATTGATTTTCTGCTGTGAAAACAACCTTGCATTCCTGGGATAAATCCCAGTTGGTTATGATGTGTAATTCTTTTTATATGTTTTTGGATTTGGTTTGATAGTATTTGTTCAAGATTTCTGCATCCATATTCACAAGAGATATTAATCTGTAATTGCCCTTTCTTGTGCTGTCTTTGTCTGGTTTTAATATCAAGGTAGTACTGGCCTCATAAAATGAGTTGGGAAGTGCTCTCTCATCTTCTATTTTTTGAAAGAGCTTGGGAAGAATTGGTATCAGTTCTTCTTTAAATATTTGGTAAAATTCAACTGTGAAGCCCTCTGGACCTAAGCTTTTCTTTGTAGGTAATTTTTTTTTTTTTTTTTTTTGTGGTACGTGGGCCTCTCACTGTTGTGGCCTCTCCCGTTGCGGAGCACAGGCTCCGGACATGCAGGCCCAGCGGCCATGGCTCACGGGCCCAGCCGCTCCGCAGCATGTGGGATCCTCCCGGACCGGGGCACGAACCCATGTCCCCTGCATCAGCAGGCGGACTCTCAACCACTGTGCCACCAGGGAAGCCCCTGTAGGTAATTTTTGATGACTAATCCTGCCTCTTCACTTCTTATAGGTTTCTTCAGATTATGTATTTCTTCTTGAATCATTTTGGCAGTTTGTGTCTTTCTAGGAATTTGTCCATTTCATCTAAGTTATCTAATTTATTGTCATTGGTATACAGATCATAGTGTTCCTTTACACTCATTTCTATTTCTGTAAGATTGGTAGCAATGTCTCTTCATTTCTGATTCTAGAATTAAGATTTTAGATTTAGAATTAAGTCTTCTCTCTTTCTTCATCAATCTAGCTAAAGGTTTGTCAATTTTGTGGCTCTTTTCCAAGAAACAGCTTTTGATTTCATTGATTTTTCTCTATCGTTTTAAGATTTTCTATTTCATTAACTCCCATTCTATTCTCTATTATTTCCTCCCTTTTCTTTCTTTCAGGTTTAGTTTGCCCTTCTCTTCCCAGTGTGTTATAACATTAGGAACTCTAACAAAAAGGCCAGAAGATACCCTGGAAATCTGTCTAAAGCCCTCAGCTCCTTGATCTCACTAAGTCTAAGAGGAAAGTGTGGGCCCATCTGCTTGTGAAAACTCACATGAGTGAATGGAGGACAGCGCCTCTCCCCTGAGGCTGTCTGCATCTTGACAGAGGAACTTATAGCCCAGGTGACTCCCTGGTTAATGACTCACATGGGGCATAAGTTCTAGCTGTCCTTGACTTCTTCTCTCCCTCCCCCAAACACCAGAATAGTTGCTGGCAACTGGCAGAGAAGTGCAAGTTTGAATAATGTCTTAATTATGGCTTCCAACTTACCTGTTAGGATCTTTAGTGCTGGGAATTACAAAGATACATTCTCGTTTGCAAAAGGTTTTTTCTATCCAAGATTTCTGTCCCTGGAAGAGAAAAAAAGTGGAAATTAGACCAAGATATTCCCAAGCCATCCTCAGAGTTCATTCTTTTGCTTTTATAAAATGAGTAGTAACAGGAAGTCTGTCCAAAACATCTGAATAGACACGTCCAAGAATGGTGGACACAAGTCTTTCAGGATCTTAGCTCTGGTTTCTTTTAAGAGAAATGGCTCAGAAGTATGTATTCATGGTTTCCATAGGGCTACAACCTGGGTTTTGTATGCTAGTCAGAGTCTGCAAAGGGAGAACAATGATGCCCCTGGAGTAAGCCAGTGCCCCACGGAGCCTGGTGTGGACGTGAGTTACCGGAGAAGCTGACAAAGTCGGCCAGTCTAGGGTCAGGTCTTTGATCTGCTCTCAAGACCCCATCTTCTCCAGACTTTCAGGCTCCCCACACACCATAGGCATTTTTTATTAATTAATTAATTTACAGGTAATTTTTCTAACTGGTGCTCAGATTCACTGAATGTTATTTTTAGAATTAAAAATATTGGAGGTGGGATCCGAGAGCTGAGGGCAGGCTTGATGTACCCCACCTCGGGGTGGTGCTCTGACTGCGGCAACTGTTGTAGGGCTGCCTCCAGGGAGACAGCGAGGGGCCACTGACCCCTTAAACATCTTCTTCTGAAGTACATTCTACGCTAGGAGGAATGACTGCACTATTTTCCTGCGCTATGGCAGTCAGATCTGGTAGAGGTAACATCTCTACAGAAACCCCAAACCTGGCAAGGATGGTTCAGATTTTGGCAGATTGTCGCTTCATCCCCACCCAACACTGATAATATCAGCAGAAGGACCTTCAAGATGGCGGAGGAGTAAGAGGTGGAGATCACCTTTCTCCCCACAAATACATCAGAAGTATACCTACATGTGGAACAATTCCTATAGAACACCTACTGAACACTGGCAGAAGACCTCAGACTTCCCAAAAGATGCCCTCAGACGACCTACATGCAGAGGCAGGGCCAAATCCAAAGCTGAACCCCAGGAGCTGTGCGAACAAAGAAGAGAAAGGGAAATTTCTCCCAGCAGCCTCAGGAGCAGTGGATTAAATCTCCACAATCAACTTGATGTACCCTGCATCTCTGGAATACCTGTATAGACAACGAATCATCCCAAAATTGAGGCGGTGGACTTTGGGAGCAACTATAGACTTGGGGTTTGCTGTCTGCATCTAATTTGTTTTTGGTTTTATGTTTATTTTAGTTTAGTATTTAGAGCTTATTATCATTGGTAGATTTGTTTATTGATTTGGTTGCCCTCTTCCTTTATTTTAAAAGAAAAATATGTATTTTTTCCTTTTTCTCTTTTTGTGAGTGTGTATGTGTATGCTTCTTTGTATGATTTTGTCTGTATAACTTTACTTTTACCATTTGTCCTAGGGTTCTGTCTGTCCGGTTTTTTGTTTTTGTTTTTTTAGTATAGTTTTTAGCACTTGTTATCATTGGTGGATTTGTTTTTTGGTTTGGTTGCTCTCTTCTTTCTTTTTTTAAATACTTTTTAATTTTTTTATTCTTAATTTTTTTATTTTGTATTTTAATACCTTTCTTTCTTTCTTTCTTTCTTTCTTTCTTCCTTCTTTCCTTCCTTCCTTCCTTCCTTCCTTCCTTTCTCTCTTTCTTTCTCTCTCTCTCTCTCTCTCTCTCTCTTTCTCTCTTTCTCTCTTTCTTTCTTTTTCTCCCTTTTCTTCTGAGCCAAGTGGCTGACAGGGTCTTGGTGCTCCAGACTGGTCTCAGGGCTGAGCCTCTGAGGTGGGAGAGCCGAGTTCAGGACATTGGTCCACCACACCTCTCAGCCCCATGTAATATCAAACAGGGAAAGCTCTCCCAGAGATCTCCATCTCAACACCAGCACCCAGCTCCACTCAACAACCAGCAAGCTACAGTGATGGGCACCCTATACCAAGCAACTAGCAAGACAGGAACACAACCCCACCCGTTAGCAGAGAGGCAGCCTAAAATCATAATAAGTTCACAAACACCCCAAAACACACCACTGGACGCAGTCCTGCCCACCAGAAAGACAAGATCCAGCCTCATCCACCAGAACACAGGAACCAGTCCCCTCCACCAGGAAGACTACACAAACCACTGAACCAAACTTACCCACTGGGGGCAGACACCAAAAGCAACGGGAAATACGAACCTGCAGCCTGCAAAAAGGAGACCCCAAACACAGTAAGTTAAGCAAAATGAGAAGACAGAGAAATACACAGCAGATGAAGGAGCAAGGTAAAAACCCACCAGACCAAACAAATGAAGACAAAATAGGCAACCTACCTGAAAAAGAATTCAGAGTAATGATAGTAAAGATGATCCAAAATCTTGGAAACAGAATGGAGAAAATACAAGAAACATTTAACAAGGATCTAGAAGAACTAAAGAGCAAACAAACAATGATGAACAACACAATAAATGAAATTAAAAATTTACTAGAAGGAATCAATAGCAGAATAACTGAGGCAGAAGAACGGATAAGTGACCTGGACAATAAAATAGTGGAAATAACTACCACAAAACAGAATAAAGAAAAAAGAATGAAAAGAATTGAGACAGTTTCAGAGACCTCTGGGACAACATTAAAGGCACCAACATTCGAATTATAGGGGTCCCAGAAGAAGAAGAGAAAAAAAAAGGGTCTGAGAAAATATTTGAAGAGATTATAGTTGAAAACTTCCCTAATATGGGAAAGGAGATAGTCAAGTCCAGGAAGCGCAGAGAGTCCCATACAGGATAAATCCAAGGAGAAACATGCCAAGACACATATTTATCAAACTTTCAAAAATTAAACACAAAGAAAACATATTAAAAGCAGCAAGGGAAAAACAACAGTAACGCACAAGGGAATCCCCATAATGTTAAGAGCTGATCTTTCAGCAGAAACTCTGCAAGCCAGAAGGGACTGGCAGGACATATTTAAAGTGATGAAAGGGAAAACCCTACTACCAAGATGACTCTACCCAGCAAGGATCTCATTCAGTTTTGTTAGAGAAATTAAAACCTTTACAGACAAGCAAAAGCTAAGGGAATTCAGCAGCACCAAACCAGCTTTACAACAAATGTTAAAGGAACTTCTCTTGTCAGGAAACACAAGAGAAGGAAAAGACCTACAAAAACAAACTCAAAACAATTAAGAAAATGGGAATAGGAGCATACATATCAATAACTACCTTAAATGTAAATGAATTAAATGCTCCAACCAAAAGACATAGACTGGCTGAATGGATACAAAAACAAGACCCATATATATGCTGTCTACAAGAGACCCACTTCAGACCTAAAGACACATGCATATTGAAAGTGAGGGGATGGAAAAAGATATTCCATGCAAATGGAAATCAAAAGAAAGCAGGCGTAGCAGTTCCCATATCAGACAAAATAGACTTTAAAATAAAGACTATTACAGGAGACAAAGAAGGACACTACATAATGATCAAGGGATCAATCCAAGAAGAAAATATAACAATTGTAAATATTTATGCACCCAACAGAGGAGAACCTCAATACATAAGGCTAATGCTAACAGCCATAAAAGGAGAAATCGACAGTAACACAATAATAGTAGGGAACTGTAACACCCCACTTTCACCAGTGGACAGATCACCCAAAATGAAAATAAATAAGGAAACACAAGCCTTAAATGACACATTAAACAAGATGGACTTAATTGATATTTATAGGACATTCCATCCAAAAGCAACAGAATACACTTTCTTCTCAAGTGCTCATGGAACATTCTCCAGGATAGATCATATCTTGGGTCACCAATCAAGCCTTTGTAAATTTAAGAAAATTGAAATTGTATCAAGTATCTTTTCCAACCACAACACTATGAGACTAGATATCAGTTACAGGAAAAAAATCTGTAAAAAATACGAACACATGGAGGCTAAACAATGCACTACTAAATAACCAAGAGATCACTGAAGAAATAAAAAAATACCTAGAAACAAATGACAATGATAACACAACAATCCAAAACCTATGGGATGCAGCAAAAGCAGTTCTAAGAGGGAAGTTTATAGCAATGCAGTCCTACCTCAAGAAACATGAAACATCTCAAATAAACTGCCTAACCTCACACCTAAAGCAATTAGAGAAAGAAGAACAAAAAAACCCAAAGTTAGCAGAAAGAAAGAAATCATAAAGATCAGATCAGAAATAAATGAAAAAGAAATGAAGGAAACAATAGTAAAGATCAATAAAACTAAAAGCTGGTTCTTTGAGAAGATAAACAAAATTGATAAAACATTAGCCAGACTCATCAAGAAAAAAAGGGAGAAGACTCAAATCAATAGAATTAGAAATGAAAAAGAAGTAACAACTGACACTGCAGAAATACAAAGGATCATGAGAGATTACTACAAGCAACTATATGCCAATAAAATGGACAACTTGGAAGAAATGCACAAATTCTTAGAAAAGCACAACCCTCCAAGAGTGAACCAGGAAGAAATAGAAAATATGAACAGACCAATCACAAACACTGAAATTGAAATTGTGTTAAAAATCTTCCAACAAACAAAAGTCCAGGACCAGATGGCTTCACAGGCAAATTCTATCAAACTTTTAGAGAAGAGCTAACACCTATCTTTCTCAAACTCTTCCAAAATATAGCAGAGGGAGCAAGATTGTTTTGGTTTTCCTGGGTCCCTTGTATTTCCATATGAATATGAGGCTCTGCTTGTTGATTTCTGGGAGGAAAAAAAAAGCAGCTAGGATTTAGATGGGGATTGTGCTGAATCACTTCATCAGTTTGGGGAATATTGCCATTTTAATTATGTTAAGCATTTCAATTTGTGAACATAGGCTATCTTTCCATTTGTTTAAATCTTCTTTAATTTCTTTCAACAATGTTTTATAATTTCAAGTGTACAAGTCTTTTGTACACTGAATCACTTCTTTTGTTAAATTTTTTTCTAGGTAGCACATTGTTTTGAGTACTTATTTTCCTTCTGTTACAAGATACTATATGCCTGTCTTGTTCACTTCTTCACCCAGGCTTAAAGTGAGCCATTTCTCCAAGGAGCCCTGGTTCTGTATAATGGGTAATAGTATTTAGAAAACATTTTCAGCGTGCTCAGTGTGTTCTAAAATACTCATTGTAGAGAGGAAACTAAGGCTCTCTGAGTTTAAATATCTTGTTTGTTGGCCTTCTGCAGATACTATTGTCAACTAAAATGAGCCAGAATTGTTTGGAGAACACTGCATTTATGTTTGCAGCCAGAATAAATAAGACTGGTCTAGAATATATTATTGTTGTGAGAAAGCAAGAATACTTTCCAAGATGTTTAGAAGTACTGACAAAGATGCCAACTTCAAAGACCTTTTATTGACTGAATTTTGATAATTTAAATATGAAAAAGAAGACCATGATTATAATAACTAGAACTAGTTGAATCTGTAAAAAACCCTAAGTCCATGATGATGCTCAAAAAGAACAGATTGTGTTCCATAAAATCATACCTATATATGTCTGGGGATTTATGATCCCCAGTTACAAAATATACAAAAATATATACCTCATGGTTACTGGCTAAATAACTCATTAAGGATCAAGGAGTAGACTGTGGAGAAATGGATTTGTAACTGTGGTCCTTAGACCATGTTCAATATAAGAACCTCCCAAATACAAGTGTGGTTGAACATATGTTGAGGGAGCCTTCCAGGAAGTCTGGGGCCTAGTTCTGGACAAATGCTCAGGGAAGCTTGAGATTTGACCTATAACTCACCTACCTCTCAGTAAATTCCTCCATGCTAGATGTACCTGGTATACATATATCAGGTAGTTGGCAAACCCTTTCCAGAATCTCAAGCAGTGGGAGAAGTCAAGAAGCTATAACACTCCCCTCCTTCCAGAAGTATAAAGTAGGTGCTACTTATCCCTGGAAAAAACCGTCATTCTGTTTGGTTAGTATCACTGGCAACTGTGTATTTCCACGAGGATTCTAGGGACCCAGGATGCTGTAAAGGATGCAGTGTTCCCTAATTTCTATTTTTCCTATTTTAATGAAAACCATATAGTTCTTTTTGTGTTTATCTTTCCCAATCGAGACATTTATAGGAAAGAAAAAGTAGAGAATTTTGACAGCTGTTGAAGATTCTTTATGTACAATGTGAGTCTTTGGAACTAGCAATTAGAAGGTTACAATTTGTGCATTAAACTGGTAGAATAATATAAACTAACTAAATGATAATCCTTAAGTATATTCACAGTTGCTATACTCTTTGATCTTCAGCATTTTTGAAGTGTGTACCATAAATCCCATTGTTTGATTATAAGCACCTATATTTTTGAGCAAAATTACTATTACTATTTCCTGGCCAACCAGAAAACTATTCTCATATCATATACAAAAGTTTAGAATGTTTATTTATGGAAAATTAAATAGCAATATTCACTATAACATGATAATGATATATTAAAACAAAAAGGCAAAAGGCAAAGTGTTCCTGGGATGAGTGTGACGGGAAGAATTTTCAGGTCACTCTGAGGTCTGACAGCACGATTATATACTTGGACATTTCCTAAGTGAACCATTCTAAGAGGAGTTGAACAATATTAACATGCAATTGGGATTTGTTGTTTTATAAAATAATTTATTTTTATGACTACAAACTATATCCATGAGAAGTGGCTGTTAGTGAAGAAAATACATGGTGAAAGCCAATTAGCATAAGCATATCCAGTCTTTGATCTTAGTGATATATTTTCTTTACTATGTGAATGCTTTGTTTCTATTAGTTTGACCAATATCCTGAGTATCTCTGAGCAGATGTTCATGTTCACCTGTTGAGCAGGCCTCTGATGACTGCAGGAAGACTGGACAATTTTTTCTTTTGTCTAATTGGTGAAATCACCCCGTAAGTTCTAACTATGCTATCTGATTTGTCCTCTTCTTTTTAAAATTGGAACTTTTATCTCTGAATTATTTAAAAGGTATTATATTAATCATTTTAAAAAGGACTTAATGTAGCATCTTCTTGAATGGGTCAGTTTTTGATGTCCTATGTAGCTACCAAGTTTTTTCTATCTTAGTGTATATCTCTCCTTCATGTATTTTGTTTTTTTTTTTTTTTTTTGGAATGGCTCTTTGGGAGAATTAAAGTATTTTCCAAGAAAAGAAAATATTGGAGGTTGTGAGGAAATACGTATTCATATAACACCACTGCTGGGACTGGAAATTGGTACATTCTCCATCGAGGGTGATTTGGCAATAATTTGTCACAATTATGAAGCTTATACCTTTTGACGTGCCATTTTTAGGATTTTATTCTACAGATATGCCTGAACAAATGACGCATGTCCAGGGTTATTTACTGCATCACTGCTTATGATATCAAAAGTCTTGGAGTCACCTGCTGTTTATCAGTAGGGGATTGTTACCTGAATCATAGAACAGTTGTCAATTTTCTGAAACTCTAAAAAAAAAAAAGAATAAGACATTCTCTGTCAATAGGTTTTCCATTTAATATTTTCAGACTGGGTTGATCGCAAGTAACTGAAACTGCAGAAAACAAAATCACGGATGAGGGGGGACGACTGCATTTCTATCACAGGGTAGTAAGATGCAAACAGAAACAGAGGTGGTGTGTCAGCAAGGCTTCAACTGGTGGTTCAGAGACCACGAGGGGCTGGGAGTTCAGGGGGTGGGTAAGTGCAGGGAGTTAAGTCTCAAAGGGTGGGCAGGATTTGGAGAGGTGGCTGGAAGACGCTTGGGGCCGGGGCGTGGTGGGCTGGGTGGAGCAGCAGGTGGGAAGCAGTACAGTGAGGACAGGTTTGGAGAGCGGAGGGGGAGGGGTGGTACCAAGGAGCAGAAAGGCAAGGGAACGGGGTTTGGGGGGGGAGGGCAGATGCCTTGTGCCACCCCGCATCTGAGTAGGAGGGGGCTGGGCTGTGGAGCGGCAGGAGAGGACCCAGCACGAGAGGAACGTTTGAGTGGGGGCTTCTCTTGGTAAGGGAAGAGCAGGCACAGACCAAGCTGCCATATCTTCGTACACCCCGTGTATGTGGGGGCCCGTTGTGTGGCCAGTGTGAGGCTGCGTGCAGGGCCACCAGCTGGGGTGGAGGTGAGCCAGGCTTCCATTGCTGTCAGGTAACAGCTCATGGCCAACGAACAAGGCAGCAAATAAGCCAGAGCACTGCAGATTGGGGAACAGTAGGAAGGGACAAGAGAAGAGGGTATGAAAGAGTACGGGGTGTGCACATGGGGCCGGGGCCTTGTTGCATTGGGAAGTCTTTGCCAAACACGTTCCACATTTCAACTGAGAACGGAAAGACTGGCAGAGAATTCTAGGGGGAGGGAACAGTGCGTACTGAGGGAACAGTGTGTAGTGGGAAGAGCTGCGGGGTTGGGGGGTGGCTGAGGGGCTTGGGCTGGGAATGTGGAATAACTGGTGACTGGGGAGGCAGGTGGGGCTCATTCTGCAGGGCCTTTAGGCCACAGTGACTGGTGAGCAGGGAGTGACATGAGCTGGTGAGACTGGATTATACATGGGCAAAGGGGGGCAGGGCACCCGTGGGAAGACCGGAGTGTGGTCCAGGCCAGAGAGGTTGGAGGCCGGGGCTAGGCTGGGAGTGGGTGGGCGGACTGGAGATACTCGGTGTGGCTGGCAGGCGGGGAAGGGACCTGCTGCCCGTGAGGATGGAGGGAGGGGAGGAGCCCAAGCGCGACCCTGGGTTTCTGGCTGGCGGAGCGGGCGGCTGGTGGTGTGATTTGTGGAGGGGGCCACGCAGGCCCAGCCTGAGGAGGAAAGCCAGCTCCCAGCAGTGGACACTGTAGGCTCCAGGCGCCCACTGGACCTGCAGGGAGGGCAGAGGTGTCGTGTAGCAGCTGGTGGCACGAATGGGACTCAGTGCACAGGCGATATCTAGATAATGCTAGACAGTGAGAGTCACTGGGATTGCTTGCTGATGGAGTGACTGCAGGAAGAAGAGAGGAAGGCGGCGGCCCTGAGCCGCCAGGAGCAGTGGAGGGGGCTGAGGATGCAAGGCCGGGGAGGCGGAGGACAGACACAGCGTCTCGGGGGCCTCGGAGTGCTGTCTACCAGGGACCGTGTGCCCACGATGGGCCGGAAGGTGTGGGAGGGAAGTGAGAGAGAAGTGGGCTGATGGGCGTGGGAACGGGCCCTGACAGCTTGTTTGTTTGTTTTGCGGTACGTGGGCCCCTCACTGTTGTGGCCTCTCCCGTTGCGGAGCACAGGCTCCGGACGCGCAGGCTCAGCGGCCATGGCTCACGGGCCCAGCCGCTCCGCGGCATGTGGGATCTTCCCGGACCGGGGCACAAACCCGTGTCCCCTGCATCGGCAGGCGGACTCTCAACCACTGCGCCACCAGGGAAGCCCTGTTTGTTTGCTTAAAGAAAGGAAGAAAAGAAGGAAGTATCTGCTACAAACATGACCGAGGTAGCCTTTGTACGATCCGGGGGGTGGTCACAGGATGCTCGATCATCCTCTGGATTTTTATGTGGCTTTAGGGCAAAGGCCTGAGGAAGTGTAGACAGCCAGCCTCACCCCCGGGAGAGGTTCACCGGGAAGCAGGGGCACCAGGACGTTCTGGAACAGGTCCACGTAGACGGGGAGGAGCCTCTGGGGAGGGTGCAGGAGGGTAGGGCAGGCTGCAGGGGGACACCCTGGAGAAGGCAGGGCTGGGATGGGGGGACAGGGGAGGTGGGGAGGGGAGGGTGGGACCGAGGCAACAGGGCAGCCGGGCCTCGGCCTCAGGAAGTGGTTTGGGAACCTAAGAGCTGGTTTGCTGCTGGGCGAGTCTCTGTTTACTCAGCGGCTCTGTTTCGTGGGCCAAAATTAACAGCAAATGCCACAGTGAAATGACTGATTTGTGGACCAATTTAGCTGAAAGAAACCGCTGTCTTCATGTGTCTATTTAGAGCAGACGCCTCATGCTCTCATCCCACAGCTGCACTTGGCCCACACGTGGACTTGGTTTGACCTTGTATTAAGAGAAGAATTAGCTGTTGTTATTAACCGAGAGGGAGAGTCCTTTGTGAAAACCTTGACTTCCGGCTGCTCTGGACCGCCCTGGGGACGTGGGGACTCTGACTGATGTCCTGCAGAGCTGCAGGGGACAGTGGGTCACCACACACCCCGCCCTGCCCTTGCCTGGCCGCTGGGGGCACCTGCAGACCCCACCTGGGGCAGCACCTACGTGCCTGGGAGCTCTCCAGAGCGCTGGCACAAACCACCCATCTTCACATGCACAGAGGATTAAAACCCACAATCCTTCCTTCCCGCCCCACACTTTACTCTCTCACCCCACTACTGTAGGAGGCCCTGGCCCCAGGTCCAACAGGTCGCTTCTGGGTGGTTTGGCTGCGACTCCCCACTGTGGCCCTTCAGGGAGACCCCACCCCATCATTTTAGCCCCAGGTCTGGAATCTGAGCAGAGAGCTCCTGCAGGTCACACCCCTGCCTGGGGGTCAGGTGTCTCTGCTCCCCATTTACAGGGTTGCACAAAGCTAAGCCAGGCAGACACTCCTCAACACAAGCTGTGCTTTACAGCTGTGGGTGGTCTTCCTTCCCCATCATAGGATGGACTCCGGGACAACCCCTGCTTTTCAGGATCACAATTTGAATGAGATCGTGCCCTGGGACATGCCTTGTTCTGTGAATGGGGGAAGCCACCAATTTCTGAGCACCAGAACCTGCGCCACCCTTACAGCCTTCTTCTTCCAGAGCCAGAGACCTGTATCTAGGTAGTGTGTATTCAGGCCAGGGTCCACCCCTCTCCTGGAATGGGTTAGCAGGTGCTGAGTGGAGCCAGCCCTCCTGATGGTACCTTCCCCTGCCCCTACGTACAGCCTGGCCCAGAAACTTGCTTCTGGAAAGGTGTCCTCAGAGTCTGGGCCAGTGTTCCTTAAAGTGTATTATGGGGGAGGTTGTTAAAGATGCAGATATTTGGCAATTATGGGATGTGAGGAAATATTTACACATCATATATCTGATAAGGGATTAATATCCAGAATATATAAAGAACTCCTACAACTCAACAACAACAAAAATAAACAACCTGATTTAAAAAAGGGCAAAAGGGACTTCCCTGGTGGCGCAGTGGTTAAGAATCTACCTGCCAATGCAGGGGACATGGGTTCGAGCCCTGGTCTGGGAAGATCCCACGTGCCACGGAGAAACTAAGCCTGTGCACCACAACTACTGAGCCTGCGCTCTAGAGCCCGCGAGCCACAACTACTGAAGCCCGCATGCCTAGAGCCCATGCTCCGCAACAAGAGAAGCCACCTCAATGGGAAGCCTGTACACTGCAATGGAGAGTAGCCCCCACTCGCCGCAACTAGAGAAAGCCTGCGCACAGCAATGAAGACCAAATGCAGCCAAAATATAACTAACTAAATAAATAACTAAATAAATAGGGCAAAGGACTTGAATAAACATTTTCCAAAGAAGATATACGAACGGCCAACAGGTACATGAAAACATACTCAGCATCACTAATCATTAGAGAAATGCACAGTGAGATACCAGTTTACAGCATTTGGATGGCTACTATCAAAAGAAAATAAAAAACCCAGAAAATAACAAGTGTTGGTGAGGACATGGAGAAATTGGAACACTTGTGCACTATTGGTAGGATTTAAAAATGGTGCGTTTGCTGTGGGAAACAGTGTGATGGTTCCTCAAAATTTAAATATAGAATTAAATTAAATACAGAATTATCATATGACCCAGTAATTCCACCCCTGAGTATATACCCAAAAGAATTGAAAGCAGGGTCTTGAAGAGATATTTGTACAGCCATGTTCATAGCAGCGTGATTCACAATAGCTAAAAGGAGGATGCCACCCAAGTGTCTATCAGTGGATGGAAGTGTGGTCTATCCATACAAGGGAATATTATTTAGCCTTAAAAAAGGAAGGAAATTCTGACACCAGCTACACTATGCATGAACCTTGAGGACTTTATGTGAAGTGAAATAAGCCAGTCACAAAAGGACAAATACTGTCTAATTTCACTTATATGAGGTCCCTAGAGTTGTCTAATTCAGAGAGACAGAAAGTAGAAAGGTGGCTGCCAGGGGCTGGGGGAGGGGAAATGGGAAGTTAGTGTTTAATGGGGGCAGAGTTTCAGTTTGGGAAGATGAAAAAGCTCTGGAAATGGATGGTAGTGGTGGTTGCACAGCAATGTGAATGTACCTAATGCCAACGAACTGTACCCTGAAAAACGGTTACAATGCTAAATTTTACGTTATGTGTACTTGACCACAATTGAAAATAAAAATTAAAAAAACAGCAGAAAATCAAAACTACAATGAGATATCATCTCACACCGGTCAAAATGGCCATCATCAAAAAATCTACAAACAATAAATGCTGGAGAGGGTGTGGAGAAAAGGGAACCCTCTTGCTCTGTTGGTGGGGATGTAAATTGATACAGCCACTATGGAGAACAGTACGGAGGGTCCTTAAAAAACTTAAAATAGAACTACCATACGACCCAGCAATCCCACTACTGGGCATATACCCTGAGAAAACCATAATTCAAAAAGAGTCATGTACCAAAATGATCATTGCAGCTCTATTTACAATAGCCAGGACATGGAAGCAACCTAAGTGTCCATCAACAGATGAATGGATAAAGAAGATGTGGCACATATATACAATGGAATATTACTCAGCCATAAAAAGAAACAAAATTGAGTTATTTGTAGTGAGGTGGATGGACCTAGAGTCTGTCATACAGAGTGAGTAAGTCAGAAAGAGAAAAACAAATACTGTATGCTAACACATATATATGGAATTTTAAAAAAAAAAAAAAAGGTCATGAAGAACCTAGGGGCAAGACGGGAGTAAAGACGTAGATGTAGAGAATGGACTGGAGGACACGGGGAGGGGAAAGGGTAAGCTGGGACGAAGTGAGAGAGTGGCATGGACATATATACACGACCAGACATAAAATAGATAGCTAGTGGGAAGCAGCCGCATAGCACAGGGAGATCAGCTTGGTGCTTTGTGACCACCTAGAGGGGTGGGATAGGGAGGGTGGGAGGGAGGGAGACGCAAGAGGGAAGAGATATGGAGACATATGTATATGTATAACTGATTCACTTTGTTATAAAGCAGAAGCTAACACAGCATTGATATCCTGGAATGAAGGCCTCGTGGGACCAACTCACATCAGCTTATGCATATGATATCTACTTATGACATCTGCTTATGTCGGATATAACTCTAATAAAGATGTTAAAAAAAAAAACCTGCAGATATCCGGGCTCCACTCCAGGCCCTGGAATCAGAATTGGGGCCGAGGACTCTGTATTTTAACAAGCTTTTGAGCCCCACTGCCCGTGCTGCGCTCAGCTTCCTGCCCCTCCGTTTGGGTCTTTCCTCTCAAGGAACTGCATGTTCCAGTGTAGGAGAGACAGGTCAGAGGATATGCTTCTGAGGGTAGGCCTACCTCTGGACCCCGGGGAAGAAATCCGGGCTCACTCAGAATCTGCTGAGTGGGTGAAATGCTCTTGGACCTTTCTCGGCTGATGGGCGGGGGCCGGGGTTAGGGTGAGGCCAGTCAGGCACTCATGTTGGGGCACCGCAAATTCAGTGATTAAGGTAAATAACATTTCACACAACATTAAAAAAATAAAATCAATGCAAAAAAAATCCTTGGTGAACACAATATCAGTATTTTAAAGGCAGGCTGTGTTGTTGCTTGCTTTGTGACCTTGCAATATTGTGCAAAGGTCATTTCTGATCAGCTCAGAGTCCTGGGGCTGGGAGTCCCCTGGGTGGTTGTGTGAGGGTTGACAATGACATGCCAGCATGTAGGGCAGTGCCAGGCCTTATATATAGTCATGCTTTTTGATCGTAGTGTTCTTATCAAATTTCTCCCATGCAGTTCAAATCAGGGGAGCGTATTCTGAGGAGTGCCTATAGAGGGCGCGTTGGTCCTTCTCCCTTAGACTCCAACATGGCTGGCACCTGGCCCACAACAGTGGCTAGTGACCCTGGCAGGCTGACCCTCCTGCTGGCCACATGGCTGCTGGATGGCAGTGGTGAGGTCCATGTTGCGTGGACCTGGGCTCACAACCCAGAAGGCACATTCCTGGGGGCATGGGGACGGGGGCGGAGACGGGCCTGAGAGCCACCCTGGGTTCCTGTGACACAAAGAGGCTAGGGACTGCTGGCCTGGAGGATGGTCACTGCAAGTCCAGCAAAAAGGAAAGTCTTTTCAACAAATGGTGCTGGGAAAATTGGATATCCATATGGAAAAGGATGGATTTGGACTCCTATCTCATACTATATACAAAAATTAACTCAAAACAGACCAGTCCTAAATGTAAGAGCTAAAACCATCACACTCTTAGAAAAAAACATAGGGGTAAATCTTCACGACCTTGGTTTTAGCAATGGATTCATAGACTCATGCTTTTGTATAATACAATAATTGAAGAAATAGATAAACTGGATTTCATCAAAATTTAAATGTTTGTGCTTCAAAGGACACTATCAAGAGAGTGAAAGACAACCTACAAAATGAGAGAAAAATATTTGCAAATCATATATTTGGCAAGGGTCTAGTATCCAGAACATATTAAAAAGTCTCACGGGCTTCCCTGGTGACGCAGTGGTTGAGAGACCGCCTGCCGATGCAGGGGACACGGGTTCGTGCCCCGATCCGGGAAGATCCCGCATGCCGCGGAGCGGCTGGGCCCGTGAGCCATGGCCGCTGAGCCTGCGCGTCCGGAGCCTGTGCTCCGCAACGGGAGAGGCCACAGCAGTGAGAGGCCCGCGTACCGAAAAAAAAAAAAAAAAAAAAAAAAATGTCTCACAACTCAAAAACAAAAAGAGAAACAATCCAATTTTAAAAATGGGTGAAGGACTTGAATAGATATTTATCCAAGGCAGATGTACAAATGGCCAAACACATGAAAAGATGCTCAACATCACTAGTCATCAGGGAAGTGCAAATCAAAACCATTAAGTACCATTTCACCCCTACCAGGATGGCCATAATAAAAGAGCTTCCCAAAACAAAAGGAAGTATAGCTGACCATTGAACAACACTGGTTTGAACTGCACGGGTCCACTTACGTGAGGATTTTCTCAATGAATACAGTATCTGTATTTTCACTTTACAGATCTTTAACTGCATGTGGGGAAAAGTTTGTGTCTGATTGTAGATCATAATGTGTGGAATCAAAAGAACTAGGGTTTGAGTCCTGATTCTAGCCAGACTTCTTCATTTCCTGCCCTTGGGTGAATCATTTATCAATGTCTTTGTTTTTGAGGCAGAGATAGCAGTATGTGGATTTTCGACTGTGCTGGGGGGTCAGCACCTCTAACCCCCCACATTGTTCAAGGGTCAACTGTAATTAGTATTGTCAAGTATGTGGAGAAATTGGAACCCTCATACATTGCTGGTAGAAACGTTAAAATGATACGGCTGCTTTGGAAAAGAGGTTGGCAGTTCCTTAAAAAGTTAAATGTAGAATTACCATATGACCCAGTGGTTTCACTGCTAGGTAGATACCCCAAAGAATTGAAAACAGGTACTCAAAGAAGTACATGTACACTTGTGTTCGGAGTAGCACTATTCACAATAACCAAAAGGTGGAAATGGCTCAAAAGCCATTCAGGAAATGAATGGATAAGCCAACTGTGGTACATACATACAATGAGATTAGTATTCAGCCACAAAAAGGAACGAAGTACTGATACAGGCTACAATGTGCATGAACCTTGAAAATGTTATGTTGAGGGAGAGAAGCCAGACACAGTAATTCACCGTATGATTCCACTTAGATTAATGATTAACTAGAATAGATAAATCCATAGAGACAGAACACAAACTGGTGGTTTCCAAGAGGGTGGGGGAAACGGGAATGGGAAGAAGTCACTTAATGGGTTCAGCATTTTAATTTGTAGTGATGGAAATGTTCTGATCAGCTAGATAGAGGTGGTGGTGACGGCACAACATCGTGAATGTACTAAATACCACTGAGCTGTTCAGCTTAAAGTGGTTAATTTGATGTTATATGAATTTCATCTCAATAAATTATTTTTTAAACTTAAAACCATGTCAACCTCAAAGCAAAACAAGAGAGAAAAGAAAAGTAAAGGGGTGAGCATCACAAAAGTCAGGGTGTTTGTGGGAGAGGAGAGGAGAACCAGGGGGGTCCGAGTGGTAATACACAAGACTTGCTTTGTTATTCTTCTTTAAACTCTATGCAGATATACACTTCTTATAAATACTGTATTTCATGATAAAATATTTTAAAAGAATAAACAAAAGGAGGAGAGAGAAAAAGAATCACGTAGCAGGGGATAGATGCTTGGTTCAAGCTTCCCTTCCTCCCATTCACCAGCCCCTCCCTGGTTGCCTGGGAGCCTGGGGATGAAAACAGGGATCTGGGGGTCCCTCCCCAGTGCCTCTTCCTGGCTTGGCCAGCATCACCCGGACAACTTGCTTAGAAGGGCAAGTGAGTTGGGAAGGTGCTGTTTACAGGGACTCCCTGTAGTTGCCTGAGATCCCGATCTGGTTTTCAGTGGTGGGGAGGGTGCAGTCCTGTGCCCATGGAAGAGAGGGTGGCAGGACCAGGCCAGTCCCCCTGTGCCCACCTGGCCCCGGTGGGGGATGCCCTCTCCTTTTCAGGGGTGCTTTCAGTCCTTCCAACCCCTCCAGGTTCCTGTCCCCCGGGCTTCCTCTCCCAGGATTCTCGGGACCTGTGAGGATGCCCAGAGCATGGGTGGCATGTGTGAACACAGACCCAACCCGTAGACCTGTGAGGTGTCGGCTCCTGGGTAGCCAGCACTCCTATTCCCTCAGGGACTGTGGTGTGAACTGGGGCCCCCGGGGTGGGGAAGGGTACAGGATGCCACGCCATCAGGAGGCATGCCCGAGGCTGGCAGCTGAGAAGCCTGCCTGCCTGGGCTGTCCCTTGCCCCGCTGCCTCTTCGCTGTGACAACACTTAATACGTGATCCCATATCAATAAGAATTAGTGTAATCGTAATTGTACAAATAACAGAGTTAGGGTCTTCGCTGAGTGTTGTCTTCTGACCTCAGTCAAGGTGGTGCGGAGCTCGTTTGCTCACCTGCCCTCCAAGCCAGCCCTGCTGAAGGTGACACGGGCACCTCTCACCCACATACCACTCTATGCGCCAAACGGATGGGCTGGAACCACCGCCATGACAGCCACGGAGCTGGGCATTCAGGAACTCAGGAGTGTTTAGGCCAACCCTTAGGTTTTACTTCGGTTTTAAGGGGACTGAGGTCCAAATCCCAAGGCCAGTTGGTGGCCAGTTTGGCTGAGAGCCGGCGTCCCTCTCGCAGACCTCTGGCAGCATGTCTTTGGAAGGGAGTGGGACAGCATCTGTCGAGTCCAGTCACACACCCTTTGACCAGCACACCCGCTTCCAGGGACCTGTTATCTGGAAATACCTTGACGTGTACAAGGCCATATATGGGTGTTCGTTGCAGTATCTTTTGAACTGAGTGAAAAATTGGAAAGCACCAATTTTTTCTTCATCTACATCGGGGACTGGTTGAACCAATTATGATGGACTGTATCATGCACTTATTAAAAAGACTAAAATAGAACTCTAAGTTCTAAAGTGTAACTGTCTCTATTATGAACCGAAAAAAAGTTGTAGTAAGATCTTTCTGGTACTGTCCAGCTGTGCAAGAACCAACCTTGAGATGTAAACGTCTAGAATCCAACGTGGTAGCCATTGGCTACATGTGGCTTATTGGGCATCTGAAATCCAGCCCGGTCTGAGTTGAGATGCGCTGTGAGTTTAAAACAGCAAACTACCATTTGCTATGTCTAACATTAGACCTCAAAAAGAAAAGATGTTTGGCTGGATTTTGAAGACTTTGTATTCAAAAAACGACACAAAGTATCTCACTAATGTGCTTTTTATGTTGGCTACATATTGAAATGATCATATTGGGGATATATTGAGTTAAATATGTTTTTATATTAATTTCACTTATTTTGACATTGCTTCACCTCTTTTGGATGCAGCTACTCTACAATGTAAAATGATATCTGTGCCCCAGGTGATTGGGCAGCCCTAGTCCAGAATGACAGACATCAAACCACCAAGCGTGGTCAGCAGTGGGGAGTGGATTAGGAGAAGTATGTGAAGCAGGACCTATACTTGGCTCTTCCACATGGTTGTACAACTTTACATATTCATATATCACTTTTACAACGAGTAACAAACAAAATAGGATGCTGTTGTCATGCTCTCTGGCCGGCATGCTTTCTACCTCACCATGCCTGATGAATTTGCCCGCTCTGATGCCCTGTCTCCACGGAGGCCATGGTCCATGGAGAGAGGCCATCCGCTAATTCAGCATTACCTTTACCTTGGGGCATATCAAGCATGACCAACCCTTGGGGAACAGAAGTGGGACACTCTGTCCTCCCCATGTTCATGGAGAAGGCAGACCAGGGGGGTGACAGCCAGAAGCAGTGGCGGGGAGGCACCCAGCAACAAGAAGGCCCCAGCAGCTGCGGACGGGAGTTCTGTGGGCTGACATTAGCTAGTTTTCTTTAAGCATCTCTAGCATAATAAATGCATTCTTCCCCCCTCCTTGAATAGCAATTGAAGACACAGTTTCTGGAAAACGGAAAGATAAATTCTAGTAGGTGCTTTCTATGGGAGCCTAGGAAACTTGCTGCTGTGTGTGACGTGTGCGCCAGCCGTTTCCTGGACCCTGGTTGCTCCCAACGGATGCTGTCATTCATTCACTGACTGCTGAGTCTAACATTAAATCTAGAGAAAGAGGGGCAGGTAAGATCCTTCTATGTCTCAACGTATCCCTGGTGACTCTTTTTGGTTTTTTTAACATCTTTACTGGAGTATAACTGTTTTACAATGTTGTTAGTTTCTGCTGTATAACAAAGTGAATCAGAGACTGTCTTTTTAATGGAGGTGTTAAGATGTTGAACCCCATTAATCTCTAGGTCAGAGACTAGGTCCAATTAGTCCCCTGGTTGAGGGCTTCTATGTTCCCAGGTCCAGAACTTACACACACACACACACACACACACACACACACACACACACACATACAGAATTATAGGACATCTTGAAAACATTTTCAAACAAAGCAAAAGAGAATTTTCTAAAAATACCTAATGCTCCAAGTTGAGAGGATTGTAAGTTAATAGAAAGTCTGTTTTGTTTTCACTTAGTTCAGAATGACGACTAACCACTTATGATGCCGGAGCGTCATTCTGTGTCTTGTACTTATCAACTTTGCAAAGCAAATAAATGAGGTTGCAAAGAGCCAAACCAAACAAAATCCCAGACTTCTCCTGGAAAATAACCAATAAAACATAAACAATGACAGCAACACCCTCCACATTCATTGATGTTTCCAATTACAGTTTCTGGGGCCTAAAATACACGGCAGGGAGCGACCACTTTATGCTACAAATATCACTGCAAACGCCACGAATTAAAACTGCTGCGTGACGGTTTGCAAAATGTAATTTGGCGAACATTCCCAAAGACAACCCTTCCCAAAAATCAAGCCCATATTATTCAAGTCCACTCCCAGAGAGGCCTATCTCCCTTCTCAATTCCTCCCTAAATACTTGATTCAGACAGAGCAAATTTGTCTTGTCTTTTTTCTCCCGACCTCTCTCCCCTGTTTTATTCTCATCTCCTATCTCTGGTCAACCAGGAACAATTCCCGTGAATATTTTCATCCTTTCCCACATCCCCACTATTTCTGCTTATATTTGCTAAGGTTAAAAAAAAAAAAAGATACAACTTCTGGTAACAAAAGGAAGATGTATTTGTTATAGAATATTGTTAAAGTAAAAGAAAAAGAAATGTACAAAGGAATAAATAAACATCACGCATACAGCCTCCATCTAAAATATTGGCTAACATTTCAATGTATTCCTCGGCTTTTTCCTATAAATAGATTAGACGTGTCTGTGTGTATGTGTGTAATGAGAAATGTGATCATCCTACATTGTCGTTATGCATTCCTCTCTGTCATTTAAAAAGTGACTACATTACATCTCATCCTGTGGATAGACCATGATTTATGTGCCCAACCCTCGATTTGGGGCATTTGGATTGTTTCCTATGTGTGACTGTAGCGAACGACGCTCTAGAATGTTGGCTTATATTTACATTACTCCTTTAGGATTATTTCCTTAGGATGGATCCCTAGACATGAAACTGTTGGACTTGGGCACCTACTGCGGAACTGCCTTCCACAAACCAGCTCCCACTACCCATGGCAGTGAGAAGGAATCTCCAGCTCTCTTCACAGCCGAATCAGTCTTTCCCCTGAGGTTTTAACTAACGGTTAAAATATTGGCTGATAAACGCCAGGAACTTCAGCGCTCTCGGAGGCTCTCGGGAAGACTCACATTCTCCGGGAAGCAAGAGTGGAGGTGCTAGGGACTGAGAGGCCAGGACGCTGAGCCCTGGAGCTGGGGGCTTCTCAGCAGACCCCCGGCACCTGCATTTAGATGCTGAAGCCTGGTGATGGTCAGCTACAAGGGGCCTGTCCCCTCAGGGAGCATGGATTCATTGGTCATTCCCACAGGACCTTGTCCAGCCAGCCTGAGCTTACCCACATCGGAGCTTACCTGCCGCAGCAGCAGGGTGGAGAGGGTGCAGTCGGCCTCCTTCGGCCTCCTCCTCTGGCCAGGCAGGAGGATGGCTGAGGAGGGCCCACCCTTTAAGAGGGAACATCCGCAGGAAGAGCATGTGAGCCCCTATGCTGATCCCTCATGATCCCCATGAGGCTACGGTCTCGTGACCTTGCTCCCAGGCCTGGAAAGGAAACCACGGCCAAACCCACGCCAGGCTGCTCAATGGGGGATCCCACAAAAGCAGCCTTGGGATCTGGGGGGAGGGGAGGGGAGCGAGAGCTTTCCCTTTGAAGTGACCCTCCCCCAACCAGCCCTTCAGCTAGAAATGTCAGCACTATTTGCATAATTGAGACAATTGGACAAAATGGTTCTTTCAGAAGCCCCTCATCAGGTGGGCGGGTGCCCAGCCCTGGGGAGCTGGGGGAAGGCAGCACATGGCACTAATCATCACTAATCCTTTTCAGATCATCTGAAGCTGGACCAGAGGTTGAGGTGAACTCCAGTGCGAGGGCGGCGTGAGTCCCATGTGACTGTCATCCTTGTCTAGGCGCCCCTAAGACTCGCGGTCCCTACTCCATCAGCAGCCCGAGTGACCTGTATCCATAGTCACCCCAAAACCGCCCTAAGGAGAGCTTTTGGGGTTTGCTATAACGCATGGTTAAGCCAGTGATCAGTGAGCTTTCTCAGCCTGACAGGAAAGAAGAAATCCAAACGCTGAAATTCTCCCTTACGTGACCCTCCACGCAGGGGAGTCACCCACCCCAGCCTCCCACCTGTAAGTCTCCTCGGCCTGGGCTGCCTCCCTCATCACAGGAAGGGACAGAGGTGCAGACAGGTTGGACCCAAGGGCCGTTAGGGCAGTTCCCACTTTACAGATGAGGAGACTGAGGCTCATGTGAGTCACGTGGCTGCTTGCCCAGAGACCCTGTGAAGCGGGGAGGAGATTGACTGGCCCCGGCTGTCGTGTTCATCCCATAGAGCCCAGGGGCTGCAGCCTGAGCCTGGGACCAGTCCCCACCGCAAGCTGCAGGAGTTCGTACCCACACCGGGGGGATGCCCAGGGGCTCAGGGAGCCTCTGAATTCTGGACGTGGATGCAGGATTGGGCAGGGGGGCTGGGCCATTTTCTAGGGAGGGGGTCCATCCTTTGCTTTCAGCAGCTTCTCTCAGGTCTGTGCCCACCAAAGGTTGACAACCTTGCCCCAGCAGAGTGGGTGCATGGGGGTTGCGGGGGATGAAGTGTGACTTCCGCCGTGCTTTGCAGGTGCACAGCCTGGGGGTGAGCCCGGCAGTGTCCGCCTGCCCAGCCACTGCTCTGGCCCGGCAGCAGAGTTGTCTGCCTTATAAACTGTTGATGGCTCTGCAGGCCTGATAGACTCACGGCTTTTAGCAGGAGTCCCTCGGGGGCAGAGGGGATGCTGTAAGTGGCTGTAGGTCTGACTGCATGGCCAAGGCAGAATTATTGATGCAGGGCATTCCTGGGACATCAGGAATCAGACTGGGAGCAGCCAGGGAGGCCCCACGGGAGGGACCCCACCATGGCTACAAAGCATGAAGCCACGTGGTCAGTGCCAAGGACAGTGCCCCATCCCAGCTGGCCAGTAAGTGCCTCTCCAGCCAGTGAACACGACTGTTAATGGTCACATAGACCCCTTCTCAGGGTCAGATAACACAGAGAGAATGCGATCCCCAGACCTCTGCAAGCCAGCACCCTTCCTTCCTGGGGCCGGCACCCTGGGACTGCCACATGCAACATGGTGGCCTGAGCCCCGTCTGCCTGGTGACCAAGCACTTGAAATGCAGCCGGTGCACACTGAGATGTGCTCTGAGCATAAAAAACATGGGATGGCCAAGACTGGTGATAATATTTTTTACTGATTACATGTTGAAATGATATTTTGGATGTTTGGGGTTGAAAATAATGTATTATTTTAAATATATATCATTAGTATTTTAATATATTTTATTTCAATATGTTAAATTTCAATATGATTCATCCTAGGAGGAAAGTAGGAGTCAATTTTATGTACTGTTTGACTCTAACTGTAAAAATATACTTTGAGAAAAAAGGACCAGAAAGGAATATAATATGCTAACAGGTTATGTTAATAAAAATATATGTGATTTTTTTCTCTATAAAAAAATTTGCAATCTGATTTTTTTTCTGAATAAAATGTATTATTATTTTTTTTCACCTGCTTCCATTTACTTTTTTAAAAAGTGACTACTAGAAGATTTGCGAAGACCTCTTGGGGCTCACTGCTGTGGCTCCCATTATATTCCTGTTGGCAGGCTCTGAGCCAGGGCTGCAGGGGGCAGGGGATCCTGGGCAGCATCCCCATTCTTGGGGGGTCTCTTCCTTGTATGGCAAGGTGCTTGGGAACGACGTTCTAGAGCTGTGGACGGGCTCTTCGTGTGTGAGGATTATTACGTGTCCAGGGAGCCGTCCGAGCCAATGACAACGGCACCAAGACCAGCGACAGGAAAGAAGCACTGGGCAGGTAGTTACGTGGTACCAGGTCTGCAGTCTGTGAATTAATCCACTCAGTCGTCACCCAGCCTCAGAAGTGGGCGTACTTCTTCTCCTGGGTGAAGAATGAGGACACCGAGGCTCTGAGGAAGTGAGCAGCTTGCCTGTGGTCACAGGGTCCCAGCTGGTGAGGGGAATGGGGACAGTGACCGTGCGTCCCTGCAGTGTGGACCCCTGAGAAGGCGGCAGGGGCGCCCCGGGTGGAGGCAGCGCCCACACTCTGTCTGGGGGGTTCTTGGTTTGGGTTCCCTCCAAGGAGAATCGGAGACAAGCCCATGATGTTTTTCTCTTGGTCCTCTGTCCCCTGCATTTCCCTACCAACAGTGAGATCTCAAAGCCTGTTCCGGTCCAGGGAGGACTTCCTGGCAAGATTCACGGGTGGTGTCTGTCCTTCCACCTAATGTCGCTTTTCTCCCTTCTGTGAGGTCAGTGGACCTTGATGGCGATGGTCTACAGCCTGGACATCACTAGGACTTGCAAGATGGTGACGTCATTCCACCATCCCTGTCTTGTTTATTAGCCTCGTTTATTCTATTCTTGTAGAATTCATCTACAAGAAGCTTCCCCTGACTACATCGGTTAACACCGTTCACACAGGAAAGGCAGGGAAAAGGTTTCCATTTCCAGAGAAATGAGTTTGTTCCCTGGCACCCTCCCAAGGTGACTAACATGTTTCTTTTTCCAGAGTGTCAGCTGTGAATTCATAGTTCATGCGTTGAACTTGAAACATACTTGATGCGTTTCAATCCACAACACTAATTTCCTTTACTGTTTCCTTACTGTTGTGAATTGTCCCAATTTCACATGGGCTCCTGAATCCTTCTGGCATGACACCAGGAGCATCTGAGAAGTTCCTTGCTATCGGGCTCATCTTGTACATTTCTTCCCCTAGACCTGGACTTGGCTATTCCTCCAAGGAGCCATGGTTCTTTTTAGTGGGAAGTGGTATTTAGAAACCAGTATCCGCTTCTGAATTGAATTGTTTCTAGGTCTTTTCAGTAGTCAGAACTATGAAGTTTATGTATATATAAATATATAATATAAACAGTTCCCAAGTCAAAACTGCAAACAAGATTTATTTGGAAGTGTCTGGCTACTATTTCTATCTCCCCCGTAGTAAACTTTAGTATCTCCCCAAGATTAAACTTTAAAACATTTTTTTTGTTTTAATCTGTCTGCTTTTGAGTATTAGTATATAATATTAATTCTGTGTCTATATAGATACATGTATCTTTTTCACAGAAATGGTAGAGGACTTTACACACTTATTGCCACCTTGCTTTTTTTGCACTTCTCCACTTTTCCTGGGGATTGCTTAGCCGTATCTCATTTCTTTTTGTAGCTGCGTAGCCCAGATCCTTGAGTGAATGGATGAAAAATTGATTCGACCAGATGGACGCTTAGGTGGGTTTTGGTCTTTAGAAATCACATAGCAACAAAAAGCCTTGTCACGTTCCTTTTGCATTTTGCCAGTCATCTCTAGTTTCGTAACAGTGAGATTACTGGGATTAAGGGTAAATGCACATGTAATTTTGCTAATATTGCAAAATTCCCCTTCATGGAGGTTGTACCATCTTGCGTTTCCACCAGCATTTTACGAGAGTTCTGTTTCCCTGCAGCCTTGTCTACACAATGTGCTGTTAAACTTTTGGGTTTTTTGCCAATCTTATTCAGAAATGGTGTCTCAGTAGAGTTTTGGTCTATAGTTTTCTTTTCTTGTGATGCTCTTGTCTGGTTTTTGTATCAGGGTAATCCTGGCTTCATAGAACGACTTGGGGAATGTCCTCTCTCTTCTATTTTCTGTAAGAGCTGGTGAAAGATTGGTATTAATTCTTCTTTACAAGTTTGGTGGAATTTACAAGCGAAACCATCTGAGCCTGGGGTTTTCTTTGTGGGAAATTTTAAAATTAATAGTTCAATCTCTTTACTTTTTACAGATTTATTCAGATATTTCTATTTCTTCTTGAGCCAGCTTCAATAATTTGTGTCTTTTCAGGAATTTGTCCATTACATCTGGGTTTTTTATTTGTTGGCATGTAGTTGTTCATGGTATTCCCTTAAAATCCTTTTTATTTCTAGAAAAGCAGTAGTGGTATCCTGTTTTTCGTTCTTGATTTTACTAACTTGAGTCTTCTCCCTTTTTTCTTGGTTAGTCTAGCTGATTTATCAATTTTGTTGATCTTTTGAAAAAACCAACTTTTGGTTTCATTGATTTCTTCAACTGTTTTTTCTATTCTGTATTTTATTTCTTTCTACTCTAGTCTTATTTCCTTTCTTCTACTTGATTCGGGTTTAGTTTGCTCTTCTTTTTCTAGTTTTCCAAAGCTGAAGGTTGGATTATTGATTTGAGGTCTTTCATTATTAATATAGGTGTCCACAGCTATCAGTTTCCCCCGAGCACTGCTTTAGCTGCATCCCATAAGTTTTAGTATGTTGTGCTTTCACTTTTCTTCATCTTAAAGTAGTTTCTAATTTTTCATGTGACATCTTTAGCCCACTGGTTGCTTAGGAGTATATAGTTTAAGGTCCACATGTTTGTGAATTTCTCATATTTCTCTCTGTCATTGATTTCTAATTTAATTCCACTGTGGTTGAGAACATACTTTGTATGATTTCAATCCTTTTAAACTTACATAGGCTTAGCATATAGTCTATCCTGGTGAATGTTCCATGTGAACTTGAGAAGAATGTGTATTCTCTTGCTGTTGGGTGGAGTATTCTACTAGATGTCTGTAGGTCAATGTAGTTTTTTTAAAAATATTTTTATTTATTTATTTTTGGCTGCATTGGATCTTCATTACTGTGCTCGGGCTTTCTCTTTTTGAGGCCAGTGGGGGCTACTCTTCGTTGCGTGGGCTTCTCATTGCAGTGGCTTCTCTTGTTGCGGAGTACAGGCTCTAGGCGCAAAGGCTTCAGTAGTTGTGGCGCACGGGCTTAGTTGCTCCGCGGCACGTGGGATCTTCCCAGACCAGGGCTCGAACCCATGTCCCCCGCGTTGGTAGGCGGATTCTTAACCACTGCGCCACCAGGGAAGCCCTCGGTGTAGTTTTAATGTGCATTTATATTAGTATGAGTAAGTCTGGGCATCTTTCCATGTTTAAGGGCCACCTGCATTCTGTTTCTGTGAACTTTCCACATCCCCTGGTCATTTTATAGGGTTCTTTCCTCTGTGTTTAAATCTTGTTCATATATATTAAAGATGGCAAGCTTGTGACTATGATAAAGTGGCAGATAATTTCCCCCAGTTTGTCACATATGTCTCTTAACTTTACTTACTAGCCTTGGCTTCTTGCTTCCTTGCTATTTTCTGTCCACTTGACTCAATTCACCACTGACATAGCCTCTTCTAGGCTGTGCAGTGGGCATGGCTCAGACATGACTCCCGAGGTTCACAGGCTAATGGGGGAGATGGCACTGACACCGACACACTGGAATACAAGGCAGGCCATGGGATTCTTTCTAATCACACTTGCCAAGCCACAGGAAAATATGAAAGGAGAGAGAACTTGTTAAAAGAAGGGGGGGTTGCTTCATCTGGGCATGTAGTTTGGGTGCAAGTCCAGGTGGCAGATTTGAAAGGAGGCGCTTTAGGCAAAGAGCTGGAGGTGGGATACAGGAGGTCTGCAGGCAGACCAGCAGGCCCTGTGGACTGGAGCATGGGTCCCAGGCTAGGACAGGTGATGGGGAGGGAGGGAAAGGAGAAGACCAGGCTGGGACATGAGGGCAGGTAGGAGAGCGCGGGGGGGGGCCGAGGGCTCGGGCCAGCACTGGCCAAGCAAAAGGTTTGTGAATCCTGACCTGGAGGCCCTGTTCCAAATACCTTCCTTCTCAAAGTCTCATTTGAGGTAGGACTTATATCTGTGTGGCAAACTATACTACTCCTGGGATCGGCTGCAGGCGTGAGCATCCACTTTCCATATTTCTGAATTTTTTACATAAAGTTTAAAACCAGATGGTGTTGACTTGTGAGCAACTCCATCAGCAGAATCTCCGAAATCAAGAAGCTAAAGTGGTAGATATATTAAACAAATACATTTGCTTTGTAAATGAAACTCATGTTTCATCGAACAATGCCTCTAGCATGAGGAAGGCTAGAGCAGAAATGAAAACCTTTGGTGTTGTGATCAAGGATAATCATAAAAATAAATAGGGCTTCCCTGGTGGCGCAGTGGTTGAGAGTCCGCCTGCCGATGCAGGGGATGCGGGTTCGTGCCCCAGTCCGGGAGGATCCCACGTGCCATAGAGCGGCTGGGCCTGTGAGCCATGGCCACTGAGTCTGCGCGTCTGGAGCCTGTGCTCCGCAAACGGGAGAGGCCACAACAGTGAGAGGCCCGTGTACCGCAAAAAATAATAATAATAATAAATAAATAAATAAATAAATGGATAACTAGATCAGGCAGAGACTCATAGGCCCATCAATGCCTTTGATCATCATAAACTTTGCCTCCACTGCTCTGGAAATCCTCCACCGACTGCCCGAAGAACAAGGTAACTTTTGCCACTTGGGGGAAAGAAGATCCTCAAACATTTGGTCTGCAGGCCTGGGAAGCTCCCCTCTCTCTGTCTGACAGGCAGAGGGTCTTCCTGGTGAACCTCAAGGACCAAGTTGGCCAAAATGTGTCGGTCACTCTCCAAAGGATGCCTGGCTGGTCAGTAGCTGAATATTGGCAGCAGCCTTTTCGCATCGCCCTCCTCCTCTGCACGCAGTTCCAGGCTGGCGGAAGCTGGAGTGCCGGCCACTCTGCAGTGCAGGACACAGGCCCAGAGAGCCTCCCATGGAAGGACCAACGGGAGGATCCCAAGTGGACAACCGCTTCCTGTTTGATCACGGGAGCTTTCTTTTCATTCTTTTTCTCTTCTCTTTTATTTATTTATTTTTGGCTTCTCAGTGGGTTATGTTGTAATGTTGGCAGATGAAGTGTCCTGGGATCACAAGTCCATGGGCAGAAAAACCCTGCCAAACGTTGACTACGTTATAGTTTCCAGAATAATCTCTACAGTGAAAAGAAAGCCGGTGATTTTGCGGTGGAAATGACCAACTGTCTCAAAGCTTTGTAGGAGTCTCACAATGGTGTGAATGTCAGGATCTGGGGTGGCCAGTCTGGGCAAAGAGGGAATGTACCTTCTGCTGCTGCGAGCTGGCCTGGCCAAGGCTGGAGCTTCTGGGAGTGCCAAGGAGTGAGCATTTTCCTAGCTGGTTTTCTTTCTTACCAAGTTCCTGACATCTGGTTCATCTGCAAGCCCACCACCCACGTGTAAGAAGCCCCACCGCATCACAGTGTTGGAGTCGCTACACGTCTGAATGTAATCTTCTGCCCTCTGGTGGGAGCGAGGAGGGCACTTATTCAAAATTCCAAACGCCGTGGCTAATACTTCTTTAATCTTCACTCTGGAGTGATGGCGAGTCTCCCGAAATGTGGGTCCAATTATGTGGAAGTCAGTGTGACCTTGTCTTCCTTTGAGATGTCTGTGTTTCTGAGGAGAGCTTTGGGCAGGAACCATACAAGAAGTCATTTTGCCTCTGTCTGACTTTGTTTATAGCAGCGGCCTGCATCAGCACAGAATCTCTGGGAGATAAAAGGAGAAGCTGGAGCTTCAGGAAGCCAGCTGTGCCTTCTCACAGATGGGCCCCGAAAGATGCCTCAGAGCACGGACACGTTCTACGCACAGGGCTCTCCTTTGTCACGGGTGTCCGTGTTCTGAGGCACCTTTCAGGGCCCATCTGTGAGAAGGCACAGCTGGCTTCCTGAAGCTCCAGGTTCCCCTTTTATCTCCCAGTGATCCTTTTAGCATAAGTTATTTGTCTCACACCTCACGTCTCATTGGAAAGGGAGAGCTCGTAATGGTGTTCAAGATAATCTCCTACCAGCCTCATCTCTTCTGAGTGACGCTTCACCGCTACTAAAATTTGGATTTTACCCAATTTTGTTGCAATAACCAATGAAAAAAAAAAAAAAGCACCAAAACAAAAATTTAGGAACATCCTGTAAATCTCAGTAAAGCTTTAAACAAAATGTTCTAGGCATTGAGTACTCCTGTCGCTTGAATCTTATTTTAATTAGGAACAAGTCTTTGATTTGTAATCTCTTGGAAAAAAGTCTCCTGAAGTCTCTGAGCAGGCAGGACCGCTCTGGAGGGAGGTGGCCAGTGTGAGAGCACAGAGCTTACAGTGGGTAAGGGCCAGTTCTGGAAACAGCAGGAAAGATTCTAGCATTCTATTTCAAAAAAAATTTTTTTTAATAGACTTTATTTTTAAAAACAGTTTTAGATTCACAGAAAAATTGAGAAGACAGTATAGAGAGTTTGCGTCTCCCCTGTACTCTTCTAATAATATTAACATACTATTATGGTCCATTTATACTATGATATAAATGTGTATATGTGGCATACATTACTATGGTACCATATATACTATGGTATATTGTTAATGAGCTAACATTGACATATTATTACTAACTAAAGATTATGCTTTATTCAGATTTCCTTAGTTTTTTATCTAATGTTCTTTTTCTGTTCCAAGGTCTCATATTACATTTATTTTTTTTCCAGCTTTATTGAGATATGATTGACACACAACATTGTGTAAGTTTTAGGTGTACTAGGGTCGATCTGATACATTGATAAACTGCAAAATGGTTACCACCATAGTATTAGCTACCATCTCCACCCTGTCACCATTTCTTTTCTTGTGGTGAGAATATTTAAGATCTACTCTCTTCCTAACATGCAGGTGTGTGACACAGTATTTTACTATCATCACCATGCTGTTCATTAGATACTCAAATTTGTTCATCTTAAACTGAAACTTTGTACCCTTCGACCAGCTTCTCCCCATTTTCCCCACCACCTAGCCCCTAGTAATCATCACTGTTTCTCTGAGAGCCTAAAAAAGCTTAACTTTTAAAGAATCCATGTATAAGTGATATAATACAGTATTTGTCTTTCTCTGTCTGACTTAGTTCACTTAGTATAATGCCCTCAAGGTCCATCTGAGTTGTCAAAAAAAAGGGGGGGGCAGGATTTCCTTCTTTCTCAGGGCTGAATCATTCTACCTTTTTCAGGTCATCATTTCTTTCCCAGTTGATTCAGAAAGCAAGCAAATGACAAACACGCTGGCTAAAGAGATTGTTAGCAACGAGTCCCAAATTTCCCCTAGTGCTGGGAAACTTCGTTAGCTGAGGTTTCTCCTTCCCGTCATGCCCAGTTCCCTCCTCCCAAGGTACCAATTAAACTTTTTTTTTTTTAAGTCACTGGGATGAAGAGGAATGTCATCTGCTCTGAGGGGCTCCTAACTCAGAGATGCTGCTCTTAGAGAATCGAGCCTGCCCAGAAATATAATAAAATAAAATCTCTAAATTTCTAAACTGGGCTCCTCAGAGCTTGGATGTTCTCAAAAAATGATCCCATGTGAACTAACTGGGGCCACTCTGCATACTGTATTTTCCTCTTAGAGATTCACATGTTAGGATGTGAAAGGCTCTGAGAAGTCCTACAATGAAGAAACCTCTTTGCTTTTAGGTAACCCAGCATTTCCCAAACTAGTTTGACCCTGAATCCCCCCTTTTCTTCTGAAGTACCAGCAAATGTCTCTCAGATCCAAAGTGTCACAAGGAAGGGTTTGGGAAGCCTCACCCTCAGGTACCAGGAGCTTAACCGTCTGAGGGGCTGATGACTGTTCTGTATTGAAGCAAACTGCCTCCCTGAGGTCCATGGAGATGGGAGGCTGATGGTCCCTATTGAAACCTCCCTTGGCTTTGGTGAGGTGGGATCAACTACCAATGTGGGTTCTGTCCGAATCACTCCCACTGTGACACACTTTCACCCACCTCCAGTCAGGGAATGGTACCTGACAGAAGTGTCCCAGCTAAATCATGGGGAAGAGGAGGCGGACTCCTGCCCTCTCAGACTCCAGGATCTGCCCCCTGAGCCCCCTGCCAGACAGGACCTGGAGACAGCCAGGGACAGAGGGTGCTCTGGTGACTGTCCTGTGGCCACTGGAGGGCACTCTGCAGGACCACTGGTTGTGCTCAGCATTCTGTGCAAACCCACCTCTGTGGTCCTGCTCTCACCCCCATCAAACCAGCTGACTCTGCCCTTTCCCTGCAGGGATCTACAGACCGCCCTTCTTCCCTCCTCTTTCCTGGACTTTGACGTTTTATCCAGCATGTTGTGAAGAGTGGGCCCCACTTTCTGTGCCAGGCTCTACGCGGGGGCAGCATCTCCAGCAGGACGCACTCTTTCCTGGATGGTCCAGCCTGGGGGCTGTGCTGTCCTTGGCTCCCTAGCATCTTCCATTCCGCCTTGGATGGGAACGATTGTGCACAGGCCGATGGTCCCTGCCAGATGTGAGCTCCCCGACCCCGGGCGGGACATCATCATAGCCCAGGAGTCCCCATGGGCCTGGTAGGTATTCCCCTGAGTGTTAAATGCCCTGCTGGCCAGGGCATTTAACATAAAGATTTTTACGTGTGTGCAAGTAAATGTGAGTATAGGTTTAGAAATGGAAATATTTCTGAGGGTTCTGCTCTGCCACTCTGGAAACCATGGCCCTAGTGTCAGGTCATCGTGGGGCATGGGGAAGTGGGAAGTTGCCTGACCTAGTAGTCTGGGAAACTGCAGGGGATGGGCTAGACTCTAACCTGGAAACAGGAGAAGTGGGTGGCTTCTCCATGACATGTCCAAACAGCCCCGAGGCTCTTTAATGATGAAATATCATCTGCTCCTCCTCTTTGTCCCCATCTCAGAATAGCTAATAACAGCCAACATTTTTTTACACACCTATAAAACACTCTAAATTAATTAACTTAAAACTTTTTTATTGTGGTAAACTATATACAACATAAAAATTATAATTTTAACTATTTTAGAGTGTACAGTTTCATGGCATTAAGTACTTTCACTTGTTGTGTAACCATCACCACTATCCAACTCCAGAACTTTTTCACTCACTCTCCCCTCCCCCATACCCCCTGGCAATTTCTATTCTACCTTCTGTCTCTATGACTTTGAGGGTTCTGGTACCTCATTTAAGTGGAATCACACAATATTTTTCTTTTTGTATCTGGCTTATTTCACTTAGCATAATATCCTCAAGGCTCATCTGTGTTGTAGCATGTGTCAGAATTTCCTTCCTTTTTGGGCTTCCCTGGTGGCGCAGTTGTTGAGAGTCTGCCTGCCGATACGGGGGACGCCGGTTTGTGCCCTGGTCTGGGAGGATCCCACATGCCGCGAGGATCCCACATGCCGCAGAGCGGCTGGGCCCGTGAGCCGTGGCCGCTGGGCCTGCACGTTCGGAGCCTGTGCTCCGCAGCGGGAGAGGCCACAGCAGTGGGAGGCCCGCATACCGCAAAAAAAAAAAAAAAAAAGAAAGAAAGAAAATCCTCTCTGAAAGAAAATAGCATCATCCTAAGCCTCAAATTATTTCTACAAATGATTTCTCAAATATAATTTATTTGACACACAGCCAAACATAAGCAGACACTTTGGGATACATGACAACATGAAAAAGAACCAGCAGAAACAACAGACAATAGAAAAGAACTCCAGGGGTTCCATGAATTACCAGATACAGACTTTAATGCAATAATCCTTACATGATCAAGACAAAGTTTAAAATTTTTGCAGAAAGTGTAAAATGATAAAAAATACCTTAACAACTTAGAAAGGCAGCCAACTAGAAATTTTAGAACTGAAAAATTTAGTAACTGGAGTTAAGAATCTATGGATTGGATTAACAATATATTAGACCAACTAAAGGGAGAAGTAATGCATTGGAAGCCAAATTAAAAGAAATTATTCAGAATGGAGTAGGAGAGAGAAAAGTAAGGAAAACATAGAAGAAAGGATAAAAGACAGAGAATTCAATAAAAAAGTTCTCACAGTGTTTATATGGAATCCCAGAAGGAGTAGAGAAAAACAGAGTAGAAACAACATCTGAAAAGATAGTGGGCGGAGAATTTTCCAAACTGATGAAAGATATTAATCCACAACTTGTGAATCCCAATCAACTCCAAGCAGAATAAATACAGAGAAATGTGTATCTAGACATACTATAGCGAAATTGCTGAAAACCAAAGAGAAAGCCTTAAGAGTTTGCAGAGAAAAAATCAGATTAGCTTCAACAGAGCAGACAGCTACTAAAAAAGGCAGCTGATTTCTCCACAGAAATAAAGAAAGTCAAAAGAGAATGAAATGATCTATTCGGAGTGCTGAGAGGAAACAATTGCCAACCTAGAGTTTTATGCCCAGAAAAATATCCTTCAACAATGAAAGGAAAATATAATCTTTTTCAGGCAAAGAGTAACAGAGGGCTTATAGATAACAAGCACATATTAAAAGAATTACAAAGGGCTTTCTTCAGAGAGAGCTAAAAATATCACAGATGGAAGTATGGAGCAGAAAGGAATAAAGAACAATGAAAATAGTACATGTGTGTGTACATTTACATGGATAACTATATAAAATAATAGCAGTAATATCGCATGGGATTTAAAATAGATACAGAATTTAAATACTTGAAAATTACTTCTGTTTTCTGCTTGGATATGTAAAGATGTTGAAAGTCATCACTCTTTTTTCTTTTTTAATGTTTTATTTTTGGCTGCATTGGGTCTTTGTTGCTGCACATGGGCTTTCTCTAGTTGCAGCGAGTGGGAGCTACTCTTTGTTGCAGTGCACAGGCTTCTCATTGTGGTGGCTTCTCTTGTAGCAGAGCATAGGCTCTAGGCACACGGGCTTCAGTAGTTGTGGCCTGATGGCTCAGTAGTTGTGGCTCACAGGCTCTAGAGCACAGGCTCAGTAGTTGCGGTGCACGGGCTTAGTTGCTCTGTGGCATGTGGGATCTTCCCAGACCAGGGATCGAACCCATGTCCCCTGCAATGGCAGGCAGATTCTTAACCACTGTGCCACCAGGGAAGTCCCAATCACTCCCACTCTTACAACAAGAAAAATCTTCTTAAATCCATAAGAGAATCAAGGTCATAGGAAGTAACACCCAGAAAACTGGAGAGACAGGAAAGTACAGAGAATCACAGCCTTCTAAAGCCATGAAAGTGACCAGAGATAAATTTAGCTAAACAGTCTCATCTCTAAGGGCAAAAGCTCTGAGGCTAAGTTTGGATGGCTGGGGGGAATGATTTACCCGTAGTTTCATCCATTATGAAATCTATGCAGGTAGGGTCACTGATCCAAAGTGCACAGACTCTCAGAGATGACCTGGTTCAAATGTATTTGACACATGCAACTTCAGACTCCCCCATGTCCCCCAGCTTGCCCTCTCCACCACCCAGGAAAGGCTAGGAAACCTTAAACTGTAATTGACAAATTGCTGGAAGCAGACTGGACCAGCTTGAGAGTTCAAAACTCCAGGGGGCCCAGTCTTAGGAGGCCCCCCCAATTTTGTGAGTATTACCTCCAGGAACCCCCATGAGGCTCTCATGGTGAAGATCAGAGAAAAATCTCCCCATGCTTCTGGCAGCAGGAGAGGAAACATATCCATTTTGAAACATGCCGGGGGCCTTCTGTTCCCCATCTGCCCTCAAGGGAAACTACTTAGTCAGAACCTAAACGATGTGGGGAAAGGGAAATACCCAACTCCAAACCCCTCCAGTCTTCTTCTCTCCTGTAAGTGGGAGAAAAAACGCTGAGAAGCACTTGTGAAGGTCAGAGCCCAGGGGCACAGGCTCACTAAAAGACTGAGACCTGATCTTAGGTTGATAGGATGCTTCTCTGCCCCTCATACCTTACCACCACAACATGGCTCCTATATAATAATAGGGTTACAGCCAAGTGAACCGCAAGGCTCAGACTCTAAGGAGTTTCAAGGGAACTCAAAGACAACAGGGAGAGCAAAAAAAGAAAGACACTAGAGGAAAGTAAAGCCTTAGACACCTACAGATACAGTAAACAGTAAACACAGTGTAACTCCTAGCCAGATAAATATAAACCATCAAACTAAAGTTATATTTACCTCAGTTCTTATTATCCAATATAACATGTCTGGCTTTCAACAAAAAATTACACAGCAAGCTAGCAGACAAGGAAAAACAGTCTGAAGAGACAACACAAACAACAGAACTGGACTCAGATACAGCAGAGATTTTGGAATCAGCAGACTAGGAATTTAAAATAATTATGATTACATACTAAGGGCTCTAGTGGAAAAAAAAGAACAACATGCAAAAAGAGGGGTAATGTAAGCAGAGAGATGGAAACTCTAAAAAAGAATCAAAAGGAAATCAAATCAAATCAAAAGCACTTTAACAGCAATGAACAATGCCTTTGATGGGCTCACCAGTAGACTGAACATGGCTGAGAAAAGAATCAGTGAGTTTGAAGATATCAATAGAAACTTCCAAAACTGAAATGCAAAAAGGAAAAAGAATGAAAAAAAAAGAAATATAATATCTAAGAACTATAGAACAATTACAAAGGGAATACCAGATACATAATGGGAATACCAGAGGGAGAAGAAAAAAAGGAGCAGAAGAAATATTTGAGGTAATAATGGCTGAGCATTTTCTAAAATTAATGACAGACCTCAAACCACAGATCCAGGAAACTTGGAGAACGCCAAGCACAATAAATATCAAAAAATCAGCACCTAGCCATATCATATTCAAACAGCAGAAAACCAAAGACAAAGAGAAAATCTTGACAGAAGCAAGAGAATAAAAAAACACCTTACCTATAGAGGAAGAAGGATAAGAATTATATCAGAATCACATCAGAAACCATGCAAGCAAGAAGAGAATGGAGTGAAATAAAGTACTGAAAAAAACCCCAATAACCTAGAATTCTGTATCCAGAGAAATTATCCTATAGAAATAGAGAAATAAATACTCTCTCAGACAAAAAATTGAGGGAATTTGTCACCAGTAGAAAAAAATGCTAGAAGAAATTCTTCAAGTGAAGAAAAAGATATGGGTCAGAAACTCAGATCTACATAAAGAAAGGAAGAATGTTAGAGAAGGTATACATGAAAGTAAAATAAACCTTTTTATTTTTATTATCAATTAATCTAATAGCTAACTATTTTAAAATAATAGTAACAATGTATTGGGTGATTATAGCTTATAGGTAAGAGAAATGAATGACAGAATGTTATAAGGAATAGAAGACAGGAAATGGGAATACTCTGTTATATTACCCACTACCCATGAAGTGACACAGTGTTATTAAAGTGGACTTAGATTAGTTACAAATGTATATTGCAAACTTTAGGGCAACTGCTTAAAAATTTTATAAAGAAGTATAATTGATAAGTTAAGAGATGAGAGAAAATTGAATCATATAAAATGATCAATTAATACCAGAGAAGGAAGAAAAAGAGGGAAAGTTTTAAAAACAAAGAAGGACAAATGCAATTAATAGAAAAGAGTTACTAATATGGTAGATATTAATCTGACTATATTAATAATCACTTTAAAAGTGGTTGGTCTAAACCCACCAATTAAAAGACAGAAATGTCAGAATGTATAATAAAAACAAGGCACAACTATATTATGTCTACATGAAACCCACCTTAAACATAAAAAATCAAAAAGTAAAAATGTGAGGAAAGACTCTACCACGCTAGCACAGATCAAAAGGAAGCTGGACTGGCTATATTAATTCCAGACAAAGCAGACTTCAGGAAAAGGAAATTTATCAGAGATAAAAAGGGCAATACATAGTGTAAAGAGGAAAATTCTCCAGGAAGACATAACAATTCTTAATGACTATGTACCTAACAACAGAGAATCAAAATAAGTGAGGCAAAATGGATAGAACTGCAAGGTGAAATAGACTAATCCACTTCAGCAGACCTCTATAAATAATTTACAGATCCAATAGGCAGACAATCAATAAGGATATAGTTGAGCTGAATAGCACCATCAGTAAACTGGACCTAGTTGTCATTTATAGAATACTTCACCCAACAACAGCAGATTATACATTCTTCTCAAACTCACGTGGAACATTCACCAAGATAGACCACATCTGGGGATGTAAAACACACCTCAACAAATTGAAATGACTAGCAATCAGACGAAATATGTTCTCAGACCACAATGGAATTAAACTAGAGATAAGTAATAGAAACATAGCTGGAAAATCCCCAAATATTCAGAGATTAAATAACACACTTCTAAATAACACATGGGTCAAAGAAGAAATCTCAAAAGAAATTTTAAAATATTTTGAGCTAAATAAAAATGTAAAAACATCTAATCAAAATTTGTGGGATGCAGCAACAGTAGTGCTTAGGTGGAAATATATAGCCTTGATGCATTTACTAAAAAGAAGGAATACCTAAAATTAACAGGCTAAGCTTCTGCCTTAGGAGACTAGAGAAAGAAGAACAAATTAAATCTAATACAAGCACAAGAAAAGAAATAATAAAAATCTGAGCAGACATCAATGAAATGAAAAACAGAGACTCAACAGAGAAAATAAATGAAACCAAAAGCTAACTTTTTGAAAAGATTAATAACATCGATAAACCTCTAGCCAGGCTAACCAAGAAAAAAGAGAGAAGACATGGTTATTAATATCATTATCAAAGAGAAGCTATCACTACTGACCTCATGGACATTCAAAGCGTAATAAAGGAATACTATGAACAACTTTATGTACACAAATTTGATAACCTAGATGAAATGAATCAATTCCTTGAATGATACCATCTATCAAAACTCACACAGGAGAAATAGATAACCTGAATAGGTTCATATCTACTAAAACACTGAGCCAGTAGTTAATAAGCTACCAATACAGAAAGCACCAGGAAACTAGATGAGTTCACTAGTGATTTATACAACACATTTAAGGAAGAAACTATATCAATTCTCTACAATCTCTTCCAGAAGATAGAAGCAAAGGGAGCACTTTCTAACTTATTCTACAAGGCCAGCATTATCCTAATCCCCAAACTAGACAAAGACATTACAAGAAAATTACAGCAATATTTCTCTCATGAAAATAGATGAAAAATTCCTCAGCAAAATATTAGCAAATTGAATCCAATAATGTATAAAAAGAGTTAAACATCATGACTAAGTGGGATTTATTCCGGGTATTCAAGGATACCTTCATTCATGCTCAACATTCGTGTCATCCATCACATCAACAAGTTAAGAAGGAAAAATCACATGATTATATCAACAGATGCAGTAAATACATTTGACAAAATCCAATATCTGTAAATCATAAAAACTCTTAACAACTAGGAACAGAGGAAAACTTTCTCAACTTAATAAAGATAACTTACAGAAACTCTACAGCTAACATCATAACTAATGGTGAGAAATTAAAAATCCCCCAAAGTAAGGTATGTTTTGGATATTGACAAACTGATTCTAAAGTATATATGGAAAGGCAAAAGATCAGAATAGCTAACACAAAACTGAACAAGAAAAAAGCCAGAGGACTGACTTCAAGTCTTACTATAAAGCTCCAATAATTAAGATAGTGTGGTATTAGTGCAGAAAAAAATAGACAAATAGATCAATGGAACAGAATAGAGAGCCCCAAAATAGACCCATACAAATACAATATACTGATCGTTGACAAAGGATCAAAGGCAATCCAATGGAGAAGGGATGTCTTTTTAACAAATGGTGCTGGAACAAGCGGACATCTACATGCAAATAAATTACACCTTTCACTAAAATTAACTCAAAGTGGACTAAATACCTAAATGTAAAACACAAAATTATAAAATTCTAGAAGATAACATAGGAGAAAATCTAGGTTACCTTAGGTTTGGTGATGACTGTGGATACAGTAACAAAAGAATGATCTACGAAAGAAAAAAAATGGATACGTTGGACTTTATTAAAATGAAAAACTTCTACTCTGTGAAAGACACTGTTAAGAGAATGGAAAAACAAACCAGAGACGCGGAGAAAATATTTGCAAAAGACACATCTGATAAAGCACTTACATCCCCAATATACAGAATCCTTAAAATTCAACAGTAAGAAAACAAACAACCCAATTTAAAAATGGACAAAAGATCTGGACACCTCACCGAAGAAGACACAGAGATGGCAAATAAACAAGACAAGTGAGGTGAATTGGATGGGCAAGGGAAGGTGGGAGGGGGCAGAGCTCCATGGCAGCAGGCTGGGGCAGCTCAGCACAGGGAGATGGCGATCCTAACATTCCATTTTGATCTCACGGTTGCTCCCAAACCCTCACTACACCTCGGCCTCATATAACCGCCTTGGCTAAAGGTTGTTTGGGGGGTGGGTCGCAAAGGGTGCAGTTCCACACTTGGGATATGATGGTGGTGACGAGAGCTGCAGGAGCTTCCTTCGGAGGCTCTGGGGCTGCGTGGGGAGGGGCGGGCATCAAGAATTTACAGGAACCAGCAGTGACCGTTGAATGGGAGGACCAGAGATCTTCAGACATCTTAGGGCAGACACCGGCCTCCCAGGATATGAAATGAACCAATCTGGTCTAAGTGTTAGAAAGAAAATAATGCCTGGGGGCTGGAGGTTGGGGCCTCCGTGGCAAGCAGGTCTATACCTGGTGAGGAAGGAAGGCGGCATTCTTTCCTTTGTCTTACAGATGAGGATACTCAGCCCAGGGAGCCGGTGACAGTGTACATCACAGCTGGTCCTCGGCAGAGCCAGGACAGACATTGGAGCTCATCAGCCAGGTCTTTGACTGTGGACCCCTCCCCACTCTGTCAAACAGGGCAGACAGGATGGAAGGCTCCCCTCTTCGCCATGAGCTCCAGAATGCGCTCATCAGGAATGGTGACCATCCTACCTTGGGAGGGACCAAGCCTGCTGCTGCCCAGGAGTGAAATGTACACTATTCAGCAATCCACGGCAACATGCAATATTCAGCCGTGGGACGGAAATAGATGACAGCATCCTTATCTCGGTGCCCTGGGCTGCCCCAGCCAGCTGCCGTAGAGTCTGGCCCCTCTCCTCCTCCGCCCTTCTCCTCCTTCTCTTGTGGAACTGCATGGTTTTATCTTTGTTCCTAATTCTCTTGTCTGAGCCCTACTCCCCGGAAGCCATGAACTGTAAAAGATGCTGGCTGCTGTGACCAGGCCGGGTCACACAGGTGTGTGCGTACCTGGGCACACTCCCCATTTCACCTGGAAGGTTCCCATGCTGCCTCTGAGCCTCAGGACTTTGGTGCTGTTCTTATTTCAGGTGTCACAGCTCCCTTCCTGCTCACAATTAGGGGGTGGGAAGGGCAGTATGGACACCACTGGCTGCCCGGGCCAGGGGTTCCCTGCTTCCAGAGCTTTGGAGCCGGCGGCATCTCTGCTGGGCGCAGATGGATGTGCAGAAGGCAGCCGCCCCCTCCCCAAACCCACTCCAGACAGGATCCAGGCTCAAGACGAAGCCAGAGCCGGTTTCATGAACCCCAACCTGTGACTCACAGGGGGTCCTGCCCGCAGAAGGACTCTGCCCTTGGTCTTATGCTCTGCTCCTGATGTCTTGAAATTCAAATCATTTTTGAACAAAAAGCCAGTGTTTTTCTTTTGCACTGGACCCAGCAAATCTTGTAGCCAATCCTGACAAAAGCCCCTCTGGCTTCAAACCAAAGGAGCCCGCGTCCAGTGCCGAGGCCCCCATGTCGCTCGCGTGGGGCTTCCTTGGGCACCAGCAGGAGTGGAAAGGAATCCTGTGGGAAACACACAAGCCCAAACTGGGCTCAGGGTCTCAGTCACCGGGAGCTGTGTGTGGGTCAGCCTCCCCAGCCTTGTGTGGTGCTGCTCTTGGCCAGGTCATCTCTCCACTGTGGACTGGGGTCGGGGAGTGGCGGTAGGATGGGGAGGGGGGCTTTGCAGGTGAGCTGGCCTACACTGGGCAGGAGGGCCTATCCCGAGCAGCTGGTGCAAGGCCCCAGTAACGGTGCCACCCTTGTGCTCACCCTCCAGCTCTGTCCAGCCAAGGACTCCCAGGCAGTGTGGCCCTCTCACTTTGGGTCATCTGGTGGGCCCCTGACAGGTCATTCTCTGGCCCTGGCTCTGGCCCCAGCCCCACCTGTGGACCCTGGCTGTGCCGGCTCAGCTCTCTGCTGCCCCCACCTGGCCACCTCCAGAGCCCACCTGACCTCCACAGAGCTCTAGCTGGCTCTAATCTGACGACTCCCTGAAAGAACAGAATATTGCTGCTGGTTGGCTGGTTTTGACCCATACAAATGGCAATTTGTCAATGGCTCAATCTCATACCACTGATCAGCAGGGTCTTATAAATGGGAATGGAGGTCGGCTGTATAGGGTAAAAGTCATGGGTATAAAGAACAATGCTGACTTACAACTTCAGCACATGCTCAGGAGAGCCCGGGTATCTGTCAGCTGTCTGTGGTCGCTCTGAGGGCGGCCCTAGACGCTGGCATGGAAATTGGCTGCTTGTGGGGAGTGAAGAGGTGCCGCAGGAATGCCCCTCCCCCACCACCACGGAGAACCAGGAAGGATGAGGAGGGAGGGTGCGCTCAGGGAGAGCAGCCGCTGGGTGCCCCAGGCAGAGGCAGCTGTCTCCGCGCAGCCCGCTGTTCTTGGGAGAGAGACAAGGGCTCCTCCCCTGAGGACAGGTGGGCGGGGACATCTGACACCTGTGTGTTGTGCCTCTCCTGGCCCAGAGGTTATGGAACATTGGAGAATGAGGGAGAGCCGCCTTGGGGCAATGACCCTCAGTTCCAGCAGCAGGCCAACTTGGCAGAGGGGAAAGAACATGTCGAATTCAGCCAGTGCTTGGCTCTGGTGGGGACATTTGCAGGTTCCAGAGCTCTCTGAGCCTCAGTTTTCTCACCTGTAATTTGGGAAGCAAGCACCTGCCTCCTCCATGTTACAGGCAGGGCTGGTCTTCAGCAGGGATGCACTTCCAGATGGGAAAATATCAGGATGCCTCCATATAGGTCAGGAAATAGCCATTGCCCAGAGCTGCCCAGGTGCCCTAGTGCCTCCCCTGGGACCCTGGGCACCTCTCCATGAACTGGCAACTGAAGGGTTAATGCCTGGTGCGTCTGTGGACCTGACTAATGCCCTTCCTGGCACCTGACCCGTCTGCACTGATCCTGCTGTTTACCCCTGGTGAGAAGCAGATGGGACCACATACTGAGAAAAGATGCGTAGACGATATAGTGGCAGAACACTCATGGTGTTATCACTGGTGCAGCCTAGAGTGGTCCAGGTGCAGCAGGAGACACGCGAGCCCCGCGGGAGGAGCAGTGAAAAGGCACTTGGGGCTCCGGCCGTTTTCAAGCCCCAGCACCAGACTCCCTCCTGTCCCTTCTGCCCTCTCCATGAGTTCAGGTCCTCACCTCTTTTATTATTTGGCTTTTAGTATTTCTACTAAATAGAAATGGCTGCTGTCCTCAAACCGTTGCGTTAAAATGTTAAATCGCTGAAATACTCCCCGCTCCCAACATAACCCAAAGTGATGCTCTCGGCCAGGCTTAGCCGTCGGCCCGCTTTGCCGGGTTCAAGGATTTATCCACAGCCATTAATCACATGAAAGCAGATATTAAGGAGCATTAGCCGCGCCAGCTGCCACCCCACTTCCTGGGCCATTACGCGGATTACCCTTGAAAGTCACCCTCAGCCCCCTGTCCCGGGATTGTTGGGGATCCTGCAGCCCAAGGGGGCGGGCTGCAGGCGAGTCCATGACCCCCAGGGCTGCCTGGCCCCCTGAGCGCACACCCTTCCTCCCACGGTCTCCGTGGCCCCAGAGCGGCTCCTCTACCTCTGACCTCCCAGCGAGGGGCCTCCATCTCGCCAGGATGTCCCGCGCCCTTTCCCACGGCCCTGAGGAGCCGCTCCAGGAACCCAAGAAAAGCGCACCGGGTTCTGCCGAGGCTACAGACGCATCCGCAGGGTCCAGGAGCAGAAAGGCGCGCTTAGCGCATCCGCAGGACCAGCGGAGGATGCAGTGGGGGCTTCTCGTCCAAGCCTAAGGCCATCCGCCACGACACCGCGCTCAGCTGGCTGACCCAGCACTTCGGTGGCGTTTGGGACTTGCCCGGTCCCAGTTGGTAAACAGCCAGGTAGAGTCAATTTCTTTGTTACTACCCAACGAGCCCTAATTCTGTACTAGAACGGCCACCGGCTACCCAGCAAAATGAGCGCCCCTCAGATCTCCAGCCAGAGAGACCCCCTTTGCTATTAACCACGACTACCGGTATTAAAAAGCGCATTTTCTTCCGAGGGCCTGGGGGGATAGGAGACCCTAGGGAAGGAGGCGTGGCTGGCTGCAGCACCCCTCCCAAGGGAGACCTCTGGCATCTATAGTTGGAACACCTCGCAGTGGGCAGGGGGATTCAAGTGCAGATGTATTTTGTTCGTTTTTGGTACCAGAGAGTCTCTCTAACCACAGAGGGGCTGGAGAGGCGGATGGTGGGAATCTGGCTGCAGAAAGGAAATGAAGGAAAAGAATGCCAAGGAGCACAAGGGAAACGCTGACCCCACGGCGGGCTCGTCCCCGACAGGGCCCTCCAGGCCCAAGGAAACCCTCTCACTCACTCGGGCTGCAGTTTTGCGGAGCTGGGCCGCCAAGGTGGACGGAACTCTGTTCTCTGGAGCTGTTACTCTAGTCAGACTGAGCATGAATAAACAAGCGGATCCGTCATGTAAAGAGGGAAAATTAAGGGGGGTGGCTGCTGCAGACGGGGTGGCCTGAAGGAGTGAATGAGTGAGGCATCTGGGGAGGGCAGCCCGGGGGAGGAAGCCCGGGGGAGGGAGCAGCGCGTGCAAGGCCCTCAGACCGCAGGACCAGTGGGCGGAGCCGCGGGGCGCCATGTCGGCAGAAGCGCTGAGGGGGGAGGGGGGAGGGGGACAGGGTCTTGCGGGGCAAGGGAGGCCCAGTCAAGTCTAGCAGGTCACCCCTTTCTGGGCCTCGGTTTCCTCAAATGAAGGGATTGGCCTGGTTTAAGAATCTTAAATCATCTATGTCCCAAAATACAGAGAAACGTGTTAATTTTGATCCCATCTTTAGAAGCAAACACTGACAAGAACCCAAGATATGTGTACACATTCTATGTGCACAGACTCTACTGCCTGCTCATTGGAGCACAGTGATAATGAAGCCGTGTTACACATGCATAGCTACGTGGGCAGGGAAGGGGCGGGGGGGGGGAAAGAAAGTCCTCATTACAGGTACACACATATGGATGAAATACCCAGAAATGCGAGAGAGTTAGCTCTAAATGTACTAGTTTATAGGGATGCTCCCTGAAAGAGTAAATGGACCACTAAAGTTGCAGTGATGAGAATTATGTAATCCCATTTGAGTAAAGATGATTCCACCTGCAAACCCCTCCAAGTGTGTATACTTTTCAGTCTGAGCGTGTAGGAGCCGTAAGCAAAATGTGGCTGGTGGGCTTTATCTCGGGGGGGGGGGGGGGGGCTTGTGCTGCTTCCTCTGCATGTGGGGTGAGGGGGACGGGCAGCAGGGGGCCAGGAAGGCGCTGACGTGGACTCTGGGGTTCCAGGGGAGCAGGACGCCCCAGCCACTGCAACGTTGTCTCTGTTTCCCTGTGTGTTTCCCCTCACCCTGCCAGCCCCTGTCATGCTTGCCCTATGAACACAGGGACTGTCTTCCACCGTGAAATACATGTCACAGCATCATGTAAAATTAGAAAGCATCTGGAGCACTGCATTGTTCAAGCCAGCATTTCTTCCAAGCCTGTGGCAAGGGAAATCCAGTCTAATCCAGAGACAATTAGCTCAACCTCTCCCCCCTGCAACAAATCCCAAATCTCAGCCTTCCTGGACAATCTCCCTTTTACTATTGAATCAAAACCCTTCATAACAGGTAAAAGCCAACTGCAGTAAAGTTCTGTGCGGTGGCCTCCAGAGCTGAGGGCCTCCAGGTCCTTCTCTGTTTCCTGCTGCTCTCCACGCCCCCCGCCCCAGTTCTTTCCCTCTCCACTCTCCTCCAACTCACCAGACACCCTCCTGCTCCAGGACCTTTGCACTGGCTGTTCCCTCTGCCTGAATGCTCTTCCTACAGGCGTCTGGATGGCTCCTTCCCTCCCCTCCTTGACCTCTGCTCAATGTCTCCTTCCCTGGGACCAACGAAGAATTGCAGCCCCTGTCCTCATGTTCTGGCCCTTCGTGGTGCACATCTTCAGGCTGACCCTGCTGGATGTCTGCCCCTGACAGTGGTGTTGTTTTCTGATTTGCCATCAGTGGCCCCTGAGCTCCAAAAGGAACCCCACAGCATGCAGCAGGGCTCAGATGTGCTCGCTGGGGAATGACGGCGGGCACCTGGCTTTACTAAAACACCACGGTGGGTTTGCAGAGAACCATGTCACATTTCTACCAACAACTTCCTAGCGGATCGTCATGGGATTTGGTTTGCCTTTCAGCCAGTGTTCTAAAAATTAAACCTGTGACCTGTTACAAGTTTGTTTGGGTTTTTTTTTTTTTTTTTTTCGTTTTTCATGGCATAAAACATGTAGAAAGGAAGGAATTTTCTAGTGAAAAGGTACATGCAGAACCAACTCATCTTACTGATGAGGAAACTGAAGCCCACAGGGGTTGAGTGGCTTCCCTGTGGCCACACAGCAAAACTGGGATTTGGACTGAGGCCTCCCCCCTCCCCCTGGCTCTTTTCTAGCACTCCAGGCTGCTCTCAGATTGGGTGCTGGTGTCGCCCCAGAGCTGATGATCAAGGATGCCAGCAAAGCCCACTGTTAGATGGTGTGATACCTCTCAGGGTCAGTCGCACCTTTTCCAGACATTTACTTGCATTCACAAGAGGAAGCGTGTCCCAAGACACAGATGGACTTGATGTGGAGAAGCCATGAATTTTCTTAGCTGCCGAAAAACTCCTGGGGAGGGAATTTTGAAGAGCGCTGAGGCCCCAGGGAGGTGGGGGGCAGCTGAGCTGCCTTCTACGGATGGCAGGTCTGCTGAAGGGCTTGGTTTGTGGCTTCTTTTTTTTTTTAATAAATTTATTTATTTATTTTTGGCTGCATTGTGTCTTCGTTGCTGTGCGTGGGCTTTCTCTAGTTACGGCGAGTGGGGCCACTCCTTGCCATGGCTCGCAGCCCCTCACTGCAGTGGCTTCTCTTGTTGCGGAGCACGGGCTCTAGGTGTGCAGGCTTCAGTAGTTGTGGCTCACAGGCTCTAGAGCTCAGGCTCAGCGGTTGTGGCGCATGGGCTTAGTTGCTCCGCGACATGTGGGATCTTCCCGGCCCAGGGCTCAAACCCGTGTCCCCTGCATTGACAGGCAGATTCTTAACCGTTGTGCCACCAGGGAAGCCCTGGTTTGTGGCTTCTGATCTGCTATGTGCAATGGAAGAAATGCAACACGGACCAGGGAGCAAGGGGAGGGTCGGAGGTCACCAGGGCTGCCACTGCATCCTCAGCCTTCCCCAAGAGCTGCTCAGTGTGTCTTTGGAGGGAAGGGAGACAGGCCAGGCAAAGCCCAGGGGTCTCACAAAGGGACAAAGCCACAAGACGACTTTCCCATTCAAAGATCTTCCAATGAAATGGATCAGAACCATAGGCCTAAGGACAGCAGGGCCCTGGCCTCTGGACCTTTTGAAACGCAGATGAAAGAATGAAATTGTGCTAATAAGCCTGGGGTGAGCGATGAGGTCCCAGGAAAACCCTCCAGCTGTGGACCTCGGGGTGGCTGCTCTGACTGAGCAGCACCCCACGTGGCGAAGGGGGGAAGGCTCCTTCTCCATCATGGAGATCGAAGTCCCCAGGAACAAATGAGTCAGCCAGGAGGAGCTGTCAGGTGCCTGTGGGCCTCTCACCGTGCAGGAGTGGCCTTGTTCTGGGAATGGGGGAAGCTTGTCCCTCCCCCATGGGAGAACAGAAAGATGAAAGAGCAGCTGGTGGGTGTTGTCCTCCTGCAAGTTACAGAAGCCCAGCATCCAGGCCAGAGAAGGAGAGCTCCCATTGGCTTGATGCTGTTCCAGGATGCTCATCGTGCCACCTCCGGGAGCAATTGTATTTAGTCCTCCCCCAGAAACCTTTGAGGAGCAGGGTGGCGGCTGTCTGGTTGACCAGCATGCAGACAACGCCCAGGGTGGCCTCAGTTCTGCCGGCTATAAAACGGCTGGGTGGGCTGATCATCTCCGGGGCTTGCTAGGAGCCGGGCACCCGGGGTTGAACACCAGGGGTCTGCCATGGCCCTGGGCAGCCCGCAGATGCCCTGTACACCACACCTAGAAATAGAACAAGCTCCCACACCCCGCACATGCACACCCCGAGGGCTGAGATACGGCTGGACCCTTTACAGGAAAATGTCACACGTCAGGATGCTGGGAAAACACTGGATCAGCCTAACCACAAGCATCACCATTCTGCCTGGGAGGGACCTGAGGGTGGAAGGGGGCAGGTGCTGGGACCTGGGTGAGGGCTGGGGAGACCAGGCGGGACGCAAAACCTGGGGTGAAGGAGAAGGAAAAGAGGAGCCAGAGAGGAGCTGGGAGAGACCCTCCCCCCAGGGCTCTGGCCCACCTCGGAGGACACGAAAACTTCCAGGTTGCTGGCTGCCTGGGGTGCCACTGTGGCTTTTGGGGACGCTCTGGGTGACACTGGGAAACACAGGAATGGACAGAGCAAGACCAGAGGCCCCTGATGGCTTTGGGGTTGGGGGTGGGTGAGAGAAGGTGGCTTTCAGAAGTGCGCGCAGCCAAAAGAGTTACCCTGGTCTCTGAGGAGACCCGTCTGGCTGCATCCCCCAGTGACGTCATATAAATCCCTGAGAAAACAGCATTCCAGATCAGATTAAGGAGGGAGGGTCTCTGGCTGTTTTTAAGAAACCAAGTGTTTGCAAGGCATTCAGCAATCGCTTGCTGTGTGTAACTGGAGGGGGCCTGAAAACTGGATGCTGTCTTCGCGCCTTTGCGCGTGAACTGGGAGCCGCACGGAGCCCTCGGGGTGCAGTGGCTGCAGTGGCCGGTTATGTGCACCTTTCAAATCCTCTTTCCTTCAGACATCCTGCCAAGAGTGTCAGCTACAACTTAAAAATATTCTGCTGGTGAACTTCAACATTTCGATAGTGACTTTTGGTGGCAAAATCTTTTTCTTCTCCTCCTTTCTTTCACAAACATTTCGGCATTCCATGACGGCCGCACCCCGGGGCCTGGGTGGATGAAGGTTGTGCAGGAATCAGGAGTGAGGGGGATTCTGTATTTCACCCCCAGGAGCCAACTCCTGCCTTTCCTGTAGCCTAGCATGGTGTTTCAGGCCTGGGCTCCAAAACTAGTGACATGAAAATGGTTTCTGTAGGGCATGTTGAGTTAAATGGAAGTTTCTTTCTTGCAAGACTTATCAGAACCTTTAATATGCTGGTGTGTGCTGTGAATCTCTAACAGGGGACTCTGTGGTCCCTCTAGTTTGGGGCTCAGCACGCCCTGGGGCTGCTGTCTCCAGGGTTTAGTTGGTGTTAGGTTTTAGAGGGTCCCCTGGGGGTTCTGAAGCAAGAGGACATCTCGTTAAGTACAGCCACTCCCAACGCATCAGAGATTTTTACTCAAGCCTGTGATGCCTGTCCTTCACCCTCAGGCTGACTGAACAAAACAACCGAATGTTTCCCGACTCTCCTGGCCAGAGTCCTCCACGGAATCCACAGGGCCGCCTTCCAAGGGTCTCTCCCCCTGGCATCCCCTTTACCCTGGGGCGGGGTAGGGGCAGAACCTGCCCAGGGTCACGCAGCTCCCCCTATTTGCGGGAAGCAAGAGCTGCAGGCTAGATGGACGATGCAGCAGCCACAGGTGGGGGGGGGGGGGTGCTAGATGGACGATGCAGCAGCCACGGGGGGCTCTGGCCAGGTCTCGACTCCTGAGCAGCCCAGGGGTGCCTCTCAGCCCAGCCTGGACGCAGCATCAGCCCTGAGTCCCTGGGTGCTTCCCCTCCATCGTCCTCCCCGCCAACCTCCTCAAGCACAGAGCCCGCAGCCCAACCCACCACCTCTGGCCTCGTGTCTCCCTGGCAGTTCCTTCCGTCGCCCCTTCTCTGGTCCTGCAGAGGGCAGTGTCCTTTGAGCCAATGACCCCAAAGCCCATTCCTTGCCCTCCTCCCCACTCCCCGACCTGGTCTGGGCCTCTCAGAGTGGAAGAACCAGACCCGTGATCTTTCTGCCCCCGGGCTAAAGGTAGGGGCTGCACAACAGGGAGAAATCCAAGCAAAGGAGCAGCTGAGACCTGCCGGCAGGTGGGGCAAACCCATCGGCCCCAAAGACGCGCTGGACACACTGTCCCCAGGAATACCCATCGTCACGTGGGTGAAGGGAGCATCTGCCGGCTGGCTGGCTTGTCCGCAGGCTGGGGCCCCCTGTGGCACCCCTACCTCACCCAGGCCCTGTGCCCCTTCTCCCACGGGTTGCCCGGCTGCCTGGGGAACTCTGCTCAGGTGTGGGCACGGGGTCTGGGGCCTGTTCCTCGGCCCGGGAGCCCCCCCAAGCCCCCCTGCCCAGCTCAGAGGCTGGCGGGTCAGGCACCGCAGCGCCTGGGGAAAGATGGGGCCGGCTTGAGGCTCCCCTGGCTCGGCTCCGCTCTGCGACTCTTTCTCAGCCTGAAAGGGGACCAGAGTCCCTGCTCCCCGGGGTGGGGGCGAGGATTAAATGGAACGTGTGGTCTCCTGGACACTTGGACTCAAACTGTGCTCCCAGCATGGGCTGCAGACCATTAGGGCAGAAGGCGAGAGCAGCGTCGGTCAGCAATTTGAAGGAATCAATGGACGTTTGTTAAATTTAATAACTTTTTTATAAACCTTAAGGCTTCAGTTTTGTATATCTTTGTAAAATTTCATTTTTTAGTAATTCATTTTTATTGCATTCTATGAAGGTACCGGTCTATAATGGATTGAAAATTTAACAAGACCACAAGTGGCCATTCACCACCCTCAGATTTCAGTTTTTGCTCTGTGTGTGACGGGGAAGCCGTAGAGGGACGGGTGAGTTTGGGATGGGTCTGGTACCTTCAGGGCCTTTACCAAGGAGTGGGGAGCCGGGGTCCCCTCCCGCTCCAGAATGGGGATTGTTTTGGATTTACGTGTGGAATTCTGCATTCAAGTGGATTCCAGATGCAGGCTATGTGGGTGTACATGACACCCTAGGTTCCAGCAAGGCCCTCTGAGAAGTGGGGTTGGCACGACCCCTTGGGGAGCTGGATCTGGTCCTAGTGCCAAAGGTTATTGAGGTAGGAGCCCTGTCCCTGACCTGGACACACACCTCCTGCCGCTGCTGCTCTGCGGGGAGGGGTGGCGGGGCTGCAGGAGGTGACACCGATGGCCGTGACCCCAGCCTGAAGCTAGGGGGCCAGCAAAGCACACTGACCGGAAGAAGGAAGCTCAGAAAACTCAGGGCGAGTTTACAGGAGTCCCTTCTCAGCCTGACTTTGTAATGTGCTTTGTCATCACTCAGAATTCATCTTCTGTGGGGTCAGCTGGGGCAGCCCCAGGTCAGGACACTTGGGTTTACCCTCACTCTCCCCGTGGCCTCCTTTAAAAGTATTAGAACAGTTTTTAAAAATCATGAAAACATGCCTTTGATTTCAAAATCAGAGACATGACTAATACAACAGATAAGTGAGGACCCACAGTCCTGTTACAGATGCTTTGACTTTCCATATGTGCTTCGTATTTTTTTTTTTTTTCCGCTTTAAAAGGACGGAGGGAAGGAAGGAGGAGGAGAGAGAGAGTACATTACAGATACAGCTAACCACCTCCACCCTGAAGAAATATATGTATTTACGTGGAATTTTCCTGTGTTCTAGAATTTCTGTAAAGAGTGCACTTTCAGGGTTCGCTTTTTTATTCAATGCATCCATGTCGAGACAAGTGGCTTGCTCATTCATCTCAAGAGTTGTAGAGTATTCCATTGTTTGAATAAACAGAGGCTGATCCTCACTCTCCTAGATGGATCCTTTGGTTCTCTCTGATTTTCTGCAGCACGCGATGCTGACACGAGCATTTGTGTACGTTTCCTTGAGTACGTGGGCTACAATTTTTCGAGGTCGACTCTAGGGTATAATTGCTGGGCTGTACTATTATTTAGTTGTCTTTAGGACCTTGGCTGTGGGCTCTAAACGTTGTCTGCATCTTTTAGCTAAATAAAATGTAGACAGGGATCAAAGTGAAGACAAAGAATCACAGGCACATTTTCTATCTCCCACATAAATACTCGAGGCTTTTTCTGGAAGGGGGACCTTCTGAGGATGGAGCTGAGGATGGAGCTCCAGGGGCTCCAAAGTCCACTGGGTTTTGTTCATGGCCCCGGGACTGCACGCTGGCCATCCCTGTCTGTCTAAAAGCAAAGGAAGAGCCTCAGAAGCGGGAAGAGCTGACCAGACGTGGACAAAGGGTCAGATCTGCCTTTGACAATGAGAGGTCCGGCCGAGATGAGCCCAGGGAGGCTTGTACACGCTGTACCTTGTGTTGCTTTTTTTCCCGTGGGGACAGCTAGTGTGTTTCAGTGAACACTGGGCAGAGGGATGTGGCTTCTGGTTAGGAAATAGGGAACTGGCAGCAAGCTAGTGATGTCAAAGTAGGGCCAAGTATGTGAGAGAGCAGAATGAGCACCGTGCACTTTCTGCCTGTGTGACTTTGTGGCTGTTTCCCGGCCCCGCCTTAAAGAGCAGCTTCCTTCAAAGCCATAGGTGTCGTCATTCACTTTTCTATCAGCAATTTTGCTTCTCAGCTTGAGGGCTGTTATAAACAGGGCAAAGGATGCCATTAAGACTTTCTCTGCTTTTCGAGGAGTTTGTCTCCTCGGAAGTAGGGTGGGGGGCCGTGGCGGAGATCTTTGTTCTTAGACTTGTAACTGGCAGTGTGTGGTCCTGCAGCAAAAGTCGTGAGTGTGTGTGTATAAGTGAGGTGCTGTTTTTCAGTCTTGAGCAAAATTTAAGTGCTTCCCCCTCCTCCCATCTTGTCGAATTCCTGCGCCCAGAACCCGCCTATTACAACTTGGGGCCTCCCCAGCTCCCATGCCATCACCAGCATGAGGCAGAACACCTGGCACAGGTCAACAGGAGACGTCACTTTCGAGAAAAACAAAAGCCTGCTCCTTTTCAGACTTTATCATCAAGAGCTGTGTGGACGGGTTGGTTTAGGGAGGAGGAGGTCACGTGGCCCCAGGCTGCACCTGAGTCTCTTGTTCCTGCCAAGTGCTGCGGTAGGTTTGCAGATTTTGATATGCACAAGACATGGGTGTGCGCTGTCCCTAAAAAGAACGCTGACTCATACATGCACAAAAGCAGATAGATGCCCCACGGAGCCCCCCAGGGATGGGGCCTTCCTATTTCTGAAGCAGTTTTAACTCTTTATTAAAAAAAGAAAGCCTTCCATTTTTTCCGTTTGTATTTTCAGGCTCATGGGATGTGAGAGACTTGCCCACACCTGCCCACCCAGTTACAGCTGGGACTCTGAAGCCTGGTGAGCTGTGTGGTGACCCCTCGGCTTCCAGCCCAGGTGAGTGACCTTTCCCGGCTCGGGTCCAGCTCCTGGAGCACCACCTGCACGTGGTGCTAGTGAGAGCTCGTGGGAGAAATTTGTCCCCTCTGCCCACACAGGGTGTGCCCCTGCTCGTGCACTTCGAGCACCTCCGCTGCCTCCCCTACCTCTGCCCTCAGTGGGCACGCCACAGAAGAAGCAGAGATCCCCTCTGAGCCTAGGGAGATAAGGAGGTGTCCAGAGGCCTCCAGGGTGGCCCAGGCTGGGCCCCTGGCTGGATCTCACCACCCCTCTGAGTGGTAGTCAGGGCAGCAGGGTGAGGTGGTGGCCTGTCCAGGCCCCCTGCACTCAGAGGGTCATTTAAGGCAGCCCTGGGTGCCCAGGGCCCCCAGTCCGGCCACCTGGGAAAAGCACATGTAGGTGTCCAAATCAGCACACCTCTTTGCAAGGCCCTGTCCGGGGCCCAGGGGCGGGGGCTTCACAGTCCCTTCCCCTCAGCCTGCTCTGAGTCCTGGGAGCCACCTGGCCCTTCCCGGGGCCTCTGAGGTGTCTCTGATGGTCACTTGAGGGTTCCCCAAGTCCACATGATTCTCGCACAAACATGTGATGAGGAATGAAGGTGAAATGGGAGGCATGACACCGAGAGCTAAGGGGGCAGCATCACGGTGTGAGACTCCACACTTGCACGGCTCACACTCCCAGCGCCTCCCCGTGTGCCGTGGGGAGCGTGTGCAAGGTGGGGCAGGCCTAGAGGGTATGGGTGTCGGGTACAGTGACGGGAAGTGTGAGGCCCCCTCCCGAGAAGTGGTTCTGATGCAGGAGCTTTAGACGTGGGCCCCCATCCCCATCCTCTGTGGGCGCTGCAAAGCGGTACAGCGGGAAACCCACATCCCCCGTCCTGTGGTCCCCCTGCGCGCAGGCTGCCCTCCGGCTCACTCACCTTCTGTGACCCCGACGTGGAGCTCTTGAGTGAACCCCTTTTGAAGGAGCTGCTCATCTTCTTCAAGGAACCCATGAGCATGCCTCCCGCATCCCTGGATGGGTGGAGGCACAGCCCCCGTGGTGGCCCTGCGGGGCCGGGCAAAGGGGTCCAGAGCCTGGAGCCCCCGCGGGGCAGCTGGGTCAGCCCAGGCGGAGCGGGTGCCAGTTCCAGCCACTCCCGCTCCGGTGCTCCCAGGCGGGCCCTTCTATAACATCTGTAATCAGGCTTAATCCCTACATTCCCCCCAAGGTTTAGAGGGGGCAGATTTAGCAAATGGCGATTGAAAGTAAATCCACTTTGAGAAAGTGATGGCTGCAAAGGGTGGTCACACGGGAGGGATTTGGGTGGGCAGAGCAGAAATGGGCAAAGCGGGGCAGACAGCCCACAACTGCAGGCTGAGCCTCCAGAGGACGGAACCCAAACTCCAGAGTCTGGAAGCAAGATCAGAACAAAGGCCCAGCCCCTTGGGTCACAGCTCCTTCCTCTGAGCCCTGGGTATGCGCTTTCTCCCCTGTTAACCTGGCAACACAGCCTTTTATGTACATCCTGTGTCAATTGCCTGTTCATTCTGGGCTGGCACTCAGGCGCTCTGTCCCTCCACTTTGTTCCTGTGTGAGATCCTGCTTCCTAGAGCCCATGTTTTCCTCTTTCTTGGTTTGCCTCCTCACTTGGTGCTCAATAGCTTTTTGTTAAAGGATATATGAGGTATAATTTTTTAAGATATTGCCTAACTGAAAATGTTTTTATTCTACCTTCATATCTGATTGATGCTGTGGCTGGGTATAAAAATGTTAGCCTGGAAATCATTTTCCTCAAAATACTGAGAGCATTGCTCCATTATATTTAGCTCCCGATGTTCTGTTGAGAAGTGCCTTGCCATTTTGATTCATGATCTTTTGAATGTGATTTTCTTTTTCCTATTTGGAGGTTATTGCTTTATCTCCTGTGTACTGAAATCTCAGTATGATGTACCTTGGTATGGTATTTTTTAAAAAAATTATGGAGGAAACAATGGGCTCATTCAATCTGGAAAATCATGTTATTCAGTTCTAGGAAACGTTATTGTTCAAAAGATATTGAATAATATCCTCAGAACTGAGAAAGAACTTTGAGACCAAAAAACAAAGCAGACGAGACTTCCCTGGTGGCTCAGTGATTAAGAATCCACCTGCCGGGCTTCCCTGGTGGCGCAGTGGTTGAGAGTCCGCCTACCGATGCAGGGGACACGGGTTCGTGCCCCGGTCCAGGAAGATCCCACATGCCGCGGAGCAGCTAGGCCCGTGAGCCATGGCCGCTGAGCCTGCGCGTCCAGAGCCTGTGCTCCGCAACGGGAGAGGCCACAACAGTGAGAGGCCCACGTACCGCAAAAAAAAAAAAAAAAAAAAAGAATCCACCTGCCAATGCAGGGGACACAGGTTCGTGCCCTGGTCCGGGAAGATCCCACATGCCTCGTAGCAACTAAGCCCGTGCACCGCAACTACTAAGCCTGCACTCTAGAGCCTGCGAGCCACAACTACTGAGCCCATGCGCCACAAGTACTGAAACCCACACACCTAGAGCCCGTGCTCTGCAACAAGAGAAGCCACCACAGTGAGAAGCCCATGGTCTGCAATGAAGAGCAGCCCCCGCTCACCACAACTAGAGAAAGCCCGCGTGCAGCAATGAAGACCCAAGGCAGCCAAAAAAAAAAAAAAAAAGCAGGCACTCCATAAAGTACAATTATGAAGTTTATTGCATGTAATTTACATACAGGTAGGATGGGCAGACAGGGATCTGGAAGCATTCCCTGTTACACAATGCACCATGGAAAGGGGTACAGGGGAATTTAAAGGGGCCAAAGCTAAATACAGAATCTGACTACTAAGGGAGAAGCACATCTAGTCCGAAAGGAGCCGGGATTTTTACCCGGGTCTCTTGACCATTATTCCTTGAGCAGCATTAACCATCTCTGCCCCAGCAAAAAGGCATTCTTCAATTTCATATCACATGGAGGCAAGGGTACAAGTTGGCAGGGAACTCATCTGGTTTGGGTGCATTCCTTGTGAGTAGGCTACAGCTCAGTCATGCAGAAAGGGGAGGTGGCAAATTGCAGCCAGTGTGGTCCAGCCACACAATTAGTATTTCTTAAATTCCCACCGCCACCCCCCCATTCCCTCATTTTCTCTGCTTTTTCTTTCTGGAACTCCTATTCTTCAGATGTTGGGCCTTCTAGATTGATGCTCTGATTTTTTTTTTTAAATCTTTTTATCTCCTAACGTCCTTCACTTTGTCTTTCGATCCTATCTTCTGGAAATGTCCCCAGCTTTTCCTGCCATCCTTAAAATTGAATTTAGCTATTGAGTTATTAATTTCCAAGAGCTGTTGTTCACTCCCTAAATTACACTTTTGGGGAATTCCTTGGTGGTCCAGTGGTTAGGACTCCGTGCTTCCACTGCAGAGGGCACAGGTTTGATCCCTGGTCAGGGAACTAAGATCCTGCAAACCATGCAGTGCGGCCAAAAATAAATAAATAAATTACATTTAAAAAATAACATCTGGTACCACAGATGCAATACTCACTTGTCTCTCTGAAGATATTGTATTAAAAGAAATTTTTTTTCTTCTGCTCCTTGCCTTGCTTCTGTTTCTTCTGAGTTCTTTTTCCTTTGATTTGGTTTGGTTTCTGTCTTTCCTGTGATGAGCTCTTCTCAAATGTTCTTTTTAGGAATAAGAGCTTAGAGAGCGTGCCTGACTGCTGAGTTCAGTGAAGAGGGGGCTGGCGTGGACCTGGTATTTGGGACTTGCTAGTGTTACCAAATTGGTCGACTGAACCCACACTGGGATCCTAGGCCGGGCCAAGATCTCTCATCTTCGCCATCCCTCATCTTCTTTTTTTGATCAGATTCATGCAGCCAGTGATGAAACTGATGCTGAGACTGGAATAGCACAAGCTTTATTCAATGGTCAAAGGATGGAGAAGTGGGAACCTAGCTTGCAAATCAACTGCTCAACCCAATTGTGAGGGGGGATGTTGGTGGGAGACATCAAATCTACAGGAGGGTTGAGTTAAAAAGGAGGGATTTGGAAAGAGTTTGAGGAATATTCATGAGTTATCTGAGAACAGGGTTGTGGTTTGGTCCCGGAACTGAGGCAACTCCCCTTGCAGGGGAGTTTCTGGTTGTTGTCATGGCAACTGTCAACTGTCAAGGGCTGATGGGTGTATCATTTAGCTAATGAATTACAATGCGCATGTAATGAGGCTCAAGGTCCACTGGATGTCAAGTCTCCTTCTATCTTGGGCCTAGTTGGTTCTAACCAGTTCTTGTTTTTATCTTTTTGTAGCTTTCTCCCAAAACTTAGATAAGAGTAATTGGTTTCCATCTGAGGGAAGGCAGGGGTGTGATTCTGGGGCAACAGCCTTGGTAACACCAGCATCTGTGTATCTTTTCTATAAAGTAATTCTTGCAGAGAGAAACCCCCCAGCCTCTGACTTGGGAGGATAAGCTTGGCTGTTAAGTTTCACAGGGAGGAGTGGTCCCAAGCATTTCGCGTCCACTTGTGCCCTGTGTCCAGAGTGGAATTCATTCCCTGGGCTGTGCATAGGGTTCCCACATCCACGGGCCTTATGATTCAACCCCAGCAGACAGCAACTTCATCTCCTACCAGGAGAGGGGAGGGAAGTCACTTGAGGGGTGAAGGAGACCACCTGGAGATCAAATTGCTTATTGGGCTGACTTAAAACTGCTTCTGATTTCATATTTTCCCAAAGGATTTCAGATGCCCCTCAATACTGAAATGTCTGGGGTCATCAGGGGCAAATCAGCTGTGGGCTTCCCACTGAAGGCAGCGAGGTTTCAGCTCCCCCAGCCCTGCTGAATCAAGGATAGCGGTCAACCCAGCTGCTTTCCAGCTTCCCAAATGTCCTGGGCATTTCTCGAGTGCTGTCCGGTATTCTGCTGATCTCTTTGTCTTTTAGGGATAATGCCTTTGTCATCCATTTACTGTCATTTTAGTGGGGTTTGGGGAGGGAGCAGAGGTTAATGCATATTTTCAGTCCACCATGTTTAACCAGAAGTCCATATTAGATTAAAAAGATTAGTGCCTGAGGGAAGTGGGGAGTTGAAAGAGAGAGAAAGTCAAAAGGAAAATGACTGCATTCAAAGAGTACTTAATGTAAGGCCAACTGGCCCGAGGCAGGGGAACACAATCAGATTCACAGGTCGCATCAGACCGAAATTCTCCGGACCACCCAGTTCCAGGAACTGACCTGGGGACTTTGAACCCAGCCCCGCCTTTCGAGGGGCGGGACTAACGGTCCCCCAGGATACCCGAAAAGACCACCAAATAAGGAATACCCTGCGCCCTCCCAGATTCACCACACCCCTTTCCCTTCTTCCCCTATAAAGTCTTGCCCAACCCTCGCCCGGGTGCGACTTCTCGGGCCCCTTTCTCTCGGACCAGTGAACCTCGCCCGGGAGCGCTCCCTAATAAAGCTCACTTGAAGCTTTCCTCTGTTTCGCGGTGCCGTTTGTTAAGATCCGACCTTACACTTAAGTTTTTTATAATAATGCATGCTGGTGAGGCCCACTCATGTAGATGTGGGTGTCTTTGTGTGTGCGCGTGTGTATGTATAAAAAATGGTAATGTTTATTATCTCAGAGTTTTGAGATTTCAGGTGCTACTTATTTTCTTTTATAAAATTTCTGCAGGGCTTGCCTGGTGGCGCAGTGGTTGAGAGTCCACCTGCTGATGCAGGGGACGCGGGTTCGTGCCCCGGTCCGGAAAGATCCCACATGCTGCGGAGCGGCTTGGCCCGTGAACCATGGCCGCTAAGCCTGCGTGTCCGGAGGCTGTGCTCCGCAACGGGAGACGCCACAACAGTGAGACGCCCGCGTACCGAAAAAAGAAAAATTTCTGGAGAAGAAAAAAACTTAAATGGGCAAAGAAATTTACTTGGTACGGAAAGCAAATGGCCGCTTCTATGAATATTCAAAATCCACTTCTTGGCCATCTACCGCCAAGAGACGTGCACACGTGGACACAAAGCTGTGAGTAAAATTCTCGTTGAAACATTGCTGGTTCTCACTGAACCTGCAAACTACTTAGGTATTTATTGGTAGGGGGTTGGTAAGTAGACGATGGTACATCCATACTCTGAGATAGTAGGCAGGTGCTGCAGAGTGAGGTGGGGCTATGGAAAGACATCCCAGCTACAGTTTTAAGTGGATACAGGACAAGTGTTTGATACTGTCTTCCCAGACTGCATCCTCCCATGTGTTTACACACCGTCTGTCGGCCCTGAATGTACGGCAAGAGGCCAAAAAGCAGCTGAGAGGAGCAGGTCCAGGGAGGGGGACTGGGGCACCCACGTGGGGAGGATAATTAAGGTGGATTTTTGCTTTTTTGTGTGTTGCTTGATTTTATACAAATAGAGCATGTTACGGTATTATTTATGTCATGAAAAATAATTATGTACGTATAGGATTATACATTGCACTTTTTTTTAACGTACTTTTCTTTTTTGAGAGAAGGGGTCAGGGTTTAAAGTCTGTTTTCTCCCATGTCCTTCTTGGCCCCCATCCAATTTGCCGCCCACCTTTCCCGAAGCCTTCCCCCTCGTGACGGCGCCTCCTTTGTTCAACTTCCTTCCATGGCCGCTACTGAGCAGAGTGTCTGAAGAATAAACAAAACCCGCTCCAAGATGCCCGGCTGCTTCCTCTTTTGCTTAAATGGTAGTTTCTCTTGCTTTCAAGGAAAAGGAAGGGGTGCGCCCTGCGTGTGGCACATTTCTTCTAGTTGAAGGAAGCAGACGAGAAGGACGATGGAGGAGGAGCCTCCACGCTCCCCTGATCACATCTTCTCTCCCCATCTCTCTTCCTCGCCTTGTCCTTGGCACAGCAGCCAGACCGTGGCCTCTGAGCCTGGAATCCCCATGTGGGCGAAGGGGCAGCTGCTCAGGGAAGCATCCTGACTGACAGCCCCACAGATCTGAGCAGTGAGGGGACTGTCCGTCAGAATCTGTCCATCACATGACCCGTGATTTGTTTCTCCGGACCCCGCATCCTTGCCTTTGGTTGAACATTTGGGTCTCGTTTTTTTCATGTTTCTTTGGTTTTTTTAATTGAAGTATATTTGAGTTACAAAGTTGTATTCGTTTCAGGTGTACAGCAAAGGGATTCAGTTATACACGCACGCACACACACGCACACACACACACACACACATACACACACACACATATATTCTTTTTCAGATTCTTTTCCATTATAGGTCATTACAAGCTATTAAATATAGTTGTTCCCTGGGCTATACAGTAAGTCCTTGTTGTTTATTTTATATATAGTAGTTTGTACCTTCTAAACCCAAACTCCCAATTTATACCTCCCCAGGCCGGTGAAGTTCCGGGGACGTGGAAGTACACTCAGCAGCCATGGGGGGACAATTGTGGGGTTTTGTTCTCTATCCACTCCCATCCATGTGTTGAGAAGGGTGCCCTCCTGGAGGCTCTGGTCCCTGCTCAGGAGGCCGAGGGGTTGGACCCTCCCTTTCCCAGCCCAGGCGGTCAAGGGGCAACTGCCTGCTTTCAGCTCGGCCAGCTGGACACACATAGGCTAGGTCATGGTGTCTGGAACAGTGTGTCTGGATAAGAGGATGGGGCATCTTTATGAGGGACAGTCACACTCTTTATGAAGGGGCAGTGAGGGCGGCCGCCTGCCGGGTCCTGCACATCTACTTTGGAGCCGTCGAGCACAGCATTGGCTGCGGCCTGTTCTCCACAACTGGTCTCCAAAGTGTCAACACTGACCTGCTGACATCCTTCCCTTGTGTTGTTTGCAAAATAGAAGGCTGGGATAGTGAAGAGGTAGGGGCTGTGGGCAGGCTGCTGAGTTTGAATAGCTCAGTGATACCCCGGAATGTTCCAAGTAACCCTGGAGCAGCAAAGACGTGGAGTTTGGGTGGAGTTTCCCGAAGGCTGGCTGAAGAGAGAGGCAACTGTCCGATTTGTCTGTGGCATCAGGAAGCAACGCCCGCATCCCAGCCCTACAATCAAGGAGATAAAGACAGAAATGACTCCTAATCATGTTTGTTCTAGGTGAGCTCAGGCAGATAAGAAAAGGGGATGATGTGTAACATGTTTATTTAGAGTTAAAAGTAACAGTTTATCCCTAAGCTGTGTTGACTGAAAAAAGATGCACAACCTGAAAGTTGAGAGTTAAGTTTTATTTGGTGGACAAATGTGAGAACCTAAGCCCGGGACACCGCATCTCAGATAACTCTGAGAAACTGTTCCAAAGTGGGGAACCAGGATATATAGGAGTTTTTGCAACAGAATCAGGTAGCTGGAACATCAAAAGATTACTGTTAATTAAAGAAAACCAGATATCTCAAGTTAAGGAATTTAGGGCTTTTCTATGTGTGGGAAGATGCAAGAATTTGGGCTCACTGAAATCATTCCTTTGATGTGCACCTCAGCTATCTGGGGCCAGTATCCTGCGTTTTCTCATCCTGAAGCCCCTCGGGTGCACCGTTGGGGGTGACTGCAGTGTCTGACTGCTAGATGGTGAGCATCCTATTTCCATCCTGAGCTCCCTCAAGGCTCACTTTCCGGGTGGCTATAATGTGATGGCTTGATGGCTGCAACATCCTGTGTTTACTGATCTGACAGGTGCTAATTGAGTTCTCAGCTGAGATGGAATGGGGGGAAAAAAAAACAGGCTTGAGGCAGAAGGAATTTGAATGGAGGCCACCTGGTGTAAGGGACATTGTCTGGTGGTTAAAGGGGGTGGACGAGGGCTTCTCTGGTGGCGCAGTGGTTGAGAGTCTGCCTGCTGATGCAGGGGACGTGGGTTCGTGCCCCGGTCCGGGAAGATCCCACATGCTACAGAGTGGCTGGGCTCGTGAGCCATGGCCGCTGAGCCTGCGCGTCCGGAACCTGTGCTCTGCAATGGGAGCAGGCCACAACAGTGAGAGGCCCGCGTACCGCAAAAAAAAAAAAAAAAAAAAAAAGGGGGATGGATGATTTTGAAGTTCTCAGGTGCAGTTAGAGGCATAGTTGCCGAATCAATCCTCACTAGCCATCCCAATTGGGAGTTCTGGTTAATCAAAAGCTCTGATTATTAATGATTTAACACACATACCAGATACAATCCTACTACCTTTAGACTCTTAGCGTTCAACAATAAAGTTATTTTACGCTAACACTGGTCTGAAGAGAATCAAACCTGTACTTGGTACAGAAGGACCGATCCCACAGCTGCATCTGTGGAAACATGAGTATTTCCCTCCCTCCTTCCCCCTCTGACACTTTCCCTGCCTGCAAACCTGTCTCCCGGTGACACCGGGAGGCTCTCACCCCAGCTCACTGGGGAGATTTTGCCATGAGTCACTGATGAAGGAAATCTGGATATTTCCCTGGTGGTTGCAGGCGGGGGGGGGGGGGGGGGTCCATCTTTCAGCTCCAGGACTCTGTGGGCAGAGCTGCTGAACTTGGAGTGGGAGCAGGAGGGGTTGATTCAGAAAGAATGAGCCCTAATGATTGACATCATCCACTGTTTAGAAACTTCTAGGTCAGTTTCATTCCTAAAGACAAGATCCCCACCCCGAAGGAGCTTACCTTCTGCCAGTGGGACAGTAAATGTAAATATTTACCAGGAATGCAGAAGACCTAAGTAGACATTTCTCCAAAGAAGACCTACAGAATGCCAAACAGGCACATGAAAAGATGCTCAACATCGCTAATTATTAGAGAAATGCAAATCCAAACCACAATGAGGTCTCACCTCACAGCAGTCAGAAAGGCCATCATTAAAGAGTCTACAAACAATAAATGCTGGAGAGGGTGTGGAGAAAAGGGAACCCTCCTGCTCTGTTGGTGGGAATGTAAATTGGTGCAGCCACTATGGAGAACAGTATGGAGGTTCCTGAAGAAACTAAAACTAGAGTTGCTGTATTATCCAGCAATCCCACTCTTGGGCATATACCCAGAGAAAACTAGTTCAAAAAGATACATGGACCCCAATGTTCATAGAAGCATTATTTACAATAGCCAAGATATGGAAACAGCCTAAATGTCCATCAACAGATAAATGGATAAAGAAGATGTGGTACATATATACAATGGAATACTACACAGCCATAAAAAGGGATGAAATAATGCCATTTGCAGCAACATAGATGGGCCTAGAGATTATCATACTAAGTGAAGTAAGTCAGACAGAAGAAGACAAATATCATATGGTATCACTTATATGTGGAATCTAAAAAAAAATGATACAAATGAACTTATTTACAAAACAGAAACAGACTCACAGACATAGAAAACAAGCTTATGGTTACCAAAGTGGAAAGGGAGGGAGGGATAAATTAGGAGTTTGGGATTAACAAATACAAACTACTATATATAAAATAGATAACAAGGTCCTACTGTATAGCACAGGGAACTATACTCAGTATCTTGTAATAACCTATAATGGAAAAGAATATGAAAAAGAATATATAGGTACATATAACTGAATCGCTTTGCTGTACACCAGAAATTAACACATCCTATAGTAAACCAACTATACTTCAATTAAAAAAAAAAAAAAAGACTCCCATTCACAGACTTTCCCCCCACCTCCAAAAAAAATAAATATTTACCAAATACAGAATAAAATGACTGCTCTGATAGAGTTTCTTGCCAAATATATAGGGTTGTGGTTGCCGGGTCTCTGGGTTGGAAGACACCTGAAACAAGCCAGGAATAAAGAACTCTGCAATGGATCAGTAATGTCTGCTCTAGGTGGGCCTGGCACTCAGCTGTATCTTCATCTATTCATCAAGTCTGGGTGTCAGGGCTGCAGGAGCCTCTGGTTTTCACTAAGAACATTGTTTGTGTAAATCTCTTCCTCTCTCTGTCCTTCTATCTCTCTGCTGTTTTCTCTTTCTGCCTCTCCGTCTCTCTCCTTCCTTCCCCCTCTTTCTATAGACTCGTCTGCCTCTTAAAAGTGTGCCCCCTGGTTTATCAGGACACAGAAAGGCTTTGCTGTTTGGGGCCAATGAAGAAAAATGTCTCCTCATAGCAGCACCCAAAGAAAGGTCAAGGTTGCGGGGAGGAGGGCTCCTCCCCGGGTGGGAGCAGACTGGGTGGGAACCTACTGCAAACACAGAGCCCGGGAGAGCTCATGTCCTTACATGTGCCTGAGAAACCCACGCTCTCCGCGATCTCCAGACCCCAAAGAGTGGAAAGAATTAACTTCACACTAAGCCCAAATGTTATTACTCCTGCCCCATTCCCCGGGCTTAAGTGTCCTGCATTAGGGAGCGTCCTAAATCAGGATTAAAGGCAAGCCTGTGGAGCCAGGCCAGAGCTGAGCCCGTACACAGAAGCTGGGGTGATCACCTGTATTGGGAGAGCAGCCCGGGGTGGCTTTTGTCCTCCCTATGGCCCATCTGGCCCCCCATCTGCCCCTGTATCGCAGGACAAGACAGGTGGCCCTGCCCTCTCCCCGAGACTGCCTGCTCCGTGCCGGGAGATCTGGGCTCAGTGCTGGCCCGGCCACGTGGCGGCCGTGGGACTTTGGGCGTCTTTATTTCCCACAGCTGCAAAAGCCCTAGCGGCCCTCAGTCCCTTGTAAACTGCAGGAGACTCCGTCACGTAAGGCCTGAGGTCTGGCTGCCGTGATTGAGGTTTTACGGTGACAAATGGGGGCCACGGTCACCCATTCTGCTGTTTTCAACATCCATTTGTTGAGTGTCTGACATTTGCAAAGGACTGAGCACATTTGCTGGGTATGGGTGGGAAAGCAATGGGGAAGAGCGAGGTGAATTTAAGAGTGTCCCTGGAGCCAATGACGATATAGTGTGGGCAGGGCTGACTCTTATGAATGAGACAGGAAAGGAAGCAAAGGGGCCTGAGAGACCCCTGGGAGCAGCGGAGGCGAAGCTGTGGACAGAACTCTGAGCTGGGGCCCCTCGTCCTCTCATGGGCCCAACGGGTGGCTGTGAGGGTAAAATGACATCCTTGTTTTAACTTGACTACCTCTGCAAAGACCCTCCTACTAAAGGAGGTCACATTCTGAGATCCTGGGGTAACATGAGAACTTCCACAGAGGAATTTTGGAGGGGACACCTTCCAACTCATAACACCATCCGACAGAAGACCCAGGGGCAGGGTGGGCAGTGTAGGCAGACCCCTCTTGTCACTCTGGATTCCAGGGTCGATGAGCACTAGAGGTGAATCCCAGAGGAAAGGCTACGTGGGCTGATATCACCAACATCCTAAAAACTCCGAGTTCAAGAATGTCATGTCGGGGCTTCCCTGGTGGCGCAGTGGTTGAGAGGCCGCCTGCCAATGCAGCGGACGCGGGTTCGTGCCCCGGTCCGGGAGGATCCCACATCCCGCGGAGCGGCTGGACCCGTGAGCCATGGCCGCTGAGCCTGCGCGTCCGGAACCTGTGCTCCGCAATGGGAGAGGCCACAACAGTGAGAGGCCCGCGTACTGCAAAAAACAAACAAACAAAAAAAGAATGTCATGTCATTTCACATATCACACCATACCACACCATACTATATTACAGACCACACCATACACCAGACATCGTGCCATGCCGTGCCACACACCACATCATATTTTCCTGCCCATACTAATCCACAAGGCTGATGCTTTCATTTATCATCTGTTGCCACAGAGCATGGAAAGCATTGTGGACAAACCCCTCCTTTTTCATGGAGGGAACAAGATGACAAGGCAGCTGTTGGTCCTGGTGGGCGTATGGTGGGACAGGAAGGTCCCGGACAGGGGCTTTGGGATCCTGTTTGCTGTAGTGGAGTTGTTCTAGGCCAACCCATATCACTCGCTTTTCTCACTGTCTCACCCACAGATGGGGGTGCTGCAGGGTGCCATTGTCAAGGTGCTCCGTCTTCCCCGCCCACAATGAGGCAGAGAACCACAGTGGGTGGGGCTCCAGCAGCCACTTTCAGTGGAATCCGGGTCTGCAGCCAATTGGATCCCGGCAGGTTCACAGCCTCCCTTCCCTGTGTTTCTAGGTGCATCTATAAGGTCAGGTCTGCGTTTAGCAAGGCCCAAAGCTTGTACAATTTGGGGCAACCTCTTGAAGAAACTATTACAAACTTACAAGTGCAGAAGTAGGTACAGGGCCTTGGCAAGGGCCATAAAAGTGAGGGGCCTGCGTCTGAGCTTCACTTGCCCCGGGGAAAACCCACCTCTGTGTGCATGGCCCTCCCGGTCAGGGTGACTTTGATGCAGCGAATGTACTGCCCCAGAATTTGTTTTTGACAAATAGAAACCAGCCCTTCTCTTCATCTCTGCCCTCAGTGAGAGTTTGCTGAGTCCCTGATGTGCTGGGAAATGGACAGAGAGTCTGAAAGGTGGTCCATGTCTCTGGGGGGTCTCATGGGTGCCAGGAAGGAGCTGAGGGTCGCACCGAGTAAGGAAGTTCAGGGCCATCATGCTGCCTGGTGATACTTGCAGTGACTGAATGGTCCCTGCTCCTTCCTGAGGGCTGCATAGTTAACACACACACACATACACACATGTTTGTATGCAAAATCCATGAAGACACCCACTTTTAACTGGGCAAGATCCTAATAATTGTGTCCTCTCCATTAATAAGAGAGCAGAAAAGCTCATTTTTAAGACAGTATAATTTGAACAAACTCCTTAAAAAATCTGGCTGTTGACATATTGCCCATTGTGTTTTGTTGTTGTTTTTTATTTTTTAAAATTTTTATTGGAGTATAGTTGATTTACAATGTTGTGTTAGTTTCAGGTGTACAGCAAAGTGGTTCAGTTATACCTACACATATATCCACTCTTTCTCAGATTATTTTCCCATAGAGGTTATTACAGAATATTGAGTAGAGTTCCCTGTGCTATACAGTAGGTCCTTGTTAGTTATTTATTTTATATATAGTAGTGTGTATATGTTAATCCCAATCTCCTAATTTATCACTTCACCAGCAATCCCACTCCCGGGCGTATATCTGGAGAAAACCAGAATTTGAAAAGATCCATGCACCCCAATGTTCATAGCAGCACTAGTCACAATAGCCAAGACATGGAAGCAACCTAAGTGTCCATCGACAGAGGAATGGATAAAGAAGATGTGGTATATATATATACACAATGGAATACTACTCAGCCATAAAAGAAGAATGAAATAATGCCATTTGCAGCAACATGGATGGACCTAGAGATTGCCCATTGTTTTTCTTATCAGATGAGCAAATAAAATCTGGATTTCTCGAGATGAGCATTTGACCGAAGACATGACCTGGACGAACTCCAGTTTCTTTAAGCACTGGTTTTCTGAAGCGTGTCTGCAAATATCTTAAACCTCACCAACTCGGAACTTTAGAAATGTCATCACATTTGTGAAGGCATAAAATCCAGAGAGAAAGAGAGAAAAGAAACGTGGCTGCAAGTGTCCCAAGGAGAAGCAGGGGTGGCCATCCTCTGAGCGGATGCCGTGACTGGTCCTAGACTTGGGGACGCTGTGCAGTGGGCCAGTCCTGCAAGCCCTGCCTGTCCCTCCGGAGTAGTCAGAGCTGCGGGTGGGATTGTGCCCCCACGTGGAGAGGTTTGGAGAGGTCCAGGGACCGAGCTGGAGGTCTCTGCTCCAGAGCTTAATCGGGCTGGGGGCCGGCACTGATGCTCCGCAGGCCGTGCTCACACTGTCCCAAGAAGGACCCTGGACCACGGCCAGCAGACGGCCAGCGAGTTCCAATCCTTGAGCTGGGCCCCTCACTCAGCGCATTGGGATGTTATTGGGGGTGACACTGAGGACCTAGAAGAGGGATACCTGGGTCTGAAATCGTATAGTCATCAATGAGCCCCACAGATTTTTCAGGTTGGCATTGAGAACAAAGAGAGAGTAATTACCCTCTTCCTGGAAGCAGTGTTGGGCTGCAGTCTCCACCAATATTACCTTGCGCAATGCACCAGCTTTCCAATTACACACAATGTTCTGTTAAAAAACAAAGTCAACTGAGGAAAGTTTAAAGACCTAACTGGCTTTGTTCAACAATTCATAAATCGGGGCAGCGTCCCATCTAGCAGATAGAATGGAGCTCCCTGTACAAAATGAAAGATTTTTATAGGCAGAAGGGGGCAGGACAAGGAAGTTACCAGCAAAGAGTGGATTGTTTGTGGCAAAGTCACCTTCTTTTGGAGGGGGGGGGACAGGGGTCCAGCAGGCTGATGATGACCTTGCTAGTACCAACCAGGTGATTTCTTTCTTTTTTTTTTTTTTTAGCATCTTTATTGGAGTATAATTGCTTGACAATGTTGTGTTAGTTTCTGCTGTATAACAAAGTGAGTCAGCTATATGCATATGAATATCCCCATATCCCCTCCCTCTTGCATCTCCCTCCCACCCTCCCTATCCCACTCCTCTGGGTGGTCACAAAGCACTGAGCTGATCTCCTTGTGCTATGCAGCTGCTTCCCACTAGCTATCTACTTTACATTTCCAGCCAGGTAATTTCTGATGGACTAGTTTAAGATTCCACTCCTGGGAGAAGTTGAAACTGTAATTAAGTTAGGTATTAAGTCTTGTTTTGGTGACAGTGTTACCAGCCAGAGTTCTTGGCCTCATTAATCAATAGAAATTGGTCAGACGCCAGACAAGAAATTCAAGCAAGGCTTTATTGGGGCCCCTCCTGCAGAAGGAGGTGGGAGGGTGGGGTGAGAACTAGCAACAGGTTCCCTTGCTTGTTCCCTGAAGGGGGCAAGCTTGTTCCTTATATGGGGTGAGGGTAGGGGTGTGTCCAGGGGTGGCTTAGGTGGTCTGGCCACCCCTTTGGTGGTGGTGTGTGCAGGGGGCACGCACAGTACCCTGCTTTTGCTCCTGACCCCCTGCTTTTGCTCTGAGCTCTTCAGAAGCGGCAGCTGGGTTTTTGGTCTTTTTGTATCTTGTCCATAATTTGCCCCAACTGTGCATGCATGTAGTTATTTTTTTGTTCTTTATAGTTTGCATTTTGTTGCTTGAGGAGGTGTTTGTCCAGGTGCAAGCATTGCAGCACTGCAGCAAAGGGTCCCAGGTCCCAAGTCCCAGCCTGTCTCAATGGGAGCTTAGCACAAGTGACTCCATTGGGGGCCTGTTGTCTCTTTTTTAGCAAACAAGCTTATTCAGCTGGTTACACAAAGGGGAGCAATTCGTTTATTATTGAATTATTAATAATTATGCTTATAATCATGAGCTGCAAATGTGAGGACAGTAAAGTATGCAGCCCAGCATTAGCACCCTATCCGCGTTCTCAGCATTTATTCCACTCTGTTGGCCTCCACAGTGACACCCCACTGTCTACACCTACTGCCTGTACCCTACCATCTACACCCGCTGTCTTCACCTAGTTCCTATACCATACCATCTACACTCTACTGCCCCAACAAGGCAGATTCAGATGGGGATCATCGGAAGCCCTGTTGACTCTAGATGACCAGGACAGCCAGAGCTGGGGGCTTCCAATTTGAGATCTGTGTGGAACCCAGGATGGCATGGCCTCCCCACGATGTCCTTCAGAATAGAAAAAATGAGGTGGACCAGCTCACATCAGTCTGTAATGCGCATGTATTATCCCGGGGATCTGCACACTCAATTCCCAATAAACTCCTGGGGATGTTCATGCCGCTGGTCCCTCGACCATGCTTGAGTAGCAGGCATGCTACATGACATGCTACATGACACCTTGGCCATGAGGATTCGGGACTGACTGAGTCATTAGGCCCTGAGGGAAGCTGTCAAAGCCAACTACAGAAACACTGCTAAGGACTTTCCTAGTCTTTCTCCTCCTCTTTGTACACACAGCATGGAGCTTTGTTTGGGGCAGCATGTGCCCACTTCCCTTGCAGGGTGATGTGGGAGAATCCTTTCTGTCCAATGAGATGTAAAGGAAGGTCTGCTAGGGATGGGGTTGGGGGAGGGACTCCTTTGCCTTCCTGATAAATGCCCTACTTCCTTTTTGTTGTGTCTTTCTTCATTTCTTCCTCTCCCCTTCTGCCTGCCTAGAGCAAGTAGGGAATTACCTGAGAGTCTCAAAATGTACTCCATGCATAAAATACTTAATTACAAATGTAACTGAGAGACTTAAAAACTGCACAGAGCAAAGGTGAGGGCAATAACTTGTCAAGCATCATTACATTGCATGTGCCGAGGACCCCCCTATATATTACCTATACATCCTCACAAGGGCCCTGGGGAGAATGGCCCACTGCTGCTCTTCAAAGATTAGGGGCAGACAGTGGTCCCCCAGGAAGCTGGTGGAACTTCCCATCCAGAACCAAATGAGACAGGCTGGGACCTTGGACCCTTTGCTGCAGTGCTTGCACCTGGACACACCTCTCCTCCAGCAACAAAATACAAAGAAACTATAAGGGACTGAAAATAACTGTGTGCATGGGGCTTCCCTGGTGGCGCAGTAGTTGAGAATCCACCTGCCAATGCAGGGGACACGGGTTCGATCCCTGGTCTGGGAAGATCCCACATGCCGTGGAGCAACTAAGCCCGTGTGCTGCAACTACTGAGCCTGTGCTCTAGAGCCTGTGAGCCACAACTACTGAGCCCGCGTGCTGCAACTACTGAAGCCCGCGAGCCTAGAGCCCGTGCTCTGCAATGAGAAGCCACGGCAATAAGCCCACGCACTGCAACAAAGAATAGACCCCGCTCGCCTCAACTAGAGAAAGCCCGCGTGCAGCAACGAACACCCAACACAGTCAAAAATAAATAAATAAAATAAGTAAATTGATCAAAAGTAAAAATAACTGCGTGTATGTGCAGTTGGGACAAATTCTGGACGACAACATACAAAAACCAAAAACCCAACTGCCACTTCTGAAGAGCCGGGAGCAGAAACACGGTGTAGGGTGAAAAAACAGGGTAGCGTGCATGCCCTGTGCACACACCACCACCAAAGGGTGGGCAAACCACCTAAGCCCCCCTCTCCAGCCCAACCCCTAGACCCGCCCCTACCCTTTACCCCATATAAGGAACCAGCCCATCCCCCCCACCCACCCCCCACCGGCCCCTTTCGGGGAGCCAGCAAGGGAATGTGTTGTTTGTTCTCACTCCCCCTGCTGCAGCAGGGGTCCCAGGAAAGACTTGCCTGAATTTCTTGTCTGGTCTCTGATCAATTTCTATTGATTAAGGGGGCCAAGGGCCCTGGTTGGTAACACCCTCACTTGTCCAGGACACTCCCAAGGTCCTGGGAAGGGCTCTAGCCACACGTTCCCATGCTTTTGTTGACTCAATTTACAAAAGTGTGACATGCTGATTTTTTTTTTCTTAAAGAGTGTCCCAGTTACTCTGGATATGCAACAAATTACCCCAAAACTTAGTAGCTTATAGCAATCATCAGACCCAGACTTCTTGTCCAGACAAGATGATTTATACTTGTCTCTTTCTCCTCTTCCCTATGAAATACAATCATAAGTCCTGGAAATAACACGAAAGACAATCAAACAAGAACTCTGAACAGCTGTACGATGAAGGCAAACTGGTCAGGGGCCCCAGGACTGGACGAACAACATGGAGGTGGGATATCATATAACCCCCCCACCCTAATGAAAAAATTGACCTAGGACCAGTGCTTCCTGACCACCAATCTAGCAACAGGAAATGGCCCAGGTGGAATCTTTCCTCCCCTTGTTTGCATGGAAGTCCCACCAGCCACACCAGGCAAGCCCAGCAGGACTGGTGAGGGGGGTTGATCAGAAGCTCTGTGGTCAGTAAGCAGTCAGATGAAGTGACCCTCTTCCCTGCCAGGTCCAGGACTCCCCTCTCACACCTGGACAGCATGCAGCCAGGCGGCATAAGGCCAGAGGAACCACCCTAACAAGTGGCTGGTTGGGAGGTCTTCGTGTGCCCCTGAGACTGAGACAGATGGGCAGTGGGCAGCACTGTCTAGGGGGAATCCAGGTTAAGGGAACTGCTCTCCTGCCACTCCAAACGCCTAGCCCAGGAAGCACTCTGCCCTGTGGGCTGGAGACTACCCTCCCCCACCTAGAGGCACCAGGGGGTCTGGTCTGAGGAAGTTCCTTCTTCCTTCTCAAGCATCACCAGTAGGGACCAGTAGGAGCCCCAGCTGCCTGAGATAAACCAAACAGACTAAGAAAAGCATGATGCATGACAAAGACTTGGAAATTTTGATTGTCATTAGAACACAGCCCACAAAAGTAGGTCATAGCTGCATTACTAAACCTAAACAGGGTGACGGCCTACTAAGATAAAAACTCGAAATAGGACCCAGAGTTCCTTAACATAATAGCCAAAATGTTGAGGCTACAACAGAAAATACACATCACACTAACAACCAAGAAAACTGCAATTTAAATGAGAAAAGCGATCAACTGAGGCGCACACTGAGATGAATCAGATGTTGGATTTATTTGACAAAGATTTTACGGCGACCACCATAAAAATGATTTCACAATTAATTACAAATTCTCTTGAAACAAATAAAAAGTGGAAAATCCAAGCAAAGAAATAGAAGTTATTAAAAAAAAAGTCAAATGAGTTCGGGGAAGATGGTAGAGTAGGGAGCACCAAGAACCCATCTCTCCCCTAGTTGACAACTGTGCTAGCAGAAACAGTTCTGAGACGACTAGTCTGGGACAACACCCTGGAGTCTATCTGAACATGTGGGGTTCCCAGGAAAAGCTTGGCTGGTAAACTGTGGCTAATTTCAGCCTTCAGTGTGGGTATCAGCTACCCATTCCCCCACCCCCCAGGCCTGTGGCAGGCCTCTGTGCCCAAATTCCTGATGTGGCTTGCCGGAGCCCAGGTGGGCAATAAAGACTTTGTCTTCTAAATTTCAGGGTTCTGTGTTCTGATTGCTGACGTCTGCCTTTGATTGCTATTGTTTCCACCCCCACCAGCTGATGCGGTTTCCACGGAATTTAAAGGATCAGAATTTGATTTTTTCCTCTTTTCTCTTTTTCCCCTTTGGGATCCAGAAATTTAAGGATTAGGACATTCAAAAACAACTGCATATGGGTGTTAGAAAGTCACCATGCACGTGCAGGGGAAGGCACAATCTCAGAAAAGACTTGAGAAAATCTTAAGCTTTTATCTGGGGCTAATTCCCAGCAAAGAGATACCCTACAACAATAAAATACACACACACACACACACACACACACACACACACACACACACACGCTGGAGAAGGGGGAGGTATTGATTTCTAGATTTACCACATTATAAGAACAAAGTGTCTACTTTTGAACAAAAGAAGTCACAAGGTTTACAAAGAAACAGGAAAGTATGGATCATCAAAAGGAACAAAATAAATCAACGTAAACTGTCCCTGAGTAAGTCCAGAAGGTGAACTAACTAGGTGAAGACTTTAAAGGTGCTCAAAGAACTAAAGGAAGAAATAAATGCACAAAGACAGGAAAACAACATATGAACAAAATGAGTGTATTGATAAAGAGATAGAAATTATAAAAAGGATCCAAAGAGATAGAAATTATAAAAAGGGTCCGAAAAGAAATTCTGGAGCTGAAAAATATAATAACTGAAATGAAAATTTCACTAGAGAGATATAAAATGAGTTTTGAGCAGGGAAAAGAAAGAATCAGCACACTTGAAGACTAGATGATGAAAGAAAATATATAAATCCAAGAAACTCAGTAAGTTCCAAGTAGGATAAACTCAAAGAAACCCATGCAAAGACACATTACAATCAACCTGTTGAAAGACAAAGGCAAAGAGGGAATCTTGAAATGAGCCAGAGATGCAAGTGATAATATGATCACCCCCCACCCCCCTCGGTTAGCAGGTCCTCGGGATTCATCTCCTGCTCCTACATCAACCACCGTGATGCTGCTCGAGTGGTCCCCTCGAGGGCCCAGCCTCTCATTGAACTTACTTCTCTTTAGCCTGGAAAAATGCACCTGCTTCTGGAGTGCACGCAAGTGGCCTTCAAGGGTCCAGGGACTTCTCACGAGCATTTTAAACACAAACGAGATGTGGGGAGCCACCCAGGGGTGACCTCAGGGCTCACCCTGCACCTTTGAAGTCATTCTCTGTACTTTATCCCATCTCTACACTCTCATACTGAGCAATGGGCGGGCGGGCGTGTTTTCCTGCCATCCTCACAGAGGGCCGGGAGCTGGCATTGTGTCTCATGGCCACACAGAAGGAAGACCCCTTTCCCATCCGCCTCACTCTCCCAGCTCGTCTCTGCCTCCCAGTCACCACGCACCCCTTTCCATCTCTTCCTCTAGACCCCGACCTTTGGGCCAAGACACCAGCTCCTGTCTCAGCTGTAAAAACTCCTCCAGCAGAGAAAACCCAGGTGTCAGCCTGCCTGCCTGGCGTCCTCAGGAAACAGCCGGGGGGGGCCTCCCCTGGATGGGGGATTCTCCCCAGCTCCTGCATGATTTCCTGAGTTACAAGAGGAGGGGGACTCTGGGCATCCACGCCCTGAACACAGCCTTGCCCAGAAGCTTCTTCTGTAAAGCTACTCCAAGTGAGGGGGGACTGGGCCTCAGCCTCCCCTCCACGGCCGGCCTCTGCCTTTCTCATCCCTCACGCCCCACCCTGCTTGCTCCAGACCCACGTCTGTGACATCCTAGTCCCAGCTCGTCGTTGTGGGTGCTGGGCTCCCCTGGCCTGGAGGGCTGGGAGAGCTGCTGGGTTTAGGACAGCTGTCCTAACCGGCCGCCTCGGGCTCCTGGCCCTGGGGAGGTGGGTACAGGGTCCGGGGCAGAAACTGTGGAGGGAATGTCATCGGCTGCCAGCAGCCCCCTCCCCTTTGCTGGCCAAGACCCCGAGCACCAGGTGGCAGTCTGGTGGCTCTGACCAGAGTGGGGGCCCGACCCCCGCCCATCCCACCCGCCCACTTCCCTGGGCCTCTTCCACTGCATCACGCTCACCTAGAAACAGTCAGAAGCAAAACACAAGCTTGCGGCTTCTCAGAGTTTTCTTTCCATTAAGGAAGTTCATAACTTACCAGCAGTTAACGTGGAGCAAAAATTGGCCTTGGTTTCTCTTTTACATTTGTGTCCAGGTATGTGAATGTGTGTGTGGCTTCTGTAATGAGTGAAATAAGGAGATTTATTTTTAAAATTTATTTTATTGAAGTATAGTTGATTGACAATGTAGTGTTAATTTCTGCTGTACGGCAAAGTGATTCAGTCATACATATATATTTTCTTTTGCATATTCTCTTCCATTATGTTTATCACAGGGATATTGAATATAGTTCCCTGTGCTATACAGGAGGACCTTGTTGTTCATCCACCCTTTATATACTAGTTTGCATCTGCTAATCCCAAACTCCCAATCCATCCCTCCCCCACTCCCTTTCCCCCTTGGCAACCACAAGTCTGTTCTTTATGTCTGTGAGTCTGTTTCTGTTTTGTAGATAAGTTCATTTATGAAAGAGGGGATTTGAAGGGGAAGAAGCAATGGGCCCACGGAGCTCTGGGTGAGGAGGTGCCCTGCTCACGACCACCCCCGGCTCCAGCTATCAGCCTGGCAGGCCGGTGCTGCGAGTCACCGAGTCTCCAAGTCACCGAGGGCCTCCCCTCCCCACGCCTGTCGCCAGCAGGTGGGGCCTGTCAGCCACTTTCTGACAACAGTCAGACTCAGCCCTGGAGGTTTCTTGCCTGCAAGAACCAGCCAGTATTTCAACTGGAAAGAGTTCATGCAGAGCCTCCTGGTGGAAGAAGAGGCCTGGGAATGGACCTGACGCAGCAAAGAGGCCAGTCCACGTCCAGGGGACGTCCTCCAGCCCCTCCGAGTCTCTGCAGGTCGGGCCCTGCTGGGTGCTTTCGCCTGGGCCTCGGCTTCCGCTCCCAGGAGCAGCAGGTTGGACCCTCTGACTTCCTAAATCTGTCAACCTCGATCTGTGCTGATATGACCTGCTCTGTGTCATATAATGGGAATGTTTCAGAGCCCGGCTGCTGTGTCACCAGCCCCTGCCGCCCGGCTGCGTGTCCAGGGCCACTTCTCATATGGGCTCAGCCCAGGCAGTGCTGTCCCTGCCACCTGAGTCCCCATCCCCTTCAGAACCAGTGCGGCTGCGTCCCCATGAGACAGGGGTCCCCCCCAGCAGGGAGGCCCAGTGATGTCACTCTGCCCCATCCTCATTTCCCTGGCCTGCATCCTGGCTCTAGCCCAGGGCTCCCCCCACCCCCACCCCCCACCGCCCAGGCCCCACACCCTCCCTCCCACACACGGGTTCTGGGCTGAGTGCTGTCTGGACTGTGTCTGATGCGGTGGGCAACCTCCCAGCCGCTCCTCACTGGCGCACAGCGGAACCTTCAGGAAGGCTGGCTGGGAGCTGTCCCGCCGCCTCTCTTGCTCTCTCCCACTTTCCCCAACGCTCCACCACCTCTGAGGCTCACCTGTGGGTCAGAGATGACTCCCAAAGTTTGGGTTTGGGCCCTGTCTCTCTGGGTCGGTCACCCATGGGTCTGCCCAGCCGTGAGCAGTGTGACGCGACCCTGGCTACCCATCAGAAATGTGGAGCCACTGGCTGGGGGTTGTTGACGTCTTCTGCCAGAGAGCAAAGCCAGCACTGACATCACGCCCATCACGGATCAGGCACTGCTGAAGCATTTTACATATATGAATTCATTTATTCAAACCTTGCCGTAAGGCTACGAAGTACACACTATTATCATCCCCATTCTACACATGAGAAAACAAAGGCCCAGTGCAACTGAACAACTTGCTAGTGTCACTTATCCAGAGAGAGGCAGAGCCAGGCCACCAGCCTGCCTGGAGTCTTGTCACCTCCCTAGATCTCAGGATGGCCCCCTCCTGACCACACAGCTTTCATATGACCCTGGAAAGGGACATCTGTCAGCCTGTTCATCGTGGGCCCACCCATGAAGACCCTGCTGGCTCTCAGACCTTCCATATACCCACACCCCCTGGAAATCCTTGCAGCCCCGACCCCTGGCAGGGTCCTTGCCTGGCTTCTCCTTTGGACAGGAGAAGGGAGGTGGCCTGGAAGACCGTCACCTGGCCCAGGATGGAGATGTGGCCTGGGCTCACCGGTTACGGGGACGTTGGCCCTCGGGAGAAGCTCATCACCTAAAGACTGCGGGTTGTGAGTCTTTTCCTCTTGACCAGACATTAAATTATGTAAGAGCTGGATTCCAGAACCCACTAACAGCAGAAATGGCCACGTAGGAATGAAGTAAGTACGCTTAACTCATCTTTTACAACAAATTCTACCTTGTGTCCAGAATAACATAGAGTCAGTCGACAAACGCTTCTTAAGGGCCCACTGGGTATCCGAGAAACAAAGATGAGCAAGAGAGACTTAAAACCCACCCTGCCCTCGGGGCGCTTGGAGTCTACCGGGGATTTTGGGGGAGCACCCCGAGGGCCTCATCCTGTCACAGAACACACCAGGGCCACTGCTCGTCAACGGCCTGGTTTGTGACAGTGTGCAGTGCAAGTCACCCCCTGCCGCTCCCACTGCAAACCTCCTTTTCCATAATAGCAGCCAGCGTGGTGATGGGACCCCGAGCTCCCTTAACACTGTGGTGGTCCCAGGGCAGACGCAGGGAGGGAGAGAAAGTCCGGTGCCTGGTCCTCCCCTCCGCCTCCGCGGCCGGAAGCAGGGCTCCGTGCGGCCCCAGCTGCTCCGACCGCCTGCACAGAGGGACGAAAGCCCCCTGACTGTCATGGCTGCTTTGGACAGAGGTGCCCTGAATGGCCGGCTCAGGGGTTAGGAAGACACGGCCCCATCTGCCTGCTGCTCAGGCCCCCGCAAGATGGGCGGGGTGTGGGTGGGAGACAGAGCACCTCGATCCCCCAAAGCCCTCGATCCCACCAAAGGGATGGAATCCCGCAGGCTTAAGGGCCCCAGCAGTGAGTTTCTCTGCCTCGGTGAGTTTCCATAGGAAGCTGGGTGCAGGAGACTTGGATTCAGGGAGCAGGGGGCTCAGAGCCCACCCCAAAGGTACCACACAAACCTGACCCAGAGGCCCAGGAGGGGCATGGCTTCTCTGTCCTCATCTTGCGCTAACACCCTAACACCACTGAGGGCCCTCGCTGCTTCCAGAAAACCAAGCCTCCACGAGGTACCGTGGGTGCCCAGGTTGCTGGCTCTTCATACCATTTCCTCTCTGTGAGTCCCCCAAGGAGGAGAAATCACCCCAAGATATGGATCAAAAAGATGTTCAGGGAGAACTCGGCTTGTTCAAAGGGATCGTGAGCTCATCCAGGCATTCTTCTGTCAGGCCAGGGGGGCAGTGGGAGCTGAGCCCTCCTGGCTGGGGTTCCAGGCTGCCTGGTGTCCCTTCCATTGCTGCTTACCTGGGCTTCTCCAACCCTCACCACCACCCACAAGTCCGCTGGGACTCTCCGCCTCATGAAATCCACAAGAGAGGACTTGAACCCCCAGAAGGTGGTCTGTGGGGGCTGCCTGCTGTAGGCGCCTCCCTCCACCCCTCTGAGTGGACAAGAAGGAGGACAGGAGCTGGCTCCTTCCAGGTGAGCAGAGGGGAAGGGCCGCCCAGCCTGGCCCTGGGGAAAGGCCAGCTCAGGGCAAGCAGGAGGCTTGAGGGTGGAGAATTGGGTGTAGCAGATCCAAGGATGTGGAGTCCTCCTGCCTGAGTCCCCAGCCCAGACGGAGCAGGCAAGTCATCACCAGTATCCACTGAGACCCCCGCCTCTCCCAGCCACCCGTCTCTGCAAGCCAGGCGTGTATCATAAGTTCTGTGCACACAGGGCATACTTGTAGAAGCACTATTACAATCTGCGGGGACATGTGTGTGAAGTTACACTCTTTATATGTCACATAGTATCAGATTATGTTTTTGTCTCAGATGTATCTCCTCCTGACAATGTCCAATGACTCCAGTTGAAACAGTCGGAAAAATTCACCACCAAAATAGTGAAATGGGGGCGGAGTCAAGACGATGGTCTAGGAGGACGTTTCACGTCTTTGCACAACTAGGCCACCTACCAGTCACTGGTGGGGGACCACGGACACCTAAGGGGAGCACCCTACGACCAGGTAGGAAGGACGTGGGGCGTGGGGGGAATGAGGGGGAGGAGAAGTGGAGGCAGGATGGGACTGGAGTCCCTGAGGGGTGGCTGGGCGAAGGGAGGAGTTCCTACACCCAGTGGGACCCACCACAGTTAGGGGTCCAGCGGGGACAGGGGAGACCCTGGGGGAGACGGTGAGGGAAAGGCATGGAGGAATGGAAGGGAACGCTGCCAATGCTTTCCCTGGCCACTTAGGCACCAGGGAGCCTGTTGGGCTCCCGGGCCTGATCCTCTGCCCTCAGAGCCTCCCTCCTGTTATAAAGAACCCAAGCCCCGCCCCACACCCTCACCCAGGGCCTTACCTCCAAACTCCAGAACTCCACACTCCAGAGGCCCCTCTTTGGATGTGCTGTCTCTCCCCTTCCACGCAGGTCCTAAGCAGAGGCCCCGCCCCATGCTTGAAAGTTGCCCCACCTAAGCTCCACCCCACCCTAAACCCCACCGCTGCCTAAGTTCCAGCCCTGCTAAACTCTGCCCCCCATAGCCAGGACCTTTTTTTTTTTTCTTTTTTTCTTTTAGATTGTTTTACCCTGTTGATTCATTGTTGTTGATTCATTTATATTTTTATTTTTTCTAATAAATCTTTTACTTTTCTAATTTTATTTTATTCTTTATACTTTCTTATTGTTCTCTCCTTTTCGCTTGTTCCCCCTCCCATTTTTTCTTTTGTGGTTTTATTTTACCTTGTTGCAGTTGTTTCAATTCTATTTTTATTTTTCCTAATATATTTTTTTATCTTTCTAATTTTATTTTGTTTTTTATTCTTTTTGTCAAATGCTTTTTCTGCATCAGTCAAGATGATTGAGCGATTTTTGTCCTTTATTCTGTTAATGTTGTGTATGCATTAATTGATGTTCATACGTTGGACCGTATTGCATCCCAGGGACAAATCCTACTTGGTCATGGTGTATATTCCTTTTAATGTGCTGTTGAATTCAGTTTACTAGTATTTTGTTGAGGATTTTTGTATCAATATTCATCAGGTATATTGATTTGTAGTTCTCTTAATGCTGGCCTTGTAAAATGATTTTGGATGTGTTTTGTCCTCTTTGAGTTTTGGAAGTGTTTGTTTGAGAGAGATTGGTGTAAATTCTTCTTTACTCTTTTACCAGTGAAGCCATCTGATCCAGGATATTTCTTTGTTGGTGTTTGATTACTGATTCAATCTCCTTACTAGTTATAACTCTATTCAGATTTTTTATTTCTTCATGACTCCATGTTAGTAGATTGCTTGTGTCTGCAAGTTAGCACTTTCTTCCAGGTTATCCAGCTAGTTGGTATATAATTGTTCATAATAGTCTCATAATCCTTTTTATTTCTGTGGCATCAGTTGCAATATCTCCTCTCATTTCTGAAATTTGTTATTTGAGTCTTCTCGCTCTCTTTTTCTTAGTCTAGCTAAGGGTTTATCAATTTTGTGGTCTTTTCAAAAATCAACTCAATTTTTTTTCTATGTTTTTATTCTCTATTTCATTTATTTCATCTCTAATCTTTATTATTTCTTTCCTTCTGCTAACTTTGGGACTTTGGGTCTAGTTTGTTCTTCTTCTTTTTTTCCTTGTGGTTTAAAATTAAGTTGTTGTTGATGTAAGATCTTTCTTCTCCTTTAATATAGGCATTTACGACTATACACTTCCTTCTTAGTATTGCTTTTGCTGCATCCCAAAAGTTTTGGTATGTTGTGTTTTCATTTTCATTTGTCTCAAGGGATTCTAACTTTCTAATTTCTCTTGTGAATTATTCTATGACACATTGGTTGTTCAAGAGTGTGTTTTTAAATTTCCACATATTTGTGAATTTTCTATTTATCTTCCTGCTTTTGAATTCTAGTTTTATTCTGTGGTGGTTGGAAAGACACTTGGTATGATTTCAATCTTCCTAAATTTGTTAAGACTTGGTTTGTGACCTAGCATGTGATCTTTCTTGGAGAATGTTCCACTTTCACTTGAGAAGAATGTGTATTCTGTTATTGTTGAGTGGGGGTGTTCTGTATATGTCTGCTAGCTCTAATTGGTCTAAAGTACTATTCAAGTATTTCCTTAATGAGCTTTTGTTTGGTTGATCTATTCATTAATAAAAGTGGGGTCCCGAAATCGCCTACTAATATTGTGTTACTGTCTGTTTCTCTCTTTAATTCTGTCAGTGTTTGCTTTGTGTATTTGGGTGTTCTGCTGTTAGGCGCATATATGTTTATAATTGTTATATCTTTTGATGAATTAACCCTTTTATCATTAAATAATGTCTTTTTATCTCTAGTGATAGTTTTGACTTAAATTCTATTTAGTCTTATATAAGTATGGCCAATCCTGCTCTCTTTTGGTTACTCTTTGCATGGAATATCTTTTTCCATCCTTTCACTTTCAGCCTATGTATGTCCTCACATCAAGTGAGTCTCATGTAGACAATATAACTGGATCTTGTTTTTTAATCCATTCGGCCATTCTCTTGATCGGGCAGTTTAATCCATTTACATTTAAATTAGTTACTGACATCAATGGATTTACTAATGCCGTTTTTTCATAGTTTTCTGTATGTCTTATAGCTAACTTCCTATTATGTTTTGTTGATTTCTTATAGTGGCATGCTTGGATCCCTTTCTCATTCTCTTTCATGCATCTTCTATAGGTGTTTTCTTTGTGTTTGTGATGCGGATTACATAAAACATCTTATAGTTACAACAATCTGTTTCAAACTGATAACAACTTAACTTCAATCGCACACAAAAACTCTACTTCTTTACATCTCTCCCTCTTGCTTTATGTAATAGATGTCACAAATTACATCTTTTTATATTTTGAATCCATTGACAAGTTTTATTGTGATAGTTATTTTTTATGCCTTTATCTTTTAAAATCTACAACTGAATTAAAAGTAATTTACACACCACCATTATAGTATTACATACTTCTGTATTTGTTTACATACTTTCCTTTAGCAGAGAGCTTTATAATTTTGTATGCTTTTGTGTTGCTATCTAGTATTCTTTTGTTTCGTCTTGGAGGACTCCCTTTAGCATTTCTTGTAAGGCAGGTCTCATGGTGATGAACTCCTTCAGCTTTTGTTTATCCAGGAAAGTTTTTATTTTTCCTTCATTTTTGAAGGAAAGTTTTTCCTGATATAGTATTCTTTGTTGGCAGGTTTTTCTTTTTCAGCACTTTGAATATGTCATCCCACTCCCATCTGGCTGTAATATTTCTGCTGAGAAATCTGTTGATAATTTTTTAGGAGCTCCCTTGTGTGTGATGAGTCCCTCTTGCTGCTTTCAAGATTCTCTCTCTGGGCTTCCCTGGTGGCGCAGTGGTTGAGAGTCTGCCTGCTGATGCAGGGGACATGGGTTCGTGTCCCGGTCCGGGAAGATCCCACATGCCGCGGAGCGGCTAGGCCCGTGAGCCATGGCCGCTGAGCCTGCGCGTCCGGAGCCTGTGCTCAGCAACGGGAAAGGCCACAGCAGTGAGAGGCCCAAAAGATTCTCTCTCTGTCTCTGACTTTTAACAGTTTGATTATAATGTGTCTTGTGTGGACATCTTTGGACTTATCCTCGTTGGAGTCTTTTGAGATGCTTGAATTTGGATGTTCATTTCCTTCCTCAGATGTAGGAAGTTTTTGGCCATTGTTTCTTTAAATAATCTTTCTGCCCTTTCCCCTCTTTTCCTTCTGGGACTTTCATAATGTGAATATTGGACCACTTGATGGTGTTGCATATGTTCCTTAGGCTTGTTCACTTTTCTTCATTCTTTTTTCTTTTTGTTCCCCTGACTCAATAATTTCAAATGACCTGTCTTAGAGTTTGCTAATTCTTTCTTCTGCTTGACCAAGTCTGTTGTTGATCCCCTCCAGTGAATTTTGCAATTCAGTTATTATATTCTTCAGTTCTGGAAATTCTGTTTGGCTCCTTTTAATAGCTTCTCTTTATTGATATCCTCATTTTGTTCATGCATTGTTTTTCTGATTTTGTTTAGCTGTCTATTTGTGTTCCTTTTAAGATCATTATTTGGATTTTTTTCAGGTAATTAATAGATCTCTGTTTCTTTAAGGTTGGTTTTGGAGATTTATTTTGTCCCTTTGGTTGGGCCATGTTTTCCTAGTTCTTCTTTCTGATTTCTTGCTACTTTATGTTGTCTTTTGTGCAATTGAAAAAGTCACTCTTCCAAGTCTTTATGGACTGGCTTTGTACAGGGGAAGACCTTCACCAATAAGCCTGGCTAGAGCTTCTGAGGGCCTCTCACACCTTTTGTGGGGATGTGTCCTCTCTGGGTTTGTGTAATTTCCTAACTAGACAGGTTTGCTGATTTCTTTCTCAGGAGCTTGTAGTCTTTAGCTCCCTCTGGTGTCTGCTTTTAGTACTACAAGTTCTCTGGAGCTGCATCAAGCCACTGAGCTTTCTTTTGTTCTCTGCGGCCCCAGGCATCTAAGATCTGCTAGTTCCATCAGTGCTCTGAGTCAGGAAAAACGGAAACCAGTTCCTCGGGCAGCGCCCCCCCAAAAAGCTGGAATGTCGGACCCTTGTTTCATTGTCCTCTTTCCCTCCCAAGGGAGAAGCCATGAGCTAGGCACTTTCTCCTGATCACAGCAAGCTGTGTTAGTGTCTGTGTGTGGTAGGGGAGGCACTCTGGTGTCACCACAAGCCATGAGATCTCTGTTGTTTTCAGTGGCCCCCAGGCGTCCACACTCTGGGACAGGCAAGACAGAAACCAGTCTCTTGGGCAGCCCACTGAGAAGCTGGAATGTTGGATATATGTTCCACTCTTTTCCTCTCAAGGGAGAAGCTGGGAGTTGGACACTTTCTCCTGATAGTGAGCTGTGCCTGCTTGGGGGAAGGGCTGATGTGGTTTAAATGAAATGGCTTTTCTTACCTGTTTCAGTGCAGCTCTTCTTAGCTTTCAGTTTCCTGGGATGTTGTGACCTCCTAACCGGTTTCTGGAGTCCTCGTAAGGACTTTATGGACTATATATTGTTGTTGAGTCATCGTGTCTGTGGCTTCCTAGTCTACCATCTCGCTGATGTCACTTCCCAGGTTGGCATCTGTTTTTGTAAATAAAGTTTTATTGGAACATAACCATGCTTGTTTGCACATCGTCCAGGGCTGCTTTCATGCTGCAGTGGCAGAGCTGAGTAGCTGTGACAGAGACCCCATGGCCATGAAGCCTAATATATTTACTGTTAGGTCCTTTACAGGAAAGGTTCGCTGACCCCTGTGCCATCAAAAAATTGTCTTTTATACACTTTATTTAAAAAATGACAAAAGAAGGTGATTATACAGTAAGAAGGTGATTATAAAAAGGTGATCAGAGTCTAGCCAAAAATGCAGAAAAACAAGTATTATATAATTATGTCAGGAAGTTAATTTTTTTAGTGTTATGTTATATTTCTGGATTTACAGGGTTTGTGGCATTTTTCAGCACTTTAAAGTTTCTAATTAGTTGTGATTTATTTTCTCATTCTAAATATTCACTTCCATCCCTAATTTTGTATTTGCAACATTTAATTCATAAAGGAGGCTCACAAGTATATAATCTTCAGACCCCACAGAATCCGGATCCGCCCTGGCTAAATGGCTGTTCAGACCTAAGATAGTGCGGTTACATTTTAGAGAATAATTCCTATATTGCATCTGGGAAAACTGTATATTTCAACTGAACTTGCGAGGACTCGAGCCGTATTACTGCACAGATGACAGCACCTGAGAGAATTAAAGTTGGTGAAATCTTAAAGGGACCGCTCAAGTGACAACAAATGACAATAAAATCACAATGGGGTGTGCTTACTCAGACCAAAGCGGGAGGTCCTTGGAAGTGTTACAACTGCCCTGGTTTCTGGAGAGCCCCTTCCCCTTTGCTTATTACAAAGTGGGCAGCCTGCCACCACCCTTGCTCACTCCCACCGCGATGGGTCTGCAGCGGATGGGGCATCCTTCCTCTGCACCTGTGCCAGGCAGGCACCAAAGCCCACCAACTTTTGGAGCTCCCGAAGTGGGAACACGGGAACACATGGGGCCTACCAGAGACCTCCCACGTGGTCCCTGCCTGTGTCTCTTCCACAAACAAAGAGCAGGAGACTCTCAGCCAGACACCACTGGCTGCAAGGCTCAGAGCATCTGGTTGTGGGTGGTGTCGGTGGGGGAGGCCCTTCACGAGAAGCTTGAGAGAGAGATTGTGGGTGACTGCCGAGGCTCTGCCATGCCTTCCCCATCATCTCCCTGGCCCACCCAGCATAGTCCAAATTCTCCTCCATGGATCACAGGGGCCGCATCCTCAACACTCCACACTCCCCAGGACCCCAGCAGGAAGGAAGTGGTGCACTTGTCTCATGACAGAGGGAAACCTCTCCTGGAAACGCTCCTCTCCTGGGCCTCCGGGTCACGTGCCCACCCTGAACCAACCACAGGAAAGCACGAAGGCTGAGCCCCTTCCAGTTCCTCCTTGGGTGTCCTGGTCTCCCGACACATCTGGTGCAAGTAAGGCAAGGGTGTGGGGTCAGGCAGCCCTTGTGCTTTAAGGGTTTTGAGGGTCCCATGTGCAGATACTCCCATGGAAGTGACTCAGCCTCCCTGAACGATTTGGCCTAGCCAGCGTAGCCCTGCAGAATCCCAAAAAGACCTCAGATGAGTCAGTAGGACACTGCAGAGCTCCAGTGGGGTTTCTGAGGGTGGACCCTGCTGGGCACCCAGGGCTTTCTGGAGATGCTCAGACGGTAGCTTCAGTAGCAGCTCTGGATCAGCAGAAGGCGAGGGAACTTCTGGAAGCAGATGTACCCAGATGCTACGATAAAACCACTGGCCAGAAAGGATCATCATAGCAGAAAGCAGCACTCTTCAGATCTTGTCGCTTTCACTGTCCCCTGCCCTAGAGACAGTGAGCGCCAGGGAAGGTGAGCTGCCTGAGAACCTCACCATTGGAAGAGACGGGCTTGTTCCTAAAGCCACGGGCATGTTTCTGTAAACATTGCACACACAGCTGCAGAATCTTGGTGCCCAAAGGAGCCTTTGGGATTAACCAATCCAGGGTTTCTAGAACGTATTTGATGATAAAGAAATATATTTCACACTGTAAAAGAGTGGATACACTCATATAAAACGTAACGGTTACACACAAACAATACTGACCCCCGTTTTATTCTGTTTCCCACTGTGGCTGCACAAAGGTTCCCATTTCTCCACATTTATGTGACAATGGGGGAATCTAGATACAGTGGATACCGTCCATATTAAAGATTTGCAGTTAATTTGGTAAGCTTTGATAATGGAGTTGTGGTTATGTTAAAGGGGGGAGGGCTTATGTTTGAGGAATATATCCCTAAGGTAGATTGCTGCAGTAATAGCCCCCAGTGAATTACTCTCCCTGCTTCTATGTCCTTGTACATTTCTCTCCCCCTCCCATGTTGATTCTGGGCTGGGCTACACGACTTGTGGCAAATGGGACATTAGCAAACATGGCACCAGCAGAGACTTGGAAAGTAGCTGTTCCTTGGGGCTTGCCTTCTCTTGCCACTGGAAACTCATGAAACGCTGCCACCATGACAGCAAGCCTGAGCTAGCCTGCTGGAGGGGCCTTGTAGACAACGGAGGCACCCTGACCAGCTGCCAGACAAGAGGCCATCAAAGACTGGCTGGCTACAGCCAAGTCACCAGTTAAATGCATTCACGTGAGACAGCCAGACAGAACCAACAGAAGAACTGTCCAGCTGGTCCCAGCCCAAACTGTCAACCCACAGCATCTTGACGTAATAGAGTATTGCCGTTTCAAGCAACTCGACAGCAGCAATAGATAGGTCATATAATTCTGAAATGTTTACGGATGAAATTACTGATGTTTAGGGATTTGTTTCAAAATAAGCTGGGGGTGGGGTGAATGGAAGCAAAGATGAAACAAGGTGGTTTCTGTGATGGTAACTGCTGAAGCTGGTGAGGGGTACATGAGGGCTCATCTTACTATTCTCTCTACTTTTGGTTATGTTTGAAATGGAAAATTTCCATAATAAAAAAAGAAAAAAGGAAAAGAAGGAAGGGAAGGGAAGGAGGGAGGAAGGAAGGGAGATTACTCTTCTATTAACATATAATGCAGTTGAGACCCAGAGAAGGACAGTGACTTCCGCAGCAGCGTAATGCAGGCAGGTCATAGCCAAATTCATCCCTGAACAGACTTCTGACTCCTAGATCAGGCCCTTTCCATCCCCCCCACATGGTCGGAGCAGGAAAGTTCCATGAGAAGCTATACAGGTAGGCATATTTTCTTCTCTTGCTTGAGAAAAGCCTTGTGGCAGGTCTAAGACATTAGTAATGCTGAGATCTTTAATGACAAATGATCTTCATTTATGGAGTGTATTACTTATCTAGTGTTTGGGAAAGAAATATGTTCTGCCACGTAAGTGTGTAACATTACATATAAGGCAGGCTGGGAACACCTCTTTCCATGCCCCACCGTACGGTCTGGCACCAAAAGCTTGTTCTGTTCTCAAAGGTGTATAGTAACCATGACAGGGAGAACCCACACTGCACCACACTGTGTCAGGACAGCAATACCGAAAAGTTTTCAAGCCCAGATACCAACATTGCCTCTTTCCCACACTAACAAAATGAGCAAAGCTTTCATTAATCTTCACATGGGAAAATGAAGCACTGCAATTATTCGTCTCTTGCCCCAGGATACACTGGGCATTTAATCAGAGGTTGTTGCTACGTGGAGCCCAGCTGTAAATAGACATTAAAGGAGGATTACTTCATGAAAAAAGCCCCTTCCAAGCCTTATTAACCAGTGTCGGTTTCCCTGAGAACTTCTGAACCTCAGAACTCCGCCGGAGTTTATGGGAAGGAAGATTCCCAAAGGTGATAACCAAGCCTGTGACCAAAAAGTCAAACAAAAACAAAGCTAAACTGAATCGAAATCTTTCTTGTAACCAAATGGCCAGGGCCCGCCTGGCTTTTCCTGAATGGTGTTTACCGAGAGATCCGCAAGGCTCTGCGTTTGTTTTGATGATTTGTCTAAAGTCCTAGCGCCTGAGAGCCAGCTGGCAGGGCTAGGGCTCTGAGGCCGCATTGTCGCCAAGGGTAGGAAGTGGCACGAACTGGCAGCTCTTGTGGCAAACCGGGTGTTCAAATCCAGCCCTGCGGGTGTGTAATCTGCCTGTGTGTAATCTGTGGATGCATCCCCTCCGCCCAACTCCGTAAGGGTCACAGTCAGAAGTTATGCAGATTCTTTCCTATTTAACTGCCATTTATTTAACATGTGAAAGTTTTCAAAACAAAGGGTCTGCAGGTGGGAGGGTGAGGAGCTTGGGAGTCCGGGGCCCGATGGGTTTGAGGTCCTTTTCACTCTGGAGCACCCATGCTTGGTCGACCTGGCTGAGGGCCTGCCTGGCGCAGTCTGGGGAACACGTCTGCCCCCCCTTCCCCACAGGGAGAGCTAGGAAGGGGACGGGGTGGGCCCTCAACTGCAGCGCTGGCTGACCTGAAGCCCGGATGCCCAGCAGAGCAGCCCCTGACTGCTTTACTAGAGCTTCTCCAGGTGCTGAAGAATGTTTTTTAACCAGTTTCCTGTCTCAACTCTCTTTCTTCCCACACCTTACCCCTGCCCTCACCCCTCCCGGTGTGGGTGGGCGGCTTCCAAGCGTCCAACTGTCCCTTTACGTGGACTTGCGGAGGGCTCGTGAGCTAATGTCAGCCCTAAGAGCCTGGGGTGGGAGGGGAGGTACCAAATGTTGGCCAGTCGGGTGAGCTCCAGGGACCTGGGTCCAGACTAATGAGGGGTCTTCCCAGTCTCGACCGTGGCCGGGTGCTGAATACAGAGGACAGGCACGATCTCAGTGATGCGGTTAATGCAGGCTTCCCACAGCAAAGTCTTCTCACACCAGGAGCCTGTGGCAGACCCTGACCCTTCCAGCTCAGCTCCACTGGGCGTTCAGAAGCCAGCCTCCTGGACCCACACGGTTACTGAAGGATGCAAACTGTGGGAGAGGATGCAAACCTGGGGAAGGAACAGCATTCTGGTGAGAGGCTTTGGGAAGGTTCTGGGCTAATGTGACCCATTGGTCAGGTGACCAAGGGGTAGGTAGGGCTTTCCAGGACTCCAGGAGGAGCTCCAAGGTGGGAGAGCTCAGAGTGTGTTAGGAGACGGTAGAGCCCCGAGGCCTACCTGCGTAGTTCACGGGGAGTACAGGACCAGGCGGCCCTACAAGGACGCAGCAGGGCCTTGACACTGCCTGTTTGCCGAGGGTGGGAGATTGCTGGGGGTAGACCCGGGGTCTGCTGGCTGGAGGGCCGGGTCACCTCCACGGTCCCGTGACCGGTCCTTGCCCCAGGACAGTGACCTGGATCTGCAGCGGGGCCAGGGGCACAGCCTACGGGGCAGCCGCACCAGGGCTGCCGGGGTGCTGGCAGCTGGGCAGCGCTCTGCGGGGCTACGGGCAGGAGGACCGCCCGGGGAGGAGAGACGAGAGGGCCGCCTGGCATCGGTGCTCTCGGGGGCTTCCCGGGGGGCAGACCCAGGCCCAGAACACCCGGGCGGAAGAGCCAGGGTCTGGGGGCGTCGGAGAGATGCTCACGGGGGAGCGCTCCAGGGCTGGGCTCCAGGCTGCGCAGGCCCGGGGCTGGCACTAGGGGGCAGGGAGGGGTGGCGGGGACCACGTCCCGGAGCGGGGGCCCTAGGACCGGCAGGGTCGGAAGACATGAGGGCGTGCTGGGCGCTGCGGGCCAGGCACCGCGGAGGGAGGCGGCTGCGGCGGCCGTCGCACTCCACCGGCCCCGCGCGCACTCCGGGGCGGAAGGGGCGCAGCGGCCCCGTATCGTCGGCGTCGCACGCGGCCGCCTCCCGCTCTCTCCCAGCAGAGGCCTCCGGTCCCCGGGCGTCCCCCAAGCACAGCAGCAGCCGCCGCGGCCCCGCGCTGACCCACTTTCCCGCCAGCCCGCCCACGGAGATCCACGCGGCCGCCGAGCAGGTGCGAGCCGCCAGGCGAGGCCCGAACCCGGGGCCGCCCCGCCCGCCTCTGCCGCCGGGGAGGGGGGGCGGAGAGCCGGAGCCGCGGGAGGGGAACGGGGGAGGGGAGAGGAGGATAAAGGAGGGGGGCCGGAGGAGGGTGCGGAGGGACAGGAGGGGGAGGGGAGGGGAAGGACGGGAGCAAGTGGGCCGGAGGGGGGAGAAAGAAAGGAAGAGGAAGGGAGAGGAGAAGGGGAGGAGGATTGGGAGGGGCGGGAGGAGGATTGGGAGGGGCGGGAGGGGGGAGGAGGCGGGGTGAGCGGGAGGAAGATGGAGGCCGGAGACCGCCCCCCTGCCTCCTTCCCGGGCCCTAGGCCAGCCCTGGAGGAAAGGTTGAAATGGGTGAAAGGTGCATCTGCCTTCTAGGTCTAAGGGGTCCAGGGCTCAGGATGCCGCACCCCCCTTGTGCCTGACCCCCACCCCCGGCCTTCTGTCAGCCAGCCCTCTTTCCCCCAACAGCGCCTAGGGCCGCTCTTCCCACTAATCTAGGTTCATCGATCCTGGACCCTCCCGAAAGCTGTGCATCTTTCGATGAGATCACGGTTCACCGACTGACTGTATCTGCTGGGAGGACTTGGGCTCCAGGACCTGCTGGAGCGAATCGCAGAGAAGGAAGGAGAGTAGCGATGCCAGATGTCAGGGCCTGGCTCTGGGCGGCGCCCCTCCTCCAGGGTCCACCCCCCACCCACTCCTGGGTGCCACGCAGGGGACCCCGGAGAAGCCTCGTGACCCAGAGCTCTGCCTGCTCAGTCCTTGTTCATCCATCTAAGTACCCATCACCTCTACTTACTTACCTGCCTACGTGAGTTAATACTTTTTAGAGGAATTGAAAGAATTCATCACAAGAGAATCTTCTTCAAATGTGTGGGGACTCTTGGTTGTCATCCCATTTGTAAGTGAGTCTCAGGACAGTGGCTCTCAAAGTGTGGTCTGTGGACCTCCGAGGGTTCCCGAGACTCTTTCGCGGGGGTCCACAGACTCAGAACTATTTAATAGGAATACAAAGACATTTTTCTCTCATGAGTGTTCAGCAGAGTTTTCCAGTGTCATAACAGATTGAAATCAGAAACACATATGAAAATCCAGCTGTCCGTTAAGCCAGACATTGGCGAGATTTACAAAAATACAGAACAGTGTCAGTCTTCTTACTAAATAAACTATTTTTAGAAAAAGAGCTATTTTCAGAAACGTTATTTGTGTTCATGTGTGATGGCTTTATTACCATGTTTAAATAAATGCATAAATATTTAAAATTTTCCTTCATTTTCACTTCTATTACAGTAAATAGCAATAAGTTTGCTCCAGAGAAGTGAAAGCTCTATGGGGCCCTCAAGCCTTTTTAAGCTGGCAAGAGGGTCCTGAACATAGCATGTGTGAGGACTGTGGTCTTGATGGATCCCACAAGTAAACATCCCCTCTGTAAGGGACTGTCCACTCCGGTCACAGCAAGCCTGCACCCCTGACGCCGGGCGGGGATGTGCAAGGGCAGAGCGCCTCCACGGGCCTCTGATTTGGGGATACTGTCTCATTTTACTGCAGTTATGGGGCAGCGGCCCTGCTCTCTCTCTGGGGTGCCTCTTGCAGGTCCCGGTTGTGTTTTAAAGCTGCCCTCTGACTTTATCCCAGGGGCAAGCGGGGCACCGGCTCAGCTGCCTGGGTGGCCCTTCAGGTACCTCTCCCCATAGATGTCCGTGTCTGGCTGCTTCTCCGCGGCCACTGCGCCCTCACTTCCAGACGGGGGTCCAGCCTTGTGGGTCCTCGGCGATGTTGGGTTTCACCACTAATCTGACCTCATCTGCTTTCTCTCTTCTGGAAATTCCCTCACGTCTTGGTCTGCCGGTGGCGCTTTTTCTAGTTTTCCAGGGCTTCCAAGTATTTGTTTTTATATTTATTCTGCTGTTTCACAGGATCTGAGGAGGGGGACGTACCTGGATGTGATGAATGAGCCGTCTTGAGCCCAGTGTCTGCAGGGTTGAATGAATGAATGAGCAAGGGGTCCTGGAGGAGAGGGAGGGTCGGGAGGGGCCGGGGTCTGTGTAGACGCTCCTCTGAGGCAGGAATGCTGTGAGGGTCAGAGGGTGGACTGCTTAGACGCCAGCACCTACCTGTGTGAGAGCATCTGTACCTCAGGTGAGGCCAGGGTGTGTTCTGTCCCTGTTGCCATCCAGGAGCTCAGCGATTGGTGGAAATGCTACGGCGGGTGGGGATGGAGGCAGCACACGGAATGTAGTAGCAGACGTCCCCTCCCTTCAGGTTTAACTGAGAAGATGCGTTTAAGCCGGGGGAGGGCGGGAATAATTGCTAGAAGAAAAGAAAAGAAGGTGATTCCCACACTGGTTTCGGTCCAGACTCTTCAGGAAAAGAGGGGCTGTGTCTCCTGGGCACGGGGCCCAACGTGAAGAGGGAGGAGGCAGGTGAGGGTCGCGTCTGACCCCGTGCGGGGGATGCCGAGTGGGAGCCTGGGAGCAGCCCTTCCTCCCCGTCCTGGCCTGACTGCTTGATAACGCCCAGTGGGTCATGGTTGCCGTCTCAGGAAAAGCAAACCCTTTAAATATTCGGTCCCGACAGCTGCAGGGGGCCGGGGTAGCCACTGAGCAAATCAGGGAAGGAAACTTAGGTCGGCTCACATTTTATTTAAAAGAAAATACTTTCCTCCTGAATCAAGAGGAGCTCCGTGCCTTGGCAAACACACAAAACCAAAGCAAACCCAGCACAGCTTCTCTGGAAAGTCTGGCCTCACCCTCCGGATACGGGAAAGCTTTCTTCTCTATTTCAAATGACCCTGTTTTGCCTTTTTTAGATGCAAATGTTTATTTGGTCTGACTTTGAAATACCTTGGTACAGCTGAAATAATTCAAGGCAGCCCAGTGAGAAGGACCATTTCCTGACCTTCTAAATGCAAAACTCTTTGCTGGGGCCTCAGAGAGATTGGCGGGACACCTGTGGGGCAGCCCCAGCCCGCTCCCACCCCGCCTCCCAGCGAACACGGTGGTCACTGCACGAGCACTCCAGCATCCTATGCAGTTGGGCGGCTCTGCAGGGAAAGCAGTGGCAGTCCCAAGGAAGCCAGCATTTGTCAAGTACCTGATATACCTATGCCTGTCACCACCTCTGGGAGCGGGGCGAGGGACTCACCTTTCCGGGGCTAACAGGTGCGATTTGACTTTTTACTCCAAATCCTACAGCATCCCCCAGGAGAGGGGGCGTATCGGGACCTTGTGGTCCAGGTAAATCCTGGAGGTGCAGGGCGTGCTAAAATCTGTGACTGAGATGTACCCCATCTGCGAAGCATTGCAGTAAGGATTACATAGTAAAATGCCAGGGACATGTGATTCCGGATGAGTGAGTGTGTACGTGTGTGTGGTGCCCGACTGGGCCGGTGGGTGGCCCCAGCTCGCGGCCCTCCATCTACACTCACTGAGCAGCGCTCACTGATCCGAGGATTCGCGTGGGTCACTCCTCACCGACGTCAGGGGCTGCCGTAGCATCACCCGCTTTTTATAGATGAGAAAACCGAGAATCAGCGTTAAGTCAGAACCGGAGCCCTAGCCCGCCAGCCCGCAGAGCCTGGCCGGTGCCCCGAAGGCGTCAGGGTCGCTGGGGTCCTGGGCGGGCACTGCCCCCCGGGGGTGCGGGGGCGTCCCGCTCGGCTTGGCAGGGTCTCCGCACCAAGTCCGCGATGGGAAGCAGCCCCGGCTCTGGTCCTCGAGTCCTGCCTCACCTGCTGCCTCCTGCCTCTGGTTGGCTTTCCCTCCTGGGGTTCTGGGCAGCTCTGACCTCCGCAGCGGGCAGCATAGTCCCAACCCGGAGGGCAGGTCCTGGCACAAAGTAGCCGCTCACTGCTATGTTTGGCAGTGTCCCGTGGGCCAAAGATGGCCCAGGGGACCATGTTTCTCCAGGATGAAGAAAGCTGGGCAGGAAAGACCAGGCGGCAGGAAGCTGGGGCAGCCTCGGGCACTTCCAGCCTTGGAGAAGAGTGTGTGGGACCCCCCCTACCTGGCCTCCCACCCAAAACTCTGCCTTGGGCCTTTCCTCCCTGGCTGCAGGAGTGCTTGAAGCTGGCCCCGGGCCCCTGCTCTGAGAGGGTCACACTTGTGATAGGAGGGGGTGGGGCCGTGTCTGGGGACACTGCCATGTGGGTCAGACACCTTTTTAGGTGGCAACTTTCTCATCTTGGGGACACTGCTTCATGGAGATGCATTGGCCACCACGATGCCTTAAAAGGGGCTCCCAGGACTGGAGGCTTATGTTACAAAACCCCAGGCCATAAATAGCATAATTGATACCAGATAAAAACCAAATATTTCTGCCTGGCAGAAAGCATCTGATTAAAGTAAAAAGGCAAAAGATCCACTGAGAATAAAATTATGGCCCATCCCTAAAATGAAATTATCATGCAGTCATTAAAACAACGAGGTATCTTTATGTCTATGATATGAAAACAGTATCATATGCATAATAATATATGCGATTTATGTCACAGGCACAGGGCTGCTATAAATCAGTAAGGAAAACACCCAAGAACTGAATTGGAAAATGGATAGAAATCCTTCGCAGGAAAGGAAAATGCTTCTAAACATTTGAAAAGAGGCTTAGTCTCACTTACAGTAAGAGAGATGCAGGCTGAAACATCTGTGGAAACTTACTTTAGACCTAAATCAGATTGGCCAAGTTTGAGAACATTTGATAACCACTGCACCAGAAGGACAAACCCCGTGGGGGATTTGGGCACGTGTGTCAGAACCACAGACATGTGTGTGCTCCAGCCCAGCAATCCCATTTTTGGACTTTGTCCTGTATGTGTTCTCACATGCATGTGCAAGGATGTTTATCACAAGGCTCATGGAAGCATTGCTTATGATTGTAAAAGGGTGGAAACAACCTACATACTAGCAATGATAATATTAATTAAATTATAGCACATCCCTAATATGGAATTATCAGTCATGTTTTTAAAAAGGTATATATGTAGGTCTATGATATATAGCAACCCTCAAAGTATATAACAGTATACTTCATGAAAAAGAGGAAGCTAGAGAGAGTGTGTGTAGAATCCTTTCATTTGTGTGTGTGTGTGTGTATGTGTGTGTGTGTCTATGTGTAGAAGCATAGAAATTAATTCCTGGAAGGACACATAAAACATGGAAACTGGTGTCATGGGTTCCTCTGGTGTTTATTGGTGTTACAGACTGAATGTTTGTTCCCCACCCAAATTCATATATTGAAATCCTAAACCACCACTGTGACGATGCTATTATGAGGTGGGGCTGATGGGAGGTGATTAGGTCATGAGGGTGGAGCTCTCATGAATGGGATTAGTGCCCTTATAAAAGGGGCTCCAGAGAGCTGTCTCACTCTCTTTCCACAACACGAGGACACAGAAAAGGCCACCATCTGCCATTGGAAGAGAGCCCTCACCAGATCCCAAGCACACTGACACCTTGATCTCCTGCCTCCAGAGCTGTGTGAGATAAAATGCTATGGTTTCTAAGCCACCAGTCTCTGCACTCTGTTACAGCAGCCTGAAAGGACTAAGGCATCTACAGAAGGGGTCTGGGGTCTGGGGTAGGTGGTGGGAGACCCGTTTCCCACTCTCTTCTCCTTCATCTTGTTTTAAAGTTTCACTCTGGCATGAAGTGCGTTTTCAGATTTTTATCCATCAAAGCCTTGCCTTTGGGAGGCCGCCTGCCCCAGCTCCCCTATTGCCTGCTGTGGGCCGGAAGTGGGGTCTGCCTTGCTGCTGGGGTGGGGTGTGGGGGATGGGGTGAGGGGTGGGGGGCGGGTGTCCATATCACCTGCCCTGGAAAGACAACGCACAGCACAGTCAGAGCCCCCGCAGGAAGGACCGGCCAGACTTGCAGACACTTTTGCAATTGACTTATTTTCTTACCAGCCCAAACCCCAGCAGTTGCCTGGAGCATCGCTCCTGGGTCCCCAGATCTCATGGCCAGAGCCAAGGTCCACTTGAGAGGCAAAGCGGGTTCATACTGATGTGCCAGGAAGGCTGCTGTCCACTTCACAGGTGGAGCTCCGAGACGGAGGCAGCACCCTGAGTGTGGGGCTCTTATGGGGCCAACTCAGAACAGGATTCGGCCTTTTTTCACTCCCTGTCCCTCCAGGAATTAACTCATAAGAGTGCTCATGAGGGCTCTGCATCCCCAGGGTGCAGCAAGTCAGCCCAGGAATCCCTTCCAGAAGGTGCCCTTCCCTGCAGCTCCCTTTCCTCTCACCCTAGGCAGGGTCCCAGTGGCTTCAGGGACCTTCCCTTAGATTTCCACCCCTCTCACCCCACTTCTCCTCCTTCTTCCCCCACTCATTCCCCTGGCTGGGGAGCAAAGACCTGCTACCGACCAGGGTTCTTGGCCTGTTTAATCAATAGAAATTGATCAGAGGTCAGACAAAAATTCAGGCAAGGCTTATACTGGGGCCCCTGTTGCAGCAGTGAGGAGCGAGGACAAACAACATGTTCCCTTGCTTGTCCGCTCCCCGAAGCAGGGCGAGCTGGTTCCTTATATGGGGTGAGGGTAGGGGCGGGTCCAGGGCTCAGGCTGGAGGGTTGGCTTAGGTGGTCTGCCCATCCCCTTGGTGGTGTGTGCAGGGAGCATATGCAGTGCCCTGCTTTTGCTCCTGACCCCTCAGAAGTGGCAGTTGGGTTTTTGGTCTTTTTGTATGTTGTTGTCCAGAATTTGCCCCAACTGCGCATGCATGCAGTTATTTCTAGTCCCTTATAGTTTCTTTGTATTTTGTTGCTAAAGGAGACAGACGTTTGTCCAGGTGCAAGCACTGAAGCAAAGGGTCCCAGGTCCCAGGTCCCAGCCTGTCTCAGACCCACCACACCTTCCCCTTAGGAGAAGGACACTGCAACTAACAAATGCTTTTCTTCTACCACATGATGTACATTTAAGCTTGTATTTTCCTAAACTAGCATCTGACAATATCCAGGTCGTTAAATGAACCACCCCAAAGCTTAATGGCTTTTCTGTAATACATTTGAAATATGTGTACCCACCGTGGCCACATACTATTCGAGGGGCACAGCTGTGGGAATGAGATGGGCCTGTCCACGTGTCTGGCCAGGCCTCCAGGCATCGGAGGCTCCAGGCAAGGCTTCCTGCCCCGACAGCCCTGGGGAGGGGTAGGAGGTGGGCCAACCTGGGTCACAGCAGCAGGCCCAGGCCCTGCGACACCCCTCAGCATTTCCTGCTGCCGCCCCCTGGGCCCGCCCTCTTCCAGGGGCCTTCTGCAGCAGACAGGTTAAACCGCCAAAAGCACAGAGCAAGGGCTGCTCTGCGAGGCTCACCTTCCCTTGCGTGGTGAACACACACATCTTTCCTACTAAAGTCAGACATCATTTCGAAGGTTGGAGAAGGTAATTTGAAAAGTAGGTGGGTAGATGGCCTAGAGCCTGCTCATCCTTCTTTCAAACTGTCATTAGCCGTACAGGTCTCAGCTGCCGGCTCACATTATTACCGTTGTTATTTTGCATTTGCGCGTGTTTCTGTCCGTGGGTATGGAGGGAGGGGGCCGACAGCAGCCTTTGGGGAGGCTGTGAAACAGCCAGTGCAGCATCCTTTCTTGGCACACTCAGCTGCGTGGATGGGCAGGGGCGGGATGTGTGGAGGGGACAGCGTTCCCTGGCTCGGTGCACTCAGCTCGAGTACTCCACATCATCCCTGGGTGTGGCTCCTCTTCCTGGGCCTGTGTGGGAAAAACAGAATGTGCACTGGGGAACAGAGCTTGCCCGAGGGGCTGCCATCATGGTGATGGTACCACCGTGACCTCATTTCTACCTCGCAGCAACCTCGGGGGAGGGAACCACAGTTACGTCCATTTTCCTGATGAGTAGATTGACATGCAAGAGAGGTGGGGCCGAGAGGAGGATGCTGGGACCTGAGCACCTACGGGGGGGGGGGGTCTACTGCCAAGAATCAGGCCCTTCCACTCGTCCACTCTGGAACCCAGGAGCCCGGGCAGGGGGATGCAGCTGGCTCTACAGGAGGTGGGAATGACATAGGGGTGGTCAAGGCAAGAAAAGGAGTTGATCCAAACTCTGTCTAGGAAGCCAGTGGGACCCCAGTGTTCCTCCACTGCAACCTCCAGACAAACCTGGAAGTTTGTTCTTTGGAGAAATTGGAGAAGGGTGGCTCTGGGCTCAGGGACCCCAGGGACAGAAGAAGGTGGGCTGGGATTCTGGACTGAAAAGAGCTGGGGTATAAGAAGAAAGAATTCACACTAAGAGCACTCACAAAAGCACCTTCCCAACTCTACCCCAGGAAGAGAGCAGCATGACCTCTGCACTCCAGGGAGGGCACATGTCCCTAGAGAAGAGACCTGCAAATGCTTACCTATGAGGTTGCTCAACAAAGAAATCTGCTTTACCCACCAGCCTAAAACTCCCTCCTCCCAACAAATCTTCAAAGAGCACTTTAGTGTTGCTCTCTTGACTATGAACAGGTTGCCCAGGATCCCTGAATATGTGAATGAACCTGCCAGCATGAAGCAAACAGAAAAAATGCACTCAGAGGAATTAGAGAGAAGGCAGCAGAAGAGAAGCTCTTAATGAAACTATCATAATATTTTCAAGGATATTTGCATCCAAGAGACAAGATCAATATTCTGTAAGGAAGGGGTCATCAAAGCCCATGAAAGAGGATTCCTAATAGATGGGGTAGAAGGTAGGGTGGAGGAAACCTCTAGAAAAAGACAGAGATTGACAATAAGGAAAAAAAGACAGCTAGAAGGTTGGTCCAGACGATTCAGTGTCCTACTAATTGTAGTTGCAAAAGGAGAGAACAGAGAAAACAAAGGAGAGACATTTGCAAAGAAACAATACAAGAAAATTGCCAACTGAAGGGTGGGAGCCTCCAGCTAGAGAGAGCTCATCAAGTGCCAGGACCAGGAGCTCTTAAAATTCCACACCACGATGTGTTATTATGAAACCTGAAACATCAGGAATAAAGGGAAAATCCTACAAACTGGTAGGTTGGGAGCGGGGCGGGTACAGCTTGATACACACAAAGGTTTAAGTATTACAATGGCATTAGACTTCACAACGGTGGAAGATACAGACAATACAATGATGCCTTTGAAATTTTTAAAGTATTTTCAACCTAGATTTCTACATCTAGTCAAATTATCTTTCAAGGATGAGGGAGTATAAAAGTATTGCTAGGTGTGCAACATCTTTACATTTTTACTTTCTGTATATCCTTTCTTAGAGAGATACTAGAGGATGTGCTCCAGCAAAACAAGCATGTAAACCAAGAAAGAGGAGGACATGGGGCACAGGAAGTAGGGCACCTAGCTCAACAGAGAGGCCAAGAGAAGCCCCAAGGTAATAGTTTGTACCACAGACCAAGAGAGCAACTGTTCAGATCTGAGCACCAAGTCAGATGGCCTGGGAGGGAGGCCTCCAGGGAAGGAAGAGCTGCTAGATTACCTGATGTGTGAGAGCGTTTGAAACAACAGTTGATAGGAGTTTGACAGAAATGTGGAAGCATTTGGGGGAAAGTTAGCCATCAGGACATTGAAAATAATGAAAGGCGGCACTTACCTCCAGTGTGGTGGGAGGGGCGGATTATAAGAAAGGAACATACTGGTCATATGCTGTTTGGCTCTGCAATGAGCAATAGTCCTGGTAATGTAAACACTGACTATTAATTTAAGCAAAAATTATGATCTAAAGATACATTAGGATGATGGGTAAGGGAGGAAAGTGGGAGCACAGTGGAGTACAAGTGTCAAATCCTCCACAATTATAATAGAGAGTCAAAAACAATTTCAAGGTATAATACATTTTTTAAAAGCACATATCCTTATTTTTTCAGAAGCAAATAAAAAAGAAGAAAAGCCGTGGTCGCTAGGGAGTGGGACTGTGGGATGAGAGAGAGAGGCAAAGGACAGCTGCATTTCATCACGAGCCTAAACTATTTGAATTGTGCACTACACGTGGGGATCAGTTTTTCAAAACTGGGACTTGAAAACTTGGGACTTCCCTGGTGGTCCGGTGGTTAAGACTCTGCGCTTCCACTGCAGAGGGTGCCGGTTCGATCCCTGGTCAGGGAACTAGAACCCGCATGCCACGTGGCGTGGCCAAAAAATTAAGGAAAAAAAAAAAGAAAACTTAATCCGAAAAGGAGAAGGAGGCTCCCATAGCTGGCCCACTGTCTTAGCTGGTGTGTTACAGAACCGGGTGTGGGGACAGGAGTGGGGAGGGGTCAGCAGCAGGAGGGTGCAGGAGACTGGGAAATTGGGACATTTATCCAATGGAAGTGGTCTCTGTCTGCTCGGTGCCCAGGGTAGAGCAGTCCTGGACCTGAGCAGCCAGTGGGAGACCTTCCCTGCCCTTTTCTGCAGGAGCTCTCATCAAATTACGGCAGTCGGATTTGTTGGTGGAATATTGCCTCCAAGGAATACGGGCCACTGGTGCTGGGACGCAGGGAAGAGGTCAGGACTGGACAAGGAGAGTGATGGTCCTCAGGCAGTTTGAAGAAAGTAGGTGGTGACATGGCTCCCCTGCAGTGAGATGAGAAGGATGGAGGGGAGAAGAGTTCCAGTGTTGGGAAGAGTTAGGAAATGGGGCTGAGCCATGTATGGAGAGGGGAGCAAGGTCAAGTTTCCTTCTCAGGCCAGGGGTCAGGACCATGAGGCTCCCTGGTTTCCCTGGAGCCTTGCCCTTCCCTCTGTCATGGTCAATGCTGAGCCAGGGTCAGAGAGCTATAGCGGGAGGGGGCGGCTGGTGAGGAGACAGAAGTGGGGAGAAGGAAGGTGGGTACACTGCTAAGAGAGAACGGAGCTCCCAGCTGACTCAGCAGAGCCAGGAGACAGAGGTGCAGTCGGCTAGTGTATGAGTTACCTTCTCTGTGTGACAAACGATGACCACACACCTGAACAGCATTATGGCACACAGGTTCTGAGGGTGAGGAATCTGGGAGCAGCCCCCTGGGTGTTGTAGTTCAAGGACCCTCATGAGGTTTCCCTGGCAGGGTCTCTGGAGGCTTGACTGGTGCTGGAGAATCTGCTTTCTAGGTCGCTCGCTCAAGGGACTGCTGGCGGGAGGCCTCAGCTCCTCACCACGTGGGCATCTCCAAAGGGCTGCTCACAGCCTGGCTTCTCCAAGAGCAAGTGATCCCAGAGAGAGACACAGAGACAGAGACACAGAGACAGAGACAGACAGAGTGCTCAACCACAGAGGAAGCTGCAGTGCCTTTTATGACCTAATCTTGGAAATGTCACACCATCACTTTTGCCCTGTTCTATTGGCCCTGGCACGGTGTGGGAGGATTCTGCATGAGGGTATGAGCACCAGGGGGCACGATCCTGAGCGCTGTCTTAGAGGTTGCTTCCACGGACGGTGATGGGAGATGCACTGATTGGATACCTGCTGTATGGGAGGCTCTGTGCTTTCCAGAAACTGTTTTTACCACATCACAGTTTTGCTACCATGTGGGTTGCCTAAGAGTTAGTCATGGCTCTGCACTGGACACTATGATGCTTCTTAATAAATGTATGGGATTGAAGGCGATGCCAAAGCAGGACCGCCATATCCAGAGGAAAGTGCCCATCCTTCCTACTAGGCAGGGGAAAGGGAAAGGTTCAGATGATTCATCTCATAAGATGTTCTCGAGAAAATCTATTACTTGCTTACACTGATCCTGCTTTAGACAATGGTGCTGACCCCAACTCAGGGTGCAATGGTTATGAAAGGAGTTAGCAAAAGACAGAGGCCTGTTGCCAGAGAAAGATCTGTGAAGGATTGGGCTGTGGCTGTGACCAGCTCTTGAAAGAGACACCAGCTCCCAGGAAACTGACGCTCTTACTGGAATTCCAATTCTCTTTCTCCCCCTGCCCCATACCTAATTTTAATACAGTAAGTCCCCTGCATACAAACCTTCAAGTTTCGAACTTTCAAAGTTACAAATGTGCCCCCGTATGCCAGCTGCTGTACCATACTACTGTACTTTTCAAGGTACTGTACTGTAAGATTAAAAATATTTTCTGTATTTTTTGTGTTGGCTTGTTTTTTATGTATTATTTGTGTGAAAAGTATTATACACCTATTACAGTACAGTACTATAGAGCCGATTGTGTTAGGTGGATACCTAGGCTAACTTTGTTGGACTTAGGAACAGATTGGACTTATGAAGGCGCTCTCGGATGGGAACTTGTTCGTATGTAGGGGACTTGCTGTAGTAGGATCATCAGCTCACATCTGCTTCACCCTTTTCAGCCTTATCTTATTCACATTCCACATGAAAATCCCATGATGCCTCTGCCCGAAGATGGGTGGCTTTGTTAACTGCTTGTCACTGCACAGAGAGGCCCGTGCCGTGAGCCCACAGGTGGGGGACAGTGAAGAGAGCTGGGGGCTGTGGGTTCCCCACGCTCCTGACTCTGGCAGTGGCATTTCACTGATGTCCCTGTCCTAGGCTCTGGGGACAGCACACAGAGCTCCAGTCTCTTCCCTGTGGAGCTTATGGTCCTGCGGAGGGGACAGGCATTAGTCCAAGTACCTCACAGATAAATCTGCAATTACAAATGACAAACGCTGATATGAAAGAGAGTGCAGGGTGGAAGGAGGTAAAGGAGCCTGGCTTGGCTGGGGGCCCAGGAAGTACCTCAGAGGAGCAGGGCAGGCAGCAGGGCATAATTCCCAGTTGTCACTAGGATCAGATAACAAAGAGGACCCAACCCTCTCATTTTTGCTCAGGCTAATATTAGCTTCAGAGACGTGTGAATAATTTACTTTTTCTCACAAGTGTTGTTAATACTTAAGGGTAAAGAGTGAAAGATCAAGCCCCGAACTGAACAATAAAGACAACCTTCAGGGATGTATTTCTGCACCAGCCAAGGTGTCTTCTCATGGGAACAGCAGAATCACCCAGAAACAAGCAGCTAATTATAGCAGTGCCATCTGTGGCACCAAAATAAGGATGATTATCAACACTATCTTTCAGGTTTTTCACTAAGTCAGAACAATTTGCTAAAAATAATCTGTACTGTATCCGCAACGCCCCCAAACAATGTGTGTTTTCCCATCACCACAGGCCCGGGCACCAGGGGAGCATTAGACGCTGCTGGCGGCCTCGTTCTTTGGTTGGCTGGGTTTCATCCCAGGCTTTATCACTGGGTCAGTGGAAGAGGGGGTGGACAGAAAGTTAAGACTGGCTCCCAGCCAGCAGTGGAGGGCCACACTGATACCAGGATGGGCGGGAGACCTCGACTGAAGGCCTGGGCGCATCTCCCAAGGGCCTTCCAGGGGTTTCAGGGCCAAAGGCTGGTCCTCAGTTCCTGGAATCCTGCTGGGTCCAGGGATGTCAATCCCCCACCCCCACCCACATGCACACATAAAGGCTATAAGTCAGACACCAATTCACTTGCGCATGGGAAGTTTCCCTTCTAGGTCTGAACACTTATATTCCCCACCCAGGGCACCCCTTCCTGGGGTCAGAATTACAGTGAAGTCTATAGTGCCCAGTGAGTACGGGCCCTGAGCTCAGAAAGGCAGGAGTGGTGATCATGACATTTCATCCTGGTCATAGGGCCACGGTTGGCTTGTATAGAACCTTCATGTGAATTAGAAGAGAGGGGACCTAATCTAATCCAGGACCAGTCAGAAGAGTAGGTCATGCACTAGACTTCACACCCACTTGCCTCCTCAGAAGGAAGCCTTTGAGTAGTGTGCAACCTTCATGGCCCCCTGTGGTTGCCACGGATGTAAGAATTCATTTATGCCCCACAGCACAATGGCCTCTTCAAGTCAGAAGAGCCCCTGCCTCAGATGCAGGGAGTCTTTTCCCTGAACAGGGCAGGATGGACACAACCAGTGCTGGCCTTTGGATTTTCTTAGTGTCTAAGCAATGGAGAGTTTATGTTGATTTGTAAGTTTTTAAGTTAATAATTTGCAAACTGTATCCTGGGGCTCTCTGGCATTTCCAGGAGGTGCTCAAGGCTGATTGAGAGGAGGGGCAGGTTGAGCAAAGAAGGTTCTGGACCTCCCATCCCTGCTTCAACCAGGAGCACGCTCTCTGTCTCTCTGTCTCTGTCTCTGTCTCTCTGTCTCTGCCTTACTTTTTGGACAACTATGTAAGATTTACTCTGGAAAAAGAACTTCATAGGACAATTGTCTAAACTAATTATTTTCTACTCAGGGGAAAAATCTTTCAAGAATGAAGGTGAGGACTTCCTTGGTGGCGCAGTGATTGAGAGTCCGCCTGCCGATTCAGGCGACACGGGTTCGTGCCCCGGTCCGGGAAGATCCCACGTGCCGCGGAGCGGCTGGGCCCGTGAGCCATGGCTGCTGGGCCAACGCGTCCGGAGCCTGTGCTCCGCAACGGGAGAGGCCACAAGAGTGAGAGGCCCGCGTACGCAAAAAAAAAAAAAAAGACTCAGGGAGTTTCTTACCAGATGACTCTTATTGAAGGGAGTTCTGAAAAATGTATTTCAAGAGAATGAAAGAGGTCTCAGATGGAGGCTTGAGGTGGAAGAAAGGACACGTAAGGGTAAGTAAATACAACCATTGGTTTTACCAGCAGTGTGAATAATACCTGGTGGGATTGGGAAAATCAGGATAGAATTAAAGTTCTAGACAGGAAAACACACATGTCAAGCATGAGTTACATGGAGTTCAAGTGTCCAAGGTCCTTGTTCTGCTGGGTGGAGCATAAACATATTGAGTTCAGATTTTTATATATTAAGAATTCATGGGTGAAGTGTGAAACGGTGGGTGAGATGGGTGAAGGGGGTCAAAAAGTACAAAATTCCAGTTATGAAATAAGTAAGTCCTGGGGATATGATGTACTGCATGGTGACTGTAGTTAATCACGCTGTGTGGTGTATTTGAAAATTGCTAAGAGAGTAGATCTTACAAGTTCTCATCACAAGAAAAAAAATTGGTAACTCTGTGTGATGATGGATGTTAACTAGACTTACCATGGTGATTGTTTGATAATATATACATATGTTGAATCATTACATTCTACCCCTGAAACTAGTGTTTACTTTTGTTCACCACACGTGAGTACGAGTTGGTCCTCCTTCTGATGGGTATGGAAAAGATGAAATTCATCAGGTCAATAGCTACGGGCCGTGGAGTGAAGGCTATATTAATCTGGTTTAATAAAGAAACTCCGATAGGGGACAGTGGCTGCAGTTGGACTATTGCATGGTCACTTTGCGGTAGCCCACTGTCACCCACCTGACCTGGGTGGTCTTTGCAGGGAAGATACTAGTGATTTAAATTCTAGTCAATTAAATTAAACACTAGTGAATTAAACTGGGGTGGTGATGGGCGCCACCACCTTGAAGTTTTTGAGTGGCACTACTCTCTGATAATCCTCCTTTCCACCTCACCCCCAATGTAGTATTGTCTCTGAATTAGTATCTTACCTAGCGGGGGCCAGTTCCAGGGCTGCCACTTGGCCTTCCCACATAGCCCCTATTCTACAGGACAAGGAACAATTTGTGGGTTCTGCTCACTGTTGAGTGAGTTCATTCTAGTCAAACATTCAAGAACTCGGGACATTAGCAGACAGTTCTCTGGGCCCAGGGAACACACTGTGATGGATTTGAGTCAGGAATCCATTTGTTACCTAACTCCCATGTGCCCTCACCCTAACAGGAGGGCCTGATGGCACTACAAGTAGCAGTATCACCCCGGACCATATCCCACCACCCTTGCAAACCTGGTTAATCCCCTTTCCCAGGATGCAGTTCCCGAAGAGACGGCCACAGGCCCTTTCAGAGAAGGACTGAAGGAATCACTGCTGTCTACACTCACTGTGGGACTCAGCCTACTCTTCAGTCGATGGGGTCTATATGTGAAAACCAGCTCAGGTCTGGAAAATGGGCAGAAGACCATGACTTTCCATAGCCTTCTGTGAATACATCTCTTTTCTTCTTGAGATATAATCCATACAACATCCAAGTCACCGTTTTAAAGTGCACATCTTAGTGGTTTTTAGTAATTCACAAGATTGTGCAACCATTGCCACTATCTGATTCCAGAACATTCCCATCACCCCTGGAAGAAACCCTGTACCTGTTGGCAGTCAGACTCAGTTCACCCCCTTTACCACCCCCAGCAATGATTAACCTACTTCTCTCTGTATTTGCCAGAATACTGGGCATTTGATACAAATGGAATTATACAATATGCAACCTTTCATGACAGGTGTCTTTCCCATTGTGTAGCATGTGACAGTGTGACATTCCTTTTTATGGTCAAATAATATTTCTGTGTATGGATATGCCACATTTTCTTCATCCAGCTGATAGACATTTTTTTGTGAATCCATTTTTGACACTTTTGATTATGCCTGTTCAGCAGTACCTTAGATGGTTGACCGTCTGTTTTGCCCCTAGGAACACCTTGTGCTATAAGCCATCTCCATTGCATGGACCTCTGAAAGTAGAACGTCACCCCCTTCCCCCTCATTCTGACCTTGTAGCCCATTATAATAATTATGGTCATCACACCCACTTGAAGAAACAAGTGCTGCAGTTACGGGCTGCTGCTGGTCCTTGCTGTTCCAGGGGTCTGTCACCCCCACTTCTTCTAGGAGCCCTGTTCTGTGATCACACCTCCTACCACCAGCCCTGGCTGCCCTGCCGGAGACAGCCTCCACCGAGCTTCTTAATGTGGCCAGCGCCTCCCCCCACCAGTGAATTCCTTACCATCTTGGTAAGTGTCCTCCAGACCTTCCAAGGAGCAGAGTCAGATACTGGGTTTTCCAGTCTCATAGAGTTGACCAATTCTTTTTGTTTAGTTTTGTTTTTTATTGAAGTATAGTTGACTTACAATGTTGTGTTAGTTTTAGATGTACAGCAAAGTGATTTCATTATATATATATATATATATATATATATATATTCTTTTTCAGATTCTTTTCCTTTATAGGTTATTACAAGATATTGAATATAGTTCCCTGTGCTATACCGTAGGTCCTTGTTGTTTATCTATTTTATGCATAGTAGTGTGTATCTGTTAATCCCATACACCTCTGTTATCCCTTCCCACCTTTCCCCTTCGGTAACCCCAAGATTGTTTTCTCTGTCTGTGGTCTTGCAGGCTCCTTCCCTGAGCTTTGATCTTTCCTCCACAGTCTGCTTTGCACGTTCTGGCATTGCTTTCCCATTGCCATTCTCTTTAAAAACTAGGCCATTCACGGCTTTTCTCAAGCTTCCCAGAGCCATTCCGGAAGGAATCATTCTAGGACGCATTCCAGGATGTTGAGTTCTGTGTGATGGCCAAATGCTCTCATATCAGTGGATCTCTCTAACCTGCTTACACTTTCGCCCCCTCAGATGAACCCCCAGGTCCGTACTAGGCAGGTTCAGCAGCTACTTTGGTGTATAATTCGTCTCCTTCCTGCACAGGCCAGCAAACACCAAGGCCCAGATCAGAAAGGGCAGGGGCTGACAACTGGGATGGGGAGATTGGGACTGGACAGCCTGGAGCCCCCAGAGTCCCCTGAACTCCTCCAGGGCTCCCTCGGGTTTCGCTCCCACTCGCCGAAGACAGAGTCCCCGTCCGTTGCTTGAAGACTGCATGCACCACACAAGCGCCTTTTAAGATCATGCCAGCTTCCGGGGGACCAGCCCCACCTCCCCTCCTGGGCACCAGACCAATAGCTAGAGCCTGGCAGCAGGCAACGCAGAACAACTGGCATGACTCAGCAGAAAGGGCCTTTACTAGAAGGACACCAGGAAGCAAGGCTGCAGAACCAAGCTTGGAAAACACCCAGGAACCAAGGGAGCGTGGAGTAGGCACACGTGCGCAGCCGAACTGCAGACCGGGCCAGTCAGGGTGGTGCTGCTGCCCTACCATCTGGGGCAGCCCACTGCCCGGCTGGGTACCAAGTCTAGGCATCCCTTCATGATGTCGCCTCTCACGGGGAGCCCAGGCCTCATGCAGGAGCGTCCCCCGGGTCACAGGCCCGTGTGCCCTGCTGGGTGGGTGGGCTGGTGAGGAAGGACGGTCTTGCTATTTTGGCTTCAGAAGTCACCTCCCACCAAACTCCCACCATGGGGCACTCCCTGCCAGTGCAGGAGGAGATTTGGGTCACGGTCAGGAAAAGACAAATGTCCCTTACCTGCGGTTAGGTGAGAGAGATTCAGGTTCGGGGTGCTGAGCTCTTCCCTCAGAACTGCTGTCAGAGCACACGCATGTTGGCAACACCAATTTTTTAGAATATGACCCTTCCTTGGGAGAATTTTGATTCAGTGAGACCATGCGATATGTCCTCCAAAGGAGTGAAGCCCTATTGTTACAATGTGGGAATCTAGCCAGTGGGCGCAAAAGGCTGTGAGTGAAAAATACCACCTCCTGTATCAATGGACACACGGTGTTGCAGCCATCAAGCCGCCACATTATAGCCACCCAGATGCTGAGCCCTGAGGGGGCTCAGGGTGGAAAGAGAATGCCCACCATCAAACCATCAGAGACTGCAGCCACCCCTAACAGTGCACCCTGAGGGGGTTCAGGATGAGAAAGCAGAGGATACTGGCCCCAGAGAGCTGAGGTGCACATCCAAGGAATGATGTCAGAGCCCAGACTCTTGCATCTTCCCATACACAGACAAGCACTAAATTCCTTAACTTGAGATGCTGGTTTTCTTTAATTAACAGTAACCTTTTGATGTTCTGAGACTTGGTCTTTGTTGCAAAAACTCCTATACATCCTGGTTTCCACCCCACCTCCTGCCCTTGCCTCTTTGGAGCAGTTCCTTAGATTATCTGAAATGCTGGGTCCCCGGCTTAAGTCCTCAAATTTGTCCACCAAATAAAACATAACACTCAACTTTTAAGTTGTGCAACATCACGGTGCTAGCAGGGCTGTGTTCTGCGTCTCTCTCCTTAGAATGTAGGCGAGCATCTCCTCCCTGAACCCTCACATGGTCTTCCCTCTATGTCTGTGTTCTAATCTCCTTTTCTTACAAGGACACTAGTCACAGGAGATAAGGGCTCACCTGAGTGACTTTGTTTCACCTTAATTACCTCTTTAAAGTCCCAATCTCCAAATACAATCACATTCTGAGATCCTGGGGGTTAGGACTTTAATAGACCCATGATGGGGGGGTGTTGGTTCACCCCATAAAAATGTAAAATTCAATTGTGTCCTTGTAAAAGGAATATTGTCGAACGGTTCACCTTTCATCTTCCTTTCTGGGCTCCACGCTGTCTGTTCACTGAAGCTCCCTTGGCCCTTCTCAGACAGCATTCTTCCCTCCTTGCTACACAACTTCACTACCTACTCACGGTCAGATGCAGCGTGGAGATATTATTCTCACTAGGGTGTGAGGGGTTGCTAAATCTTAATGCATGCTCCCTTTTGCTTTGGAGGGAAAGAGATAGCATCTAGAGAATGTAGTTTTAGGACCAGAGGGAGGTCAGACTAAGGAGGTGAAGATGGTCTTCAGTAATCCTCCACCTTCTTGCCTTCAGCCACTGCCTGGATCTCAAGAAAACAAGTGGGGTTTCTCTGGGAAGCCTTTCTCCTCACTCCTTCACCACTTCACCTTTCACCCACGCCTGGCTCTGAACACCCCAGGCAAGGCACCAAACAGTGTGCTGAGTAGAGAAGCTTCTGGAATGCCTTACCTGCCCTGGGCCATTCCAAATTGACCTTGCAAGGCAAGGCAGAGGCACAAGCTGGCTGCCCCTGGGCTGCTCTTGTGTAGCCCCTGTAGTTTTAAAATTAGCTAAAAGTGAGAAGTTTCCATATTTAAGAAAATTGGTTTTCTAGACTGACTAGAAAAACTGGAAGACTTGGCGTTCCCACAGGCAGCTACTGGCAGAAGCCCTGGGACAGAAGTCCCAGATTCAGCAGCAAAATTACCAATACTTTTAATTTTATGCTGTTTCGAGGTGGTTTATTATACGGTGATAAATAAATGATACCACAACCAAAGCTGTCTAGAACCACCCTCCCCCAAATCTTGGCAGGTCAGGGGTGACCCCTCAAAGTGCCCCATTCGTGTTGGGGTCTGCCGAACTCCCCATGCAGTAAAAAAGCAATGACAGCATCTGCCCTGTGATCCACCAGCCAGGAGAGAAGGAAATTGGGGTGGGCAGTCTCCACTCCAAGTCCTGGGCTACTGCAAGGCTTCTAACTGGGTGTGCGTCCCTGCCTTCCCATGTGAGGGGTCTGATGGTAAGTGACCCAGAAACACCCACACCCTTTTTCTCCACACCCCAAGCCTGTATAGCCAGCTCTGAGCTGGGCTCCTGTGTTCAACCTAGTTCCAGGGGCCGGCAGGCACTCTCCTGTCTCTCCTTGCCGGTTGTGATCAGTTCTCCAGCAGCACCATCAGGGCCCGCAACCCGAGGTGTTTGCAGCTTCCCAGCCCTAAATTGGTAGAGGCCTTGGTCCAAAGGCACGTCCGTCTTTCAGTACAGTCTTTGCTGTACTGTCCCCTTCTGGAAGGTCTCGTGTGGCCTGTCTACCCCCTGAATGGATGTAGCTGTGAAATCCAGCAGAGCCCAGCGTGCGGGTTCCGAGGTCCGGATGCTGGACCCATTGGTCCTCATTTGGATGGCGGTGCTTCTTCCCTATGATTCTGGCCAACACTGCACCTGCGGGGCTGACACATCTGAGTGTGCTCCTTCTGTGCGTATCCGGTGAGACAGAGCTTAGAGGACACCAAGAAGTGAGCACCAGGCGATGGCCTTCGCTTCCCTCTTTTCCTGCAACGACTGGTGTGTCCAGTACCTCCAAGGTCCGGGCCTCGTTCTCCGGTTCTCAGCTCCATCCCATGCCCAGGACCGAGGCCACTCAGGCAGCCTGGGGCCACGACGGCAGGGTGGCCACCTGCACCCACACCCATCTCAGATCCTGAGAGAAAGGACCATGCAACCTGCTCCCTTGGGGCAGAAGTTGGGCCCCGTGGCAATAGACAACCTCAAGTCTCAGGCTCATGGAGCCAGTCCTGAGATGTGGGTTTCTCTCCGTACTGTTTTAGAAACAGTCTATTTTTTTTCTCTTTATTTCAAAACTGAGATATAATTGGCATATAACATTATATTAGTTTCAGGTGAACAACATAATGATTCGATATTTGTATATAGCACAAAACGATCACCACGAGTCTAGATAACATCCATCACTATACGTAGCTACAACTTTTTTCTTGCGATGAAAACTTTCAAGATCTAGTCTCTTAGCAACTTTCAAATACACGCCACAGCGTTACCAACTATAGTCGCCACGCTTTACATTACACCCCCAGGATTTATTCATGTTATAAGTGAAGCTGTACCTTGACTCCCTTCACCCATTTTACACACACCCCGCACCCTGCCTCTGCCAACCACCAATCTGTTCTCTGTTTCTATGAATTTAGTTTGTTTGGGGTTTTTTTTTAGATTTCACGTATGAGATCATAAGGCATTCATCTTTCTCTGTGTGACTTACTTTACTTAGCATAATGCCCTTAAGGTCCCTCCGTGTTGTCACAAATGACAAGATTTCCTTCTTTTTTTATGGCTGGATAATATTCTGTCTGTGTCTATTGAATTTCATACCGTGTGCACATGTTGTCTATTCAAAGAGTTTTCGAAATAAATATATTTAAAGTCAGATTACAATAAATGCTGGAGAGGGTGTGTAGAGAAGGGAGCCCTCCTACACTGTTGGTGGGAATGTAAATTGGTGCAGCCACTATGGAGAACAGTGTGGAGGTTTCTTTTTTTTTTTTTATAAGTTTTTTTTGGGGGGGTTTTGTTTTTTTAATTAATTTATTTATTTTTGGCTGCGTTGGGTCTTCATTGCTGTGTGCGGGCTTTTTCTAGTTGTGGCGAGTGGGGGCTACTCTTGGTTGAGGTGCACGGGCTTCTCATTGCAGTGGCTTCTCTTGTCGTGAAGCATGGGCTATAGGTGCCCAAGCTTCAGCAGTTGTGGCTCGCAGGCTCTAGGGCACAGGCTCAGTAGTTGTCGCGCACCGGCTTAGTTGCTCCGTGGCATGTGGGATCTTCCCAGACCAGGGGTCGAACCCCTGTCCCTTGCACTGGCAGGTGGATTCTTAACCACTGCGCCACCAGGGAAGTCCGTGGAGGTTTCTTAAAAATCTAAAAATAGAACCACCTATGATCCTGCAGTCCCATTCCTGAGCACATATCTGGAGAAAAACGTAATTCAAAATGATCTATGCACCCCAATGCATGGATAGTAGCACTATTTACAATAGCCAGGACATGGAAGCAACCTAAATGTCCATCAACAGATGAATGGGTAAAGAAGATGTAGTATATATATATTGGGTTGACCAAAAATCTCGTTTGGGTTTTTCCATAAGATGTTACGGAAAAACTTGAATGAACTTTTTGGCCAACCCAATACAATGGAATATTACTCAGTCATAACAAAAAGAAAGCAAGAATGCCATTTGCAGCAACGTGGATGGACCTAGATATTATCATACTAAGTGAAGTAAGTCAGAAAGAGAAAGACAAATATCATACGATATCACTTATATGTGGAATCTAAAATATGATACAATGAACTTATTTACAAAACAGAAATAGACTCACAGACTTAGAAAACAATCTTATGGCTACCAAAGGGGAAAGGGGGGGGAGAGGGATAAATTAGGAGTTTGGGATTAACATATACACACTACACATTAACATATACATATATATACACATATATATGTTATATGTATAACATATATACACTACTGTATATAAAATAGATAAAAAACAAGGACCTACCGAATAGCACAGGGAACTCTACTCAATATTCTGTAATAACCTATATGGGAAAGGAATCTGAAAAAGAATAGATACATGTATACATATAACTGAATCACTTTTCTGTACACCTGAAACTAACACAACATTGTAATCAACTATAAATCAACTATAAACCAATACAAAATAAAAATTAAATTAAAAGAATAAAAATAAAGTCAGATTTTTACCAACTACCAAACTCTGCTTAGATATTCCTAAAACGAAGGGTTGTTTTTTTTTTTTTGATTACACAAGTTTGAAGAACTCAGCTAACTTGTGCCCTTCCTGGAGTGTCACATCAGCGTATTAAACTACTGAGAAAATCTCAGAGAGTTAAAAAATCATGTTTAAGGTGCTTAAACCCGAATTTTCCAAATTTGTTCAAACAAGTAACTATTTTTCCATAAATTCTCTATAAATAGTCCTGGCTAGAAATAGCCAGCTGTGTTTTATGCCACAAGTCTCAGGAATAGCCCCTTGACAACACAGTGCCAATCACACATCCTCAGATACCAGGCGCAGGTCCAGATGTGGAGGACACACTGGGGCAGGGAGGGCCGTGCTGGGGAATCTATGATCTTGGGAGTATGGAAAGAAGATACTATGCAGAGAAAAAAAAAACCCCAACCTACCCCCAGTTTTCCCAAGCGCAGACCTCTCATTCCTTCATTCCGGATTCAATCATTCATTCAACAAACACAAGGTTTACGGCCCAGGTGCAAATAGGGTACATCCTCCGCCCTCACGAAACTGTCTCCAGTGAGGAAGATGTGCAGAAACCAGCAGCCTCAAGGCACTGCAGTGTCGTTGCTTAGCAAAGCCTTCCGCAGGAAGCTGTCCATGAACCCCACACAGAGGATGAGCTAAGGCACCACGTAGAGGGGTGTGGATGGCGCCCCAGCCCCTCCGGAGAGCAGCACTTCATGCAGCTGAGAGCGGACCCCTGGGCACAGGTGGGCAGTGCTGGCAAGTGCGTTCTGAGCTCTGCCCTGGGCTCCATGCCCACTGCATCTGTGTTGGTCCTTCTAGGAGGCCCAGCTGGAGCTCAGAGGCAAGAGGGAAGAGGAAGTGTCTGCTTGGATAGGACAGCAGTAGTAGCAGCAGTGGTCAGGTGATTATGGACCCCAGGACCCCTGGCAGAGGCAGCACCTTCACAGGAATTGCAGCCCTGGCCATGAAGGGGCCTCCACCCAGACCCAGGACCAACGTCCCCAGCTTCTCCCCCAGCCCCAGCTTCTCCCCCCAGCCCCAACTTCTCCCCAAGCCCCTGCTTCTCCCCCATCCCCAGCTTCTCCCCCAGCCCCAGCTTCTCCCCAAGCCCCTGCTTCTCCCCCAAGCCCCTGCTTCTCCCCCATCCCCAGCTTCTCCCCCAGCGCCAGCTTCTCCCCCCAGCCCCAGCTTCTCCCCAAGCCCCAGCCTCTCCAGTAGGGCAACAGAAGGTGCAAGCTCTGGGCTCTAGCCTGAGGGTATTAGTGCTTCTTTTAAATTGTTTTCAAATTTTAATTTTTTAGCAAACAAAGCAATGTGTTTTTTAAAAATTCTAATTTCTACAAGTATATATTCTGCCATATTTCTGGCTCCACATCCAAGACTGTAGTGTCTAGAAGCACACTGAGTCCTTGCAGCTTCCTTTCACAGAGCAGCGTGAGTGTGATGTCCAAACGGAAGTGCTTTGGCTCCCGCTACCCAGACCCCTGCTCTAGTGGTCATATTCATTGCATAGAATATTGAATGATCTGAACCATAGATTATTTCATGAATGTGGCTTCCTAATATATGTCTGTTAGACATATTTGTTCTTTTCTGTCACTCTTTCAGCCCCTTGTACTCTCACTGTGAACCAAACTGGAGACAATAACATTGAATCTATTCACTTTGCCTAGAGCTGTTCAAAACAGCACACGTAGTCACCCCAAGACAGCTAAGTGCCTGGCATGTGGTTCTGTAACTGGACGCACTGCAGCTCACCAGGCCGGTGAAACTTACACCCAGCATCTTCTCTCAGACAGAACAAATCTGGCTCCTTTTGCCACCCACAACTCCACTCCTTCGTAATTGAACATCACCCTTAACTACTTTTTGAAGGCGGTGTGTGCCATCTGTCACGTTGTGAGGCATGATTTTTGCTTCTTGCCATCATCTGGGGGATGCCAGAGCTGGGGGATGCTCGGCATATTAAAGGATGGAGAAACTTCAGAGGGAAATCTTTTCACGTGTTTGCTGTGAGCACGTTCATTGGTTAAGAATGCTCATACTGTGGAAAGAATTCCCAAGAGTTATTGGTAAATTTTCAGGTATATAGGAGCTAAAGAGATTCCATTGTAGGAGTCAAGTCCAGTTCAAAAACAAATATTGTGGCTGCGGTACTAGTGCTTTTTATACCTGATACCATCCCTTCTGCCTTGGGTTTGCTGGTCCTCTCTTTCTCCCTTTCACGCTTCCATCCTTCCACGCCTTTGTAACCAGTTCTTTGTCTTACTTTCCTCTGTGGCAACTACCTAGAGTGGTTTCCGTTTTTCTGACTGTACCCAGGCTGATTCAGCCAAGCCCTCCAAGTGGGGTCTGTGATGGGGTTAGTCACCTGTCTGAGCTTGAATACAGGGACGGGCTCACTGCAGGTGGACAATGGAACACTTCATCGCACCATATTGGTGGTACTCAGTCATTGCCCAGGGCTGCCTGGGAGGAGCACCATTGAAAGTTAGGCTTGGAAGAGGACAGTGCCACGGTGCTTGGCCATATGGTAAAATGGATGTCTACAAGGACTGGGGGCATGGCAGTTCCCTGAAGAGATTACAAAGAGGAAGATGAAGACGAAGATGAGGAGGAAGGGAAGAAAGGAAGGGGAAATGGATAAAGCAGGCTGACTATATTAAAATGAAGAACTTCTGTTCAAAAGATTCCATGAGAGAGTGAAAAGGCAAGTCACAGCTGTGAGAAGATGTTTGCAACACATATATTTGACGAAAGACTCATAGCCAGAAGACATAAAGAGCTTCTAGAAATCAACAGAAGATGGCAGACAATCCAACAGGGAAAAGTGGTTGAAGGCTTGGGGGGCTGCACTTTACAAGAGTGTGTCCTAGTGGCCAATAAACATATGAGAAAGTGCTCAACTTCACAAGTCGTCAAGGAAACACCAATGAAAACAGCAGGGCTTCCCTGGTGGTGCAGTGGTTAAGAATCTGCCTACCAGTGCAGGGGACATGGGTTCGAGCCCTGGTCTGGGAGGATCCCACATGCCATAGAGCAACTAGGCCCGTGAGCCACAACTACGGAGCCTGTGTGTCTGGAGCCTGTGCTCCACAACAAGAGAGGCCGCGATAGTGAGAGGCCCGCGCACCGCGATGAAGAGTGGCCCCCGCTTGCCGCAACTAGAGAAAGCCCTCGCACAGAAACGAAGACCCAACACAGCAAAAATAAATTAATTAATTAATAAACTCCTACCCCCGACATCAAAAAAAAAAAGAAAGAAAGAGTATTATTTTAAAAATATAAAACATCAAAACCAAAAGAAATGCCCCTTCACACATGAGGATGTCTGGTGGGAATGCAGAGAAATCAGAACTCATATACCTTGCCAGTGGGAATGCTAAATGATGCAGACACTTTGGAAAAGAGTCTGGAAGTTCCTCAAAAGTTAAATATAGAGTTACCATTTGACCCAGCAATTCTACTCTTCAGTGTCTACCCAAGAGAAACAAAAATATATGTCTACACAACAATTTGCATATGAATTTCAGAGCAGCTTTATCCATAAGAGTCAAAAAGTGGGCACAGCTCAAATGTTTTAAAATGGTGACTGGATAAACAAAACGCAGTCTACTCATGCAATGGAATATTTCTTGGCCATAAAAAGAAATTAAGTACTAATACATGATATAGCATGGATGAACCTTGAAAATACCAAGCTAATTGAAAGAAACTAGTCACAAAAGACCACATATTATATAATTATTTTTATAGGAAATGTCCAGAATAGGCAAGTCTATAGAGACAAAATAGATTCGTGGTTGCCAGGCACTGGGAGGCATAGGATGTTGGGGGTGATAGCTAAAGGGTTTGGGGCTTCTTTTGGGGTGACGATAATGTTCTAAAATTGTGGTGGTGACTGTATAACTGTACGAAGAAACTAAAATCTATTTAATTGGATACTTTAAATGGATACATTATATCTCAATAAAGCTGTGCAAGAAAGAAGAGAGAGAGAAGTGAAAAAAAACAAACAAAAACAAAAACAAATAAACACCCGCACATCAAACAGGCTAGAATGAAAAAGGCAGATTCCTGAGCATTGCTGAGGGTCTGGAAAAAGCAGAGCCCACACACTCCTGGGAGGAGTAGAACTTGGCATCATCACTTTGGGAAACAGGTGTTTATCACCGAAGCTGAGTACAGACACACCTCCCACCCAGCAGCTCCACTCCTAGGAACGTATGCAACAGAAACGCTTATGTATGTCACCAAAAGACATGTAAGCAGCACTTGGCAATAAGCAAACATGGGAAACCACCCAAATAACCATCACCAGTAGAAGAGATAAGCAAATGCTTGTATCTGCACAAAAAGAACCTTCACAGCAAGCAGTGTGGGCAGCCTACATACGACACACAACGTCGATGAATCTTATACACACTGAGTTGAGTGAAAGAAGCCAGCTCCTACCTTAGAGTATAGACTGCACGAGTTCATGCATATGAAGTTCAAAATAGGCAAAACCCTTTGGTAGCAGTAGTTACCTTTTGGGGAGTGGGCCCTCAGGGAAGCATCTGGGCGCTGGCCATGTTCTGTCTTTTTTAAACTAATTAATTGATTTTTATTGAAGTATAGTTGATTTACAATTTTGTGTTGGTTTCAGGTGTATAGCAAAGTGATTCAGTTATACATACACATATATCTATTTTTTTTCAGATTCTTTCCCTTATAGGTTATTACAAAATACTGAGTGTAGTTCTCTGTACTATGCAGTAGATCCTTGTTTATCTATTTTATATACGGTAGTGCGTATCTGTTAATCCCAAACTCCTAATTTATCCCTCCCCCACATTCGTGTCTTGATCTGGGCGTGGATACACAGATGTCTTCACCTGTGTGCCCCTGGCTGTACACTTGGCGTTTGTGTACTTTTCTGTATTTATGTTATAGTTCCATAAAAAGTTTACCAAAATTTTAAAACTAGGAAAAGGAGGACGGAAAATATTCTATACACAGCAAACAAGAAAGAGCATGTCCCATGGCAGCTGGTTTTCGTTTCCATAACTAGTCCCGAGGCCCTTTGGTGGCCAGGACCCCCCAGGCTCCAGGGCCACCCAGGTCCACACCGCAGCTGATGGAGCCCTTCACCTGGGGGCTCGCTCAGCTTCAGCTGGGAAGGCTTGTCTCCCGCCTTGGTTGTAGTTGGACCTTCTGCCTGACTCTATGGTTGGGCAGGGGGCCCTGAGAGGAGCCCCAGAGCCTCCCGTGACTCCCAGACCGGTTCTTCCTGCCTCTGTGCGTAGCAGCTCCCAGCCTCCCCTTGGGATCAGGATGGATACCCTCCAGGCAGTAGAAGGTCCCCCTTCTTCGCCTGTTGGTGAAGGAGCCTGAGGATTCCAACACAGCTGGTGTCAGTCTCCACTGCCCACTCAGCGGGACTCTGGTCTTCTGTACTCGGGGAGGGTTGCCCCACCCCCCCGGGGACCAAGGCTAGCAAACCAATGACGCCGCAAGTTGCAGGGCTGGGCAGCAAGCACTCGGCGAGGGGGTTATTTGGTGTTACACTTTGAGGAGTCCCCTCCCATGCCCATCCCTGGACCCCTGGGCTCGTAGGAGAAGCAGCAACACACACGGCTGCAGGGCATCCTCAGGACAACGCCGGCCCCAGAGATGTGGGTTCCTGCTGGTGCCAAAGCTATGTCTTCAGCAGGCTGCTCACCATTCTTCCAGGCCAGCTGCTTCTGGAGTTTTCTATGCATTTGCCTGGCACTGTCTTTCAGAAGTCCTGAGCCCCAGGAACCCTCTCAGTCCCAGCAAACCAGAAGGCCGGTCACCCTAGATGCCTTCCAAGCCAGAGTCCCTCCGGGGGTAGGACCAGATCTTGGTGGTCTCTGTGCGCCCTTTGCCTGGCCCACTGCAGGCGCCCAGGCTCGCCGGGGGAGCAGAGCAGCTCTGCCGCTGGATCTGAAGAGTCAGGAGGGCCCCCCGCTGGTGTGACCCCGAGGAGTGGCAGCCGTGACACGTGTCTTTGCAGGACTCACGAATCAGGGCACCGGCCACCTCTTGTGTTTCAGGGTCGTATTCTGTGCATTTTGCTAACTTGGGCGGTTGCTGTAACAGGAGAAAGAGAAACGAACGTTTGAAAGGTGATTTGCAGACTTTGCAGGGCTTTCCCCGGCATTGTCTTGGATGTGACCCCAGCTCTGTGAGATGAGCAGTGTTGAGGCCAAGAAGGGTGACACAATTTTCCCAGGCACCCCGAGCAACCCCCTACCCACCCGTGTTTGAACAGGTTCCACCGCCTTCTCTGAGACTGGGCCCAGAGCCCCTCCCCACCCTGTGTGCCCGGGGCCCTGCACACAGACCTTCTAAACACCTCTCTGTGTAGGATGAGTCTGCCAGGGCTGCAGACTCGGTGAATTAAACAACAGAAATTAATTTTGTCACAATTTTGGAGGCCGGAAGTCCAAGAGTGAAGTGTCAGCAGGGTTGGTTTTCTTGGCTTCTTGGAGAAGATGGCCCGTCTCCTCCCCGTGTCCTCACGTGGTCGTCCCTCTGCGCGTGTCTGTGTCCTAATCTCTCCTTTTCATAAGGACGCTGGTCAGATTGGATAAGGCCCACTGTGGTGACCTCATTTAACCTTAATTTCTTCTTCAGAGACCCCATGTCTAAATACGATCGCATTCTGAGGTACTGGGGGTTGGGACCTCAACCTCTGAATTTGGGGGGAGGAAATAATTCAGTCCATCACAGCCCATTTGGCCTGTAACAGGCCCGAATAGCACAGCAAGCTCAGGGGACTGAGGGTGCAGCCGTGGTTGCAGAGAGGGAAGGGCCCTCTGGGAAGAGGGAGCTGCAGGTGTCTGGAGATGCCAGGAAGTATGGTCTTGGGGGGAGTTCATTCATCGGGGTGGGGGAGAAGGATGAGCGCAGTGCAAGGCACCGGGCAGGACGGGTGTGTCACGTGCAGAACTGACTCATCTGTGAAGCTGTAGGCAGCCTCTTGACGAGCAGCACAGATGTGGCAGACAGCGGCCCAACCTCCCTACCTAGGCGTGTGGCATGTTTGCACAGCACGGGGGCTCTTGTAGGATTCCAAGCAGGGAGAGACATGGTTAGAGTCAACTAATCCGGACGACGCACTCACCGTGTGCACGAGGTGACTGTGGATGGGACCCAGGGCTCCGGGTCTCCACTGGGCACTGACAGCTCATGCCACTCCGGACGCGGTACTGCAGAAAGTGAGGGCTTTAGAGTCGTGAGCATCTGCTCAGCCATCTACCAGCTATGCGACCTTGGGGACTTGATCTGCTCCAGGCTCTGGTCTATTCGTTCATAAAGCTGTGGGTTATTGTAGGGATTCATTGGATAATGTAAGTGACCTGACACATAGCAGAAGAGCTGGTACCGTTTGCCTTATTTTCCTTTCGCTTCTCTGCAAGTTGTTTCCTCCGTCAAACTACTGGTTCATGAGAGGACCTGCATGGGCCAGTGGCGGTGGGAAACCAGGGGACCCCTGACTGTGGTCTGTGCAGCTGGCCCAGGGAGGGGCGAGCTCTGGGCCCCTAGGCCTTGCAGGAGTCCAGGCAGAAGGAGGCTTCTGGAAGGGGCAGGGATGGAGGAGCTGTCATGTCAGCCAGCGTGCTAGGCACATCCTTGACCCCGCTCACCACCAGCCCCTCCATTTGCCACCCAGAGCAGACCCCCGGGGAGGCTGGGGTGCCCCCTGGGACCCAGGAGGTGTGCACTGTTGAGGAGGAGAGGTGACAGCAGCCTGGGGGAGGAGGGTAAGCTCTGTGTTGAGGGAGGGAAGACCTGTTTATTTCTCAAATGGGCTCTGAAGGTTTGTTTGGGGTTCATGGAGGGAAGGAGGTGAGCACGGCAGACGCTGAGCGCCCTGGTGCCCTCTGCCTGCCGTCACCAGGGATGCCCCCGGCATATTTAGTTTCAGGTAGGATTTTGTTTGGGGGGTAAAATAGTTCTGCTTGTAAAGACAGTAGTGTCCCCGGTGTGACTTTGCCACCACACCAGCCCCACCGATTGGCCCAGGAGACAGGAGCCAGACCCAAGCCAGGACCACCAGAGCCCCTCCTCGGGAGGATGGAACTGGCCCCAGGAGACCCCAGCTCATTTTGCAGAGACGTAAACTTGAGGGAGATCTGGGGGCCGTCATTTTGTACAGTGGGGTCTGGACAGACCACGCCCTGCAGAGAGAGCCCCTCTGAAGGGGTGAGGAGACCCTGTATCCCGAGATGCCCCAGGCCGAGGTTCCCGAGGCTGCCGCACCCTGCCCTTGGGCTCTTAGAAACTCCAGTGTGACTTTCTTGCTTTAAGTTCCTCTTTTTGTGTAAAGCCAGCTAGAATTGGTTATTTGCAAAAGACCTAAATCGTGCATAGGCTTTTTTTTTGTTTGCAGAATTTCTCTTGCTCTAGAAAACCTGGCCTAAGCACGAAGACCTTGGGGACTGTGGAAATGTTTATCCCGCAGCTCATTCTATAGTGTTGGCGGCATCCCTCATCCAGCGAGGTCGAGAACCGGGGACTGCATTTCTACTTATAAGGTGACTGTCCTCCCAGGATCTCTTCACTTACCCCACATTGACTCCATCACTCAGAAAGGCCCACGTGAATCCCCCTAGAAGGCCATGGCAATCCCGCCTTCAAATGCTGCCAGCACCACTGGTGCAATCTTCCCGGACCTCTGGCCTGTGCCTGTCACCCTCGGCTGGGGACCTGAAAGTGTTCCTTTATACAACGTAATGCTCAGATTCCTGCCCTGCACCCTCCGAGCTGCAGCCACCCTTTCTGCGCCGCTCCCTCTCCCTCCCCCGACCCAGCCCGGCTTCCCGCCCTCTCCAGGCCTCCAGAACTTCCCCCTGCCCTCAGGCAGGCTGGAGATCTAGGAATCAGTTCTGTCCCGTGGCATCTGGCTCGTTCCTCTTGGTGCCACTGTCCTGGCACGGAGCCGAGGTTCCCCAAACGCTGGCTGAACCGAAACCCCACTGTTGTAGCAGGTTTCTGAGCTGTTCTCTCCTCTGGTTCCATCTCCCAGTCACGGGTGGGATGGAAGATGATGGCCCAGGTGGCGTCTTCCCAGCAGACCCTCCCCGGCTGGTCGGGCGTTCTACTGGGGCAGCACCTGGGCTCCCGGGCAGCCCCTCTCTGGGCCCCGTCCCATGGCTACCTTCAGGAACCCTGCATGTGGCAGCTTGAGGCTTAAATTTAGCTGTAGGCTTAAGATGCAGAAGAAGACCCTGAGGAGTGAGACCCAGAAACTCTGGGCTTTGAGAAGGAGGGAGAAGGGGGCTGTGAGGTCCCGAGCTTGTGGTGGCAGCTTCAGGGAGCCCCTTGTACAGTCCCCAGGCCTCCAGCAGGGGCGCCCTGTCCTGGACAGAGCACTAGGGTGGGATCTCAGAGCACCGCAGGGAAACAAGTCCTGTGGGTGACCCTATGTGACACTGGGGGAGGAGAACCGCACATTTCAGGAAGTGCTCTGCACCCTGGCTGGTTACAAAGAACTGATACTGAAGACTCCAGCCCAGCTGACTGCTGCAGACCCACCAGACCCCACCTTCTCTCTCCCTCTTTGCAGACTCTGGGCCAGAGGGGTTGACAGGGAGAGAGTGGCAAAGGGGCTTCTGGAGGCCCGCACAGGCTCAGAGAAGACACCGCTCAGATCACAGCCGGTGGGTTGCGTGCACCCTCGCTGAGGAACTTGCACTCTTGAGGCCATGGGAACAGGGGAGCAGGGGTCAGAGGATGCTGGCCCCCTCCTCTGCACTCCAGGTGCTCTGAGCAGTCAGGAATGCATCCCCTGCGAGAGGCAGACAACCTGGCAGAGGCTTAGGGAAGCTGTTTGCCTCGTAGCAGGAGGCCCCGGCAGGTTGCCGTGGCAGTGGTCCAGGCTCCCTCTTTCAGAGCATCCTCCAGGCCTGTCTCTCCCACCAGCGAGGACTCCAGATCGGGCCCACAATCGAGGAGTCAGGGAGGGGATGGGGCTGTCCAGCTGCGTGGCTCTGCTTCTATCAGGAGGCCAAAGACTCCCCAGAGACTGTGGTTAGGTTCCCAGGGCCGCCCACTGTAGGGAGAGCTAGGAAAGTGGAATCACTCAGAGCACAGCCACCCTGAACAACACCTGGCGTGGGCCAGGATGCTGGGGTCCATCGCAGTGTGGCCCCGGGGCCACAGCCAGGCAGGGAGAGGTCTGGTCGCGGAGCTGGAAGACCTAGAGAACCCTGGGGACCTGCGGGGTGGGTAGGGCAGCCCCAGGGAGCCGGCAGGAAGGCCTGGGTCGAGGTCAGGAGCTGCCTCCCAGGCAAAGAGGACACCCTCTCCTGGTGTGGGAGCCCCTGAGGGCCGGCATGGATGCAGGTGTGCAGGGAAGCCCTCGAATGGTGCCGGGAAGCTCATCAGCCCTGGGTGCTGGGCCCTCTCCACAACTTCCAGCCACCCTGTGGTGACCTCCCCAGTCTCAGAAATGAGTCCACAGGTGGTGAGCACCTGACACCTGGAGGGCCCCCCGGGGCCGGGCGTGCGGTGAGGGATGAGAAGAGGAAACAGGGCAGGGCTGATTTCCAGGAAACCGGAATGGGGGCCCCGGGCAGCCCGGCCTGGTCGAGGAAAGGGGGTGCCGGCCCAGAGCCAGGGTGCCTTCTCTCATGGAGACGCTGGTACCATGCAGTAGGTGATAAGTGTCTCTCCCAAGAGCGCTGGCCACTGTGACTGGCGTTCACCGTGTCTTAATCTTTCTAGAACCCTGCTCAGCAGCCTCCCCCTCTGCCCAGTGCCCTAGGAGGACACTGGGGTCTCTCATTCCTTCGCTATGAACAGGCCAGGAAGGAGCCCAGGGACCCAAGGGCTGGCACGGAGCCCCCTCCCAGCCCCCCAGTCCCCCCACCCAACAGACGTGTTGATACTGCGGAGAGAGGCCTGGGTTGGTCGTTATGCCGAGAAATGAAGCATTGCTTAACCCCAAGGAGAAACCACAAGAAGAGAAAAACAGCTGCAGTTGGGCCCGAGGCTTCAGCCTTCATATCGCTGCGTGCGTGGCAGTTTTGTTTACGTTAAAGGCGAGGAGAGAAGGTTTGCCAGGGTGGTACTGCTTTTCAAGTCCCCAAAGACCCCCGCCTGATGGGGAAGAGTGTGGACCACGGGACGTGGGCTCTGTCCTCTGGCTGAGGCCGGAGAGGGGTGGGCGGCAGAGCGGCCCCAGGGGTGCTGCTGACGTTTCACCACGGGGCGCCTGGGTGCACTGGGGACCCGAGGCCGCTATTCTTGAGAGCAGAACTGGGTCCCCAGGAGACAGGACAGACCCGGCTGGTGGGGAGGTGGGCAGAGGCGGCTGCAGAGGGTGCCCCAGAAGACAGAAGGTCTGGGAAGGAGCTGCTGGCACGTCCACAGAGGCCCCTGTTTTGTGTTCGTCATCGGTGGTAGGGCCCCCCATCTTTTATCCTGGGGATCTATAGGTTGTTGGGGTCACCAGGCCGGGCTGCCGATCACAGGCTCAGCACTGGCTCTCCTCCTTCCAGAAGGAGGCCTTCTGGTTCATCCCCCTGCCCACTACCACCCTCCACCCCAGGCTTGGATCCACTCTGTTCTCTGCAGGAGACAACGTTTCAGGAATCGGGGACACTAGGGGGGGTGGGTGCTGCAGGCGTGTTGAGGGCCCAGCCTCTGTCAGGACCAGGAAGTGAACCCCAGCCTCCCAGGGAGGAGCCAGGCACCAGAAGACCCCAGCCCCCAGGGCCCCTCGTGTCATCTTCTGACCTCTCAGTGATGCCAGAACAGCTGTCCCCGTTCCCAAGGCCAATGCCTGCAGGTACCGCTCCTTTCTCAGCCCTGCCCAGACCCCTGAGACCTGGTGGCCACCCACCATGCAGAAGCTGCACTGCGCACACCCCATCATGAACATACATGGAAATGCACACACGTGCACAGGGGCGCGCACACACACACACACACACACACGCACGCACCCGGGGGCCTTCCCTCCCCCGAGCTGTCTATGCTCCCCCCACCACAGAGGCTCACGCTGGTGGGGTTGGCATTTATGTTTCCATATTAACATCTCATGTCCACAGTCATTTAAGCTTACAGTCCCCAAGAGTGGTGGCCCCCCAGGTTGCCGGCCGAGTTTGATCGGATTGACTCCCTGCCCTCTGCCCCAGGTCCCCTCTCCACTGGACACCTTCAGTCTGAAGCCTGGGGGTCAGAGGTGGTGAGGGGAGGGGGCTTGCCCACCCAGGTCTCCAGCAGCTTGGCCCGGAGTCCGGCTGCCGTGCGTGCGTGAAGGTGGCCCTGATCTAAACTCACGCCCCGAGCTACAGACCCGGGAAAACCATGCCAGTTCAGGAGACTCTTATCAAACGCCTGCTTCATGACAGATTCAGGCCTGGAGGGGTGGAGTCCGGTCCTGAAAAAGTTTTCTCTCTGCGGAAAAAAAAAAAAAAAAAGGAAAAGGAAAAATTGCACTTTAATTCCAGGAGCATTTTGTAAGAGCACGAGGGCACTGCGCCCTGGGCCTCGCTGCGCTTCCCTGGCCCATGCTGGGAAAGCGCCCATCCCACCAGCACGCCCATCGCGTCGCCTTCAGTTCCGTGACCGTCACCCGTGACAAATCAGCATTATTTTATGTGTCATCAATCCTTGCAGAGACTACTTAAAGATGGGAGCAGGGGACACCCGCAGGATGCGTGCAGGGAACAGTGAGAGTGAGACCCCAGCACCCCTCACTTCCCCCACCCCCGGCAAAGATAAGCAAAGCCGGACCCAGCCAAAGCCAAGGCGGGGGATAGGCTTTGTTCAGGAATAACTATTGCAGAAGGCAAGAGGGCCCAGTGCAAAGGGAACTCAACTTCGGAGAAACGCAGGGCAGATTTTTTAAAGGCTGGAGTGTGTTGGGGCAAGGGCCCAGGCCACTGGGTTTGTTAGCTGGTGCGAGAAAGGAATTTCTTGTGTCTTTAGGACTAGAGGCAGCGGTGCAAGTTAGAGCAAGGTGCCCACCCACCAAATGGGACGCTTACCCTCCCAGACAGAGGACTGGCAGGGTGAGGTGACTTCCTGAACGTTTGCATTCTTGAGAGACAGCTCCCACATCCTGGAGGGGAAAGTCCTGGGTGGTGGGAGGTGGACATCTCAAAGGGCAGAGACAATCATTGTGAAGTAACTGCTCTCACAGCGGGTAGGGGCCTCTCTGTCTATCACCAGGGTTTGACCGGGACAGACCGATTCTCCTGGGGGCACTGAGTTTTCTCAGGCAGGAACTTGAGGTCTCATCCTAGGCTTGCAGCCTTGAGCTGAGGTTTAGTCAAGTCGCTTAGTGTGTGTGACGGTGGGGAGAGTGGACAAAACTGTGCTGAGAGGGCTTCCCTGGTGGCGCAGTGGTTGAGAGTCCACCTGCCGATGCAGGGGACACGGGTTCATGCCCCGGTCCGGGAAGATCCCACATGCCGCGGAGCGGCTGGGCCCGTGAGCCGTGGCTGCTGGGCCTGCGTGTCCGGAGCCTGTGCTCCGCAACGGGAGAGGCCACAGCAGTGAGAGGCCCGCGTACCACAAAAAAAAAAAAAAAAAAAAAAAAACCTGTGCTGAGAGTCTGCAGTTTCTATGGGCCACAGTTAAAGCCCAGTCAGAGCGGCTGGCTGGGCTTTGGTCGGGGAGAAAGTCTTTGTCACCTCCTGCGGCTGTTGTCTCTGTGGCCTCCTCCCCTCCAGGGCACTGTCTCGCTTGCTGGTCACCTTCTGGGCCCCACTGCTCCTGCCAGACATGTAATGGTGCACAGGAGCCCGTGGGGAAGCTCAGAGAGCGCTGTCCCAGGCATGTGCATTAGTTGGGCCCCCGAGACTGCAGTGTGGGCCCCGATGCTGGATCATAAGCTGAGGAAATGACACCTTTACGCTTCACCTGCAATCCTGCCCTCTCCCTCAGCACCCTCCCCTGCCCTTGCCAGGGCACACACACACCTTTGCACACCACCTGAGAAGCTGGGCCGCCCCGAGGCTGCCATGCTGTGAGGAAGCCCTACCCACGCAGACAGGCCACGTGGAGACCACCAAGAGCTGAGCGGTGGGCAAGCCTTCTCGGCCCTGCCAGCTCAGCCCCACTGCCAAGTGAACACTGTCAAAAACGGTGATCCCAGTCAAGGCTAGGTGACTGTTGCGGCTCACGGAATCCCGAGAATAATAGAGAATTGTTTGGGGAGGTGGACTCTGTGCAGCAGAGACATTGCGGTCTGTCAGGTGGTGTCCTCTGGGAACGTGGAAAAGGTGACTCATCTCCACGCCACCTTCCAGAGAACTCTGTCCTCCATGAGACCAAGGGGCCGCTCTCAGGGCCACACTGCAATCTTGGCTTTTATTTTTTTTATTTTTTTTGCGGTACACGGGCCTCTCACTGTTGTGGCCTCTCCCGTTGTGGAGCACAGGCTCCGGACGCGCAGGCTCAGCGGCCATGGCTCACGGGCCCAGCCGCTCCACGGCTTGTGGGATCCTCCCAGACCGGGGCACGAACCCACGTTCCCTACATCGGCAGGCGGACTCTCAACCACTGCGCCACCCAGGAAGCTCCCAATCTTGGTATTTTAATCAGAAGTCAGCTGTAAGGGAGAAGGGGGAAGGGAGAGCTGGGGAAGAGGAGCCTGAGCAGGGGATGGACGTGGGATTCCCTAGAAACTAGGGCTCAGAGATCCTCGAAAGAGGACTGGAATAATGATGCTGGAGTCGGGAGAACTCTAGAATTCCCGGGAAGCTGGACAAGAATAAACACTGGAGCCTCAGCCTCGGAATGACTCAGGAAGGCAGTCCCAGACTGTCCCCAAGCACAGCACGTTCCTCCCCTGACCCAGGGCCCCATGCGGGGGTGGGGAGAGGAGCCGGCTCAGGGCCCAGGCAGGCGCGACAGGAAAGAGGACTGGCTTGAGGTGTGGAGACAGCTGGGAGAGCCAGAAAAGAGCTGGCTTCATGTCCAGACCTGGAAGCACTTAACCAGCAGACAGCTCCACCGCCAGTTCATTTCCAGCCCGGAAAACAGAAACCACTCCAGTTATTTTCAGCAGAAGGGATTTAGTGGTGGGAATTGGTAACGAAGGTGTTGTAAAGGCCAGAGGAGCGAATAGGTGACGAGCGTGTGTCACTCGGAAATCCGGAAGCTGCTCCAGCCCAGCACCTGGATTTGAGCTTCTGGAGGTGCCACCTCGGCCCCTGAGCAGTAACCCCCAGCCCCCATCATCTCTGTGGCTCAAGCTCCTGGGGCCACTGTCACGGTCACTGCAAGGAAGCATCACCCACCGCCACCATCGGAGCTGCAGCCAGCAGCTAGCGGGCTCCTCTCTGCCTCCCACTTTGTCACCGCCTTCCAGGGCCTCCCATTGGCAGCTCCTAACCCAAAATGGCTGCAAGGGCGTCTGGGAGTTGTAGTTCCCTTGAAACACTGAGGGGCCACCAAGGGCCGGAATAGAGCCCACAGACCACCCCCCCCCCCCCGGCACAACGGCTGTCAGTTTAACTCAGTGGCCCTTGATTTCACGTTGACATTCTCTCCTCCTGGTTGTAGATGACCTGTGCCCTTGTATTCCCGTGCACGGTCAGAACAGGGCCGGGCACTCTTGAAATCACAAGATGAGTCTGAGTTCCCACCCAGCGGTGCTGGAAAGCTCCAGGGTGGTTGTTAGTGGACTCCTCACGGGGCAGGGGTCTTCTGTTGGGATGTGAACTTGGTGCGGGCTGGAAGCTGGTTTAGCTCTCCCAGAAGACACTAAAACCGTTTAAGTCTTGCGAGTCGATCTTCAGAAATAGAGCATATTTAAGGACTCAAAGGTCCTTACTTCTTGGGAGAGCAGGCTGCTGAGAAAATGAACTTGTGACCTGGCCGAGGTCGAGGCACGTCTCAGGCTGACGGTTCAGCACAGGGGCAAAAGCTGTGCACGCAGCAGATGGCTGTCTGAGGTGTCCCCCTGGGCAGGGCTGGAACTGACGCAGGCCTTGGGGTCATGGGAAAGAGGCAGGCAAGAAGGTTCTAGAATGGACCAGATGCTTCGCCCTCTGTGACGTCACAAGGCTGAGGCCTGGACCGGCTCCTCCTGGTGATGGTCTGATTCAAGGATATTAAAGCATTACCGCCTGCCTGGCCCTGGCATCTGCCGTGGGGGGTGGGAAGGTGAAGGCACCCTCTCTGGAACACCTAGCCCCGCCCACCCTGCTCCCTCAGTCGTTGGTGGTCAGTATGGGGAGGAGGGCGTGTCCATGTCAGCTCCCCAGGCCCTGAGCCCCCCGGCCCAGGGCCTGGCAGGGAGCTGCAAACACAGGCGCGCCGACCTCCAGGTCATAAAGCTCAGTCAGGAGGCCCAGATGTGGCCGGGCTGGCCTGAGAACAAGGGACTGGTGGGCTGCTCACCGGCTTCACCCGCCAGGATGGCCCTGGTGGTCCAGGTTTCAATCCCAGCTCCAGCCTTCCTAGTTTTCTGCTTCAGCTTCAGAGACCCCAACTGCAAAATGGAGCTACTAACAACACCAAGGCCAGTTTGGAGGATGAAACGGCCTACAGGCCCTGCGGACTCCACAGCGGTGGGCACGGCTCGAGAGGCTGGAGCCGCACCTGTGATCCCCGTCCTCTGCAGAGGGTGGGAGCAGGGGGCCTCCCAGGGCGGAGACGGGCCAGCTCGGAGGCCGGCGGGGTCGGGGTCGGGGTGCTCTGCCTTCCAGGAGCTGCAGCCCATTCGGTTTGGCAGAGCTGGGCAGGCCCAGGTTCCGGTAAGAGAGCTGGCTGCCAGGCCGAGGACTTTGCACTTGCCGCTGTAAAGGGCAGTCTCAGGAGACCTCCGCAGAGGGCTGGGCTGTTCCTGGCAATGGAAAGAAAAATTAAAATTAAACCGCAGTGCTTGGGAGGGTGTGGCTTTTGGTAGAAGTCCAGGCAGGATCCCGACGGTGGGGCCGCCCGCCTGGGTGTGGCCGGGGGTCAGGAGTCCCGTGCATCCTGCCCCAGGGCCCCTTCCCTCCTGAGCCCTGGACACCAGCTCACTCTGGTAGCTTCCAGACGTGCCCCACGGCCCCAGGCCCTGCCCTCACTGGTGGGGGAGCTCAGAGCCACATGTGGCGGCCAGAGCTTTGGCTCTGTCTAGGAACCTGTGTGCACGCAGAGGGGCCTCACGCAGCTCCCCACCGAGGGAAGAACACCCTTTGGGGTTCAGGACCAGTCTGGAGGAGCCTCTGCGGCCGCCCTGGAGCTCCCTCTGCTCTGGGAGGACATGCAGGCCCTGCCCTGCCCCCTCACCGCAAGCTGCAACCCCGTCAGACGGTCCCTCGGAGCCCAAGCGCTGTGCTGTGCTGCACTGAGAAGCCTGCCCGGGCTGCCCCTCTCTGGCCAGGCCTCCGGCTGGGCTCCCGGGCCCGGCAGCTCTACTCAGACAGAGCCCTCCTCCGGGCAGTGGCTGAGAGCCATGGTTTTGTTATCCTGCTTCCTCCTCACGAAACCCTGGGGTGTACGTGCGGATCCTGATCCCATTTTCTAAACCAGGAAGCTTCAGTTTGCAGAAGTTACCCCAGCGTCCGTCCAGCTCCTGAGGCCGGTCAGCCAAGGAACAGGGATTTGGACCCAGACCCAGACCCCATCCTCAGCCTCCAGAGCGGGAACTGCCTCCCAGGCCTGATGGAATCTGGATACCTTAGAAGGGTGGTGGGCGAGGTGACCCCACAGTCCCGAATCATGTGCTCTCGGAGGGAGGAGAGGACCCTCCCCTGCTGCCCTGACCGCTGGACTGGGGACCCATGAGGGTCACCCTTCTCTGCTGCCGGTCCTGTGCCCCTTGTGCATCTGTGGGCCTCAGCCCTGCCCTTCGTGCAGATGCAAATGCCCTGCTACTCCCCCCAGAGACCCTAATTCTGTCTCCAGGGCCACCCGGGACAGGGAGCCTCCCCTGCAAACCTGGGGTGTGTGAGGCATCCCTCCCACCCGGGGCTCTCCCTCATCCCTCGGGCTGTTCTTCCCAGGGCTGCTCAGGCCACGTGGGCTCGTTGCCCCGGTGATCTGGGACGTCTTTCCAGGATGTGGCCACTCTGAGCCTTAAGTGTCCAGGACACTACAGAGAAAATGCTGGGCAGAACCCCTGAATCTTTTGGATAAAATGAACTCGACGCCAATGTGTGAAAGAGTAAAAGCCGGGAGTTCCCTGGTGGTCTCGTTGTTAGGATTCAGCGCTTTCGCTGCCATGGCCCAGGTTCAATCCCTGTTTGAGGAACTGAGATCCTGCAAGCTGTGCAGAGCAGCCAAAACAAAACTAAATTAAATTAATAAATTTGCAAAACAAAAAGAGTAAAAGCTGACATTAAGGAAACATGCATCTATTCATTCTTTTAATGTTTACTCTAAATTTCAAAAGATCTCCCTCAAAAACAAACAACAGAAAGGCATCCTGGGTGCAGGGCCTGGTCCAGGGGCGCTGGGGCCTGAAGCCCTCCCCTTGCAGGGCTGCCGAGCGTTTAGGACTGCCCTCCGTCAGCCGCTGCCTCCTTGGTCTCTCTTGGCCCCTGGCGGCCACGAGGCCCCAAGGACCCCAATAGACAGGAGGCCAGGCCTTCCCAGTGCCCTCACAGGTGGGGTTTAAGAGGGCTGGATGGGTTTCTCATCCTATCCTCACTGCACCTTATGAGGTGGGGTGGCAGCTAGAGGCCTGGCAGGAAGTGGGGGCACATGTGAGAAGGGATCCCAAGAGCGTCACAGGTGGGGTGCAGAGGACCAACGGCCACGTCGCCCCCGGGGCTGCCACAGCCACAGGTGATGTGAATGCACTGCGATCCCTTCTCCCCGGGCACCTCCTGTCAGGGGGGGCCATTCGGGGACAGGGTCCCAGAGCAGGTGGAGAAGGAGTGGTGGAGGAACCCCTCCTCCTCAGTCAGCCTCATCACCCCTGCTTCTCAGAGCCCTGAGGCCTGGAGGCTGAGGCGGGTGGGTGGGCTCCCCGCAGGGCCGGCCACTTCACCACACCCCATGCTCGTTGCACCTCCTGCTTCGTTCCCAAAGGAACAAGGTAGAAACAGTTTCATTATCCTAATGTCTGGCTCTGGAATTCCCCACCGGAAGATGCCATGGCTTGATGAGTCCCAGGCTGCCAGGCTCCTAGCTGCTCTGAGCCACCTGCAGAGTGGTGGGGGAGGGCGGTGAAGGAGAGGCTGGTCCCCCCACTCCCGAAGGCCCAGGCCACAAACAGGTGGGGCAAGGAGGCTGGGAGACCTGGGCGGGGCGGGGCAGGAATGCTCAGCGTGAGTGTCTGAGGCTGTGTGGGCCCAGCCCATCCATCACATCAGCGCTGCTTGGGGCTTGTCACGTGAGGGCTCGTGGAGGAGAGGGGCTGCAGTTCCCATCTGAGCATTAATAGGCAGCAGGGACAAAGCCGGGCTGATGACAGAGGGGCCCAACAGAGCACAGGTCCTGGGACCTCAGGAACGTCTCAGCGTCAGCAATGAGTTCCAGGCTGTGCTCTCATGGGGCGCCTGGCGTGGGTCCTGGTTGCCACTGTACAAGCTGGGTCCTATAGGGACCCTCCGCGTGGGGCCTGTGCTCCGAGATCAGGCTCTGGGGCCCACACAGGCGGGGCCCCATTTCTACTGGCTGTAAGAACGTGGGGCTCCGCCCAGCTATCACGTTCAATGCTTCCCCATCCAGATCTGTCCCCAGACCCCCTGGGGTCTGCCTGGTGGATCTGCAAAGTGTTCCCATCTGCAGCCAGGCCCCTGCTCCCCTGCCAGACAGGCCTCCCCGCCGCCTGCCACTGGTGCTGTGTGTTCAGCCCCTCACACGGGGACCATCTCCAGCACCCCTTCCTCTCTCCCGACCTGGGGCTGCTTTCCTGTCGCTGCCTCTAGTGAGCAGACTGCCTGGACCCCTTCGCCCTTCCTGCAGTCCCAGCACGCCTCCCGCCTCTGCCAACTCCCACCCACCCCCGGCATGAGTGATTTTTATCCGTTTTTTAGATTAGCCAAAAACAACGGACTCTATTTGTGATGAGCTTGGAGGACAAGCCGTTTGTAAGAAGAACTCAGTGTACATGAATAGTCCGTTCATGAGATGACCAGACAGCCCAGGCCCCTTTGGATAAATGTGTGCTGCTGTCCACCCAGCACAAATGCAAAGTGTTTCTGAGCCTCTTCTCGCAGGGATGGAAAGGACCACATTCCCAGGCACTTGAACAGTGTTCATCTCTATGCTAGACCGGTCCTCTGACCTGCTGCTGCTTAAAGAAGTTGGGCTTTCATGGAATAGAAAGCTTGGGCTGCTCTAACGGAACAGCACAGACTCTCAGCTTAAACAAGAGAAATTTGTTTTCTCTCATTCTGGAGGCTGGAAGTCCAAGTTTAAGGTGCTGTCGGGGTTGGTTTCCCCTGAGGCTCCTTGGGTTGTAGACAGCTGCCTTCTCACTGGGTCCCCGCATGGCCCTGCTCTGAGTATGCGCAGAGGGAGAGAAATCACTGGTGTCTTTTCCTCTTATAAAAATACCAGGGGCTTCCCTGGTGGCGCAGTGGTTGAGAATCTGCCTGCTAATGCAGGGGACACGGGTTCGAGCCCTGGTCTGGGAGGATCCCACATGCCGCAGAGCAACTAGGCCCGTGAGCCACAACTACTGAGCCTGAGTGTCTGGAGCCTGTGCTCCGCAAAAAGAGAGGCCGCGATAGTGAGAGGCCCGTGCACCACGATGAAGAGTGGCCCCCGCTTGCCACAACTAGAGAAAGCCCTCGCACAGAAACGAAGACCCAACACAGCAAAAATAAATAAATTAATTAATAAACTCCTACCCCCGACATCTTTAAAAAAAAAAAAAATACCAGTCCTCGTTCGACCTTGACTCCCTCCTTAAAGGGCGCATCTCCAAACACAGTCACGTGGGTGGTTAGGGCTCCAACATAGGAAGTTGGGGGTGGGGATGGGGGGGGGACACAACTTAGTCCATAACTTCGTGATAATCTACCATCATAGATCTAGTTTTTTGTAGCTCCACACCTGTGAACTAATGGGGATATGACAGGGGCCACCACCCCTGAATTACTGGATTTTTTCGAGAGTGGCACTCATCTCTGCCATCCCCCTTGGGACGTGGTACTATTTTTGATCTCCTATCCTGGCCAGGGGAGGGGGCGGTTTCAGACGCTTCCCCTTGGCCCTCCCCACTCTGATAGCTCTTGCCCGCGAGATTAAGGAACCCACATGGAGGTTCTGCTGACCACCAAGAAGCTGCATCTCAACGATCCGATCAGGATGTGGGGAAACGACGCAGGGGACTGCCGGGAGCCTGACCTGAGCCCTGACCCCACCTGCTCCTCCCCACAAGGGGGCCGTGGTGAGCCCCCCCAGTCTCCATTCGTTAGTATCAATTCGGAGCCTGTGTCCAACAGTCCTAAAAAGTCTCCCGTGTTCCCCTCTTCCTGGGCGTGGTCCCCCAGTGAAAGACCGGGAGTCGCCACTGCCTACACCTGCTGTGGGGTGGCAGGGCCTCCTGCACAGAGCTGGCCTGTCCTTCAGGCTGGGCTCCGGGTCTGACTACTGGCTCAGGCATCGTGGTGTGGCTGCTCCCGGCCCCCTGATTGTCCATCCCCAGTGTTACTTACTCTATAAATTAAGCAGTACCCTCGTTGACTGCCCATCCCGCTCGCCTCTGTGGGTCCTGCTCGGCAGGCCCCCAGCTGCTGCTCTGATCTTGGAGTCACTGAGGTCACTGCCTTCCCCTTGCTTCTGACCCCACCATCTGTCCTCTGTTCCACTGAGACCCTCTCGTTCCCATCGCTGTGGGGTCCCTGCAGCAACTTCCACCACCAGCCCTGACCCACAGGGAATGCACACAGCGATGCGCTGTGCCCCTCACCAGCGCCCTGCTTGTCACTTTGGGTCTGTCAGCCCCTCCTGGGTTTTCCAGCCTCACTCTGAGCCTTTGGTCCCGTGCGCAGAGCCATGTGAGCCGTCTTCCCTCCACGCCTTCCAGGAGCCATCCCAGGGCACAGTGTAGCACTGTCTCCTGGGGTCCTCGCTAGGGCACGAAGTGCGCATCTCAGTGTACCCGCATGGACGGCTCTCCTTATCCGCGTTCTGCCCTCCTCACCCCTGCATCCTCAGGACCCAGTCCTGCCAGGTCCCACCTGAGCCTGCATGACTTTGGCATAAAGCCCCTCCCCGCCCATTCTGACACCTGCTCCAACACAGATGAACCTGGAAGACATTATGCTTAGCAGAGATAAGCCAGACATGAAAGGACAAACAATGGATGATTCCACTTATGTGAGGTCCCCAGAGCAGTCGAATTTATAGCGGAAGGTAGACGGTGGTTTCCTGGAGCTGCGGACGGGGGGTGGGGGTGGGGGGGGGTGGGGAGGGCAATGAGGGGCCTGTGTTTCATGGAGACAGAGGTTCAGTTTTGCAAGATGAAAGGGGTTCTGGAGAGGATGGTAATGATAGTTTCACAGCAGTGTGAATGTACTTCACACGGCTGAATTTTACACTTCAAGGTGGTTAAGATGGTAACTTTACGCTATATGTGTGTTTTACCACAATAAAAAAACTAAATTAACAAATTCTCCCCTGCCTCAGCAGGTCCACGCCTCCCCAGTCGGGCTGCACTGGGATTTAACTCAGCAGTCAGGTTGCCAGAGGGAGGGAGGGTGGAGGTAGGTCCCCAGGGAGCCATTGTCTGGTGAGACACCTGCCAGGCGGGGTGGGCCTCTAGCAGGATGGGAGTGGGGGTGAGCACTTCCTCCTGCAAGGGAGGGGTCGCTCACACAGTCCTGTGTGCTCAAGGGATCTGCAGTTCAGGTTCTCCTCTGTATGTACCCAGACCTCTCCCGCCACAGCCCTGACCTTGCAGAAGTCTCGCTCCGAGGCCGAGAGCTCCACCACTCGTAGGAGGAACTCCTGAGCTCATTCATCCTCTCCTTTATCCCCCAAACCTCACCACCCACCAGATCAGAATTCCTGAGACGCTCCAGGGAGGCCCGCCGGCCTTCACGTTTCGGGCTGAATTGGTCTGTCATGTCTCTCTTCCACAACCAGTGGTCTCAGAGCAGCCTGCCCCCTGCCCCTGTGTCCCGCACACCCCTCCCAGGCAGCCGGCAGGTCCCATTCCCTGGACTGCGTCTTGGCTCACCCTTGGTGAAAAGGCTGCGGCCCCTGGGCTGTGGCTTGTTCCACCCACCGCCTGCGCCCGAACCATCTGTGCCAAGCATTGGCAAGTGATCCCATGTAAAGTCTTCTTACTGGGAGACGTACCCCGAAAGTGTAAAGAAGGGAAGAGGGCAGGACTGGGCAGAGGGGTGAAGGACCCAGGATGTCATGGCACCTGAGGCCTCAGCGGGCCCTACAGTCACGCTGGGGCCTCTGCAACTGCCAGACGGGGAAGGGGGCTGGCTTCTGTACCCACTGTGTCAGCAGGTCTTTGGCCCCGGGGGCCATCATCTTGGGTGGTTGTTTTCCCAGGGGGTCTGTTGGATGGGGGCTCTCCAGAAAGGATCTGGGCAGAGCTCCCTGGTGTGTGCTCCCATCCCGTTTCCAGTTCAGCACGGCTTTCCCTCCGCCTTGAACTTGACTCTCCACGCTGGTGTGGCTGCCTCGGGCTGCCTGGGGTGAAGGCTTGACCCAGACCCAGCAGCCTCCCAAGCAAGGCGCCCAGCACTCTTAGTCTTAGAAAGGCCCCAGCAGACACAGCCAGCTGGGAGGGTGCCACCTCTGCACAGGCCCAGCGCTCAGAAGGGGCCATGCTTAGGATTTAAGGCTCTGCAGTCACCCTTTAGAAATTCTTTTATTGTTTTAAGAAGATTCCAATTATTTTATTTATTTATTTTTACTTTTGGCTGCGTTTGGTCTTCGTTGCTGCTGTGTGCGGGCTTTCTCTAGTTGTGGCGAGCGGGGACCACTCTTCGTTGCGGTGCGCGGGCTTCTCATCATGGTGGCTTCTCTTGTTGCGGAGCACGGCCTCTAGGCGTGTGGGCTTCAGTAGTTGTGGTACGTGGGCTCAGTAGCTGTGGCTCACGGGCTCTAGAGCGCAGGCACAGGCTCAGTAGTCGTGGTGCACGGGCTTAGTTGCTCCGCGGCATGTGGGATCTTCCTGGACCAGGGCTCGAACCCGTGTCCCCTGCCTTGGCAGGCGGATTCTTAACAACTGTGCCACCAGGGAAGTCCCTTGAAATTCTTCATAGTTTTATCCTTGAATCTGCATTTTGTAAGGGAAGTCAGTGGGGGTTCTCAGCTGCCCACTCTCTGGGGGGCCCGGATGGGGTACGGGGAGGGTCAGGCACACACACCCCACACACAGATGTGCCGGGCAGAGCCCTGAGGGTCTGCACTCACTCCACGAGTGCAAAGTCCAAAGGAGTACAATAGTAAAGAGAAAATGTTAAAAACCCATGACAGGTTGAGAGACCTGGAAGAAAGGATAACGCTCCCCGACCCCCCCGCCGCGTCCCGTGCCTTTTTTTTTTTTTTTGCGATACACGGGCCTCTCACTGTTGTGGCCTCTCCCGCTGCGGAGCGCAGGCTCCGGACGCGCAGGCTCAGCGGCCATGGCTCACGGGCCCAGCCGCTCCGCGGCATGTGGGATCTTCCCGGACCGGGGCACGAACCCGTGTCCCCCGCATCGGCAGGCAGACTCTCAACCACTGCGCCACCAGGGAAGCCCTCGTGCCTTTTTGAACAAAGGGCCTGCACTTTGGTTCTGCGCTGGGCCTGCTCTCAGCTCTGCCCCGCAATCTTCAAGTCCCACGCCCTTTCTCACCACCAGAAGCCCAGGCTCGGTCTGCAAGCTGCCAGATGCCACCAGCAAGGTCCCCACACCCGGCCAGAGAACCTCATCTTCTTTCCAGGATGTTCCCTTCTTCGTCTGGAAAAGGTGTGGACCCTCTTAATTCTCTGAGCCCCAAAACTACGAAAATGACTCCAGGGCCCAGTGCTCTTCACCTGGGGAGAGCGGGCTTCACTCGAGCTCACTAAGGATTCCTGGGCCATTCCAGGACAGTACGGATGACTGATTTGGGAAAACTTGCAGGGAAGCCAGCCGCATCCCACCCCACCAGTCCTGTTCCTGCAGCTCCAACGGTGACCAGATTGGCGTCGACACCCCCATGCAACCCCCGCTCCCGCCCAGACATGCTGTCACGGCAGTGGGTGCCTACTCAGAAGCGGTCTGACTGTCACCTACTCCCTGCTCACGGAACTGTGTGATTGTAGTTCATCGACTGTGGGTGTTTCCCTCAGGGTGTGACAGATGATACGTAGCCCCCCAGTGCCAGAAATCCAGACAGGGTTGGACTCTGCCTGGAGCTCAGGGAGTCCTTAGGATGTCCTCCCCACCCCCTTCCCCGTGTACCCGCCGCCCAGCACGCAGAGCCCGCAGGCCCCTGGGGCCCCATCTACGCTGTTTGTTTGGGTGAGAGCTCTGTGTTTGTAGGGCCAGCCGTGCAGCAGCTCTGAGCAGAGAAGGCGGTGCCAAGCGGGTAGCCAGCAACAGCTGGGCACACGCTCCGGATGACACATGCCAGGAGGGGGTGGGGGCAGGGAGGCAGCCCCGCTCCGCTGTCCTTGGGGAGCCTCCTCCCCAATCATCCCTCCCTCTGCTCCCCCGGGAGGCGAGAGAACACAGGACGCCTGTCACAGATCATGTGCTGGGGAGAAACGCCCCCGCCCCCCCAGACCTGAGGCCGGGGAACGGGGGCGATGAAAACGGCCTTTGTCCTGGGCCCTGTTCCCTGCACACTGGGCTTGTGTTTCTTGCCTTATGACAATTGGGTGAAACATTAGACTGGAGCATCAATTATTCAGATTTCACTGCAAGGTCAGAACAGCAGCCCGGCCTGTCCCCGCTCAGAGAGATGGGATGCGAAAGCCCAGGCAGTCAGTTCCAGGAAGGAGGCTGTGAGGCTTCAGACAGACTCGGGCTGGCTAGGTGTCTGAGCCCCTGCACCACCAGGTCTCAGCCACCCACCAAACCCCACCCCCGTCAGCTCCAACCTCCTCTGCCAGCACCCGCCAAACTGCCCGTCGGCTTCTCTGGGCATTTGGGTGGCAGTGAACTCCAGAAAGCATGATTCCATCTTCAGACTCAAGGGGCTCAGGCCCCAACCCCCCAGCCCCCCACCAGGCACTGACTCACCTGTCTGGTTCCCTCTGTTTGCTCAGGACCCCGTGCCTAACCCCTCACTCTGCCACACGGCCCATCCTGTGTCATCTCTGCCCCCTCCCAAAGTGTCATGGATACAGGTGTCACCCACCTGTCTCCTTTCTAATACAAGTATTTAAAGCCCTCAGTTTCCCTCAAAACACTATTTAACTGTATCCTGAGATTTTTGATAGGTTGTGTTTTCACTATCATACCGTCCAAAAGACTTTCTCATCCTCCCTGTTATTTCTTCTTTGACCCATGGAATTTTTAGGAGTATCTTGTATAACTTCCAAGTATGTGGTGATTATCCAGACACCTTCAGGCCATTGATTTCCAGTTGAATTTCACTGTGGTCAGAGTACTGTACTACTGTACTTTTTCCAACCCTTTTAAGTGTACTGAGATCTGGTTTATGACCCAACACATGGCCTGTTTGGTGAATGCCACTTGTGCACATGAAAATAACGTGCCTTCTACAGTTGTGTGATTAAATGTCAATTAGGTCAAGTAGGTCGATAGCATTGTTCAAGTCTTTTGTATCCTTAATGTTTTTCTGGGCATCTTGTGTTGAAATCTCCCACTATAATAAGAGACTTGTCTATCTCTCTTTTCAGTTCCATGCGTTTTTGCCTGGTGTGTTTTGAAGCTCTCTTATTATGTGCATATGCATTTAAGATGCTGCCTTAGTTGGCTGGGCCTGCGTCATAAATATCATAGACTGGGTGGCTTAAACAACAGACATTAATTCTGGAGGCTAGAAAGTCTGGAGGCTAGATAAGGTTCAACAGGGTTTGGTTTCTGGCAAAGCCTCTCTCCTTGGTAGTCTTCCCCTAGGCTCTTTATGTGCCAGACAGAGACAGAGTTCTGGTCTCTTCCCCTTCTTATAAGGTCCTATTGGATTAGGGCTCCACCCTTATGACCTCACTGAAACTTAATTGCCCCCTAAAGACAATCTCCTGATATAGTCACATTGGGGGTTAAGGCTTCAATGTATATATTGGGGGTGGGACACAGTTCACCCATAGTAGATGATTATGTCTTTTTGATGAATGGATATCTTTATTAATATGAAATGTTCTTCCTTATCTGGTACTAATTTTCTGAAGTCTACCTTATCTGGTATTAAGGAAGCAATTCAAATTACCTATGATTAGTGTTTGCATAATACATATTTTTCCATCCTTTTACTGTTTACCTCTCTGGGGTTTATATTAAAAGTATATCTCTTATAGATAACAATATTATTTGGGTCTTTTTAAAAATTCAGTACAACATTCTCTGCCTTTTAATTTAGTTTCTTCTTTAAAATGATAGTTACGGTTGGCTTTAAATTCTCCATCTTGCTATTTGTCTTCTTTTTGTCCACCTGTTCATTTTTTCTTTCCTTTTTTTAGATTTGTATTTCTAACTATTCCATTTAATCTCTTCTATTGGCTCATTAACTATACCTATTATCTTTATCCTTTTACTAGTGACTTTAGATTTATAATGTCCATTGTTAACTCTTCAAGTAATATTCTACTTGCTCAAATAAGATGTAAACCTTAAAATCATGGACTTTCATCTCCCCCTTCCATCCTTTGTTATCAGATACATTACTTCTACATAAGTAATAAATCTCATAACACATTGATATTATTGTTGTAAACTGTCAACTCTCTTCTGAAGAAATTTGTTCTACGCCAAAACGTTAACACTTCCCTGGCCCCGAGCACTTTAAAGACATTCATTTGACTGTCTTCTGCCCTGCATTGTTTCTCATGTGCATTATTAACTTTGTTCTCCATACATAATGTGTCTTTTACTCCTGGTCGATTTTAAGATTTTCTCATCACACCTTTTTAGTGATTTGAATGAAATGACCTTTGCTGTGATTTTCTTCGTATTGATTCTTCTTAGGTTCCATTGCATGCTTTAGATTTGTGTGTTTATATTTTTCATCAAATGGGGAACGTTTTCCATCACTATTTCTTCATATATCTTATCTGCCCACGCCCTCTCTGAGGATTCCAATTAGAGGTAACTTTCACTCCCTGATATTGCCGTACAGGTGAGTGTGTTCATGTCCCTCAGCTGTTTTTCTCTCTGTGCTTCAGGGTAGTTTCTGGTCTTCAAGCTCACTACCTTTTCTTCTGCACGTTTCATCTTCTGTTAAGACCATCCAGTATTTGTTTTTCAGATTTATATTGTTAACACTAACACACAGTAAAACAATCTTTTCTTTTCTTGGAGTACAGTCCTGTGCATGTTAATACATGTGTAGATTCGCTTAACCACCACCTCCAGGATACAGAACGGTTTCACGTCCCCCCAAATTCCTTTATGCTGCCTTCTGTGGTCAGAATCTCTGCCCACACCTAAATCTAGGAAACCCCTAGTCTGTGCTCCTGCCGCATATTTTTGTCATTTCTAGAATGTCATATAAATAAAATCACACAGTATGTAACTTTTTTGCACTGGCTTCTTTCACCCAGATTAATACCTTTGTGGTTCATCAATGTGGTTGCATGTATCTGTAATCTGGCCTTTTTATTGCTGGGAAGTATTCCATTGTAAGAATGCTTATCCATTCATCCACTGAAGTATATTTGGTTGTTTCCAGTTTTGGGTGATTAAGAAAAGAGCTGCTGTAACATTTTGTGTACAGGCGTAAACCTAAGTTTTTACTTCTCCAGGAAAAATTCTTAGGAGTGGGATTGCTGGGTCATATAGTAAATGTAAATACTTAAATATATATGAACCTGCTAGACTGTGGCTGAACCACTTTACAGTCCCACCAGCAATGACCGCATCCTCACCCACACTTGGTATTGCTCAGTTAAAAAAACTGGGTTGTTTCTTAGTGTTGAGTTTGAGGGATTGCTTTATATATTCTGGATATATGTCAGATCTGTCACTTACAAATATTATCTCTAAGTCTGTAGTTTGCCTTTTCATTATTTTAATAGTACCTTATGTAGAGTAAAAGTGTTAACTTTTGGTGAACTCCAGTTTACATTTTTTAAATAGATTATGCTTTTGATGTCATGTCTAAGAACTCTCTGCTATATTTACTTCTAAAAAGCTTATAGTTTTACATTTAGATTTATGATCAACTTTGAATACATTTTTTACAACATGCAAAGGTTAGATTGAGGTTTATTTTTGTACATGAATGCCCAATCGTTACATTATTATTTGTTCAAAAACCTACTTTTTTTCATGGAATTGCCTTTGCACATTTTCCAAAAATCATTTGGAAGAAAATTTGATACATGTGCAAATATATGGAAACAAAGCAAAACACTCTTAAATAACCAAAGGGTCCAAAAAGAAATCACAAAGGAGATTAGAAAATACTTTGAGATGAATCAAATGAAAGCAAATTATACCAAAACTTATGGATGTCATGAAATCACAGCTTAGAGGGAAATTTATAGCTGTAAGTACCTATATTTAAAAAAAAGAAAGATGTCAAATAAGAACCTAAACTTCCACCTTAAGAAACTAGAAAAAGTGGAGAAAACTAAACACGAATCAGGCAGAGGAAGGATATAATAAAGATTAGAGCTGAGATAAATTAAATAGAGAGTGAGAAAAACAATACAGAAAATCAGTGAAACCACAAGTTAAATTCGTTGAAAATATCAACAAAATTATCAAACTTTTAAATAGGCTAGTTCCTCCCCATAAAAAGAAAGATAGAAAGAGGAATTAAATGACTAAATTAGAAATAAAAGAGGAGATATTACTACTGAAATGGAATTTCTATTCAGAAATAGAAAGGGTTATAAGGGAATACTATGAACAACTGCACGCCAACAAATTAAATAATCTAGGTGAAATGGACAAGCTTCTAGAAAGACACAAACTATTGAAAACAACTCAAGAAGAAATAGAAAATCTGAATAGACATACGTATAACAAGTGAAGAGATTGAATAGTAATCACAAAACTTCCCACGAAGAAGAACCTAGAACTACATGGCTTCAGTGATGAATTCTACCAAATGTTTAAAGAAAATTAGTAGGAATCCTTCACATGTCCATAAATTAGAAGGGGTGGGCACACTTCCCAACTCATTCTATAAGGCCAAGATTACCCTGATTCCAAAACCAGAGACAGCATTGGTGGTTCATTGATAGAATTCTCACCTGCCAAAACCAGAAGTATTATTGGAAAAGAAAAATAGAGACCAATATCCCTCAGGAATATAGATGCAAAAATTCTTAACAAAATACTAAAAAGCCAAAGGTAGCAAAATGTAAAAAGAATTATACACCACGACAAAGTAGTATTTATCCCAGGAATGCAAGATTGGTTCAACATATGAAAATAACATGTATTAATAAATAATAATATAGTAACAAACTATATTAATAGAATGAAAGACAAAAACCACATGGACATCTCAAAAGATGGAGAAAAATCATTTGATAAAATTCAACACTCTTTCATAACTTAAAAAAAACACACTCAACAGACTAGGAACATAAGGAACATTCTCAACTAACAAAGAGCATCTGTGAAAAACCCACAGCAAACGTCACATTTAATTATGGAAGACTGAATGCTTTCCTCCTAAGATGAAGAGCAGAAGGATGTCTACTCTGACCATTTCTATTTAACATTATGCTGGAGCTTCTAGCCAGGGGAATTAGGCAAGAAAAAGAAATAAAAGACATCCAGATTGATAAGGAAGAAGTAAAACTCTCTCTATTTGCATATGGCATGATCTAGTATTCAGAAAATCATAAAGAATCCACTAAAAAAAAAAAAAACTCTCACAACTAACAAATGATCTCAACAAGGTTGCAGGATACAAGATTGATATAGAAAATCAATTGCATTCTTATACACTAGCAATGAGCAATCTGAAAATGAAATTAATAAAGCAATTCAACTTATGATTGCATCAAAAAAATAAAATACTTAGGATTAATTTTAACAATCCAAGTGCAGTACTTTTTCACTAAAAACTACAAAACATCATTGAAAGAAATTAAAGAAGACCTAAATAAGTGGGGAGATATCACATGTTCATTGACTGGAAGACGATATTATTAAGATAGCAGTACTCTCCAAATTGATCTGCAGGTTCATCACAATCTCTATCAAACTCCCAACTGTAAGGGATTGTGTAGAACAGAAAAATTGTTATTTGAAAAGCTCAATAAAGTTAATTAGCTGCAAGCCAGATTGACAAAGAAAAAAGAAAGTACAACTTACCTACATCAGTACTTAGAGAGGGGATATCATGACACACCCCACAGATATTAAAAAGACAATAAGGGAATTCTATGAACAACTCTATGCAAATAAATTTGATAACTTAGATGAAATGAATCAAGCCTTTGAAAACTACAAACTATCAGAACCCGGGTTTTGTCATTTGAAAAAATGGAATTTGCAGTTAAATTTTTTTGAAAAAGGATCTCCAGATCCAGAGAGTTTCATTGGTGAATTCTACTAAACATTTACTGAATCCCTACCTTTGCGTTTATTACAAACTGCATATAAAAAACAAGCGTTCTTGTTTTTTATTCCATTTTGATAACCTCTTTTAATTTCTGTGTTTCCATCATTTACATTTAAAGTAATTTTTGATTCTTTTGGATATAGTTCGCCATTTCATTATTTATTTTCTGTTTCTTCCCACTATTTTTTGTTCTGGTGTTTCCCTTTTTTCTTCTTTCATTTAGATTATTTAAATATTCTTTAGTGGGACTTCCCTGGTGGCGCAGTGGTTAAGCATCAGCCTGCCAATGCAGAGGACACGGGTTCGATCCCTGGTCCGGGATGATCCCACATGCCATGGAGCAACTAAGCCCGTGAACCACAACTACTGAGCCTGTGTGCCACAACTACTGAAGTCCACGCACCTAGAGCCCGTGCTCCACAACAAGAGAAGCCACCGCAATGAGAAGCCCCCACACCACATTGAAGAGTAGCCCCCGCTCGCCACGACTACAGAAAACCTGTGTGCAGCAATGAAGACCCAATGCAACTAAAAATAAATAAAATCGATTCTTAAAAATAAATAAATAAATAAATATTCTTTAGTATTCCATTTTAATTCTTGAGTTTTTTACTCTTTGTACTTTAAAAAAAGTGGTTGCACTACGTATTACAATACACATTCTTAACTTTTCAAAATCTACATAGAGTTAATATTTTATCACTTCAAGAGAAATTTTTAAATCTTAGCATGCGTTAGTCTCCATATCCTCCTCTACGCTGTAGTTGTCATATATATTATATTTACATGCATCGAAAATCCCATCTGACAGTGTTACGCTTTGTACTTTCAGAATTTAAGGGGATAAAAGTAGCCTGTTATGTCTACTCAGATATTTGCCACTCTGTACTTCCTTAGTTCCTGAAGTTCCCAATTTCCCTCTGGCATCATTTCCCTCACATCTAAAAACGTTTTTTAGAATATTTGTTAGGGCAGGTCTACTGGCAACACATTTTCTGGGTTTTTCTTTATCTTACAATGTCTTTATTTCACCTTCATTCCTGTAGGATATTTTCACTGGGTATAGAATCTTGGGGGACAGTGTTGAGGTGTTTGTTCATTTGTTTGTTTTTTCAGTACTTTAAAAATGTTGTGCCATGATCTTCTATCTTCCATGGTTTTTGATAAGAAATCCACTGTCATTCAAACTCTTGTGCCTTGACTTGTGTCATTTTTCTCTGGCTGCTTTCAAGAGTTTTTCATCTGTCTTTACATTTAGCATTTTGAATACGATGTTTTGGTCAAGAATTTATTTGAGTTTGGTATGGGTTACATTTTGGTATGGGTTACATTTCTCTACCATTTTTGGCATGTCCAGAAATTTTTATTGAATGCTGGACTTGAGAATATTATACTGTTAAAGTCTGGATTTTATTTTCTTTCCTTACAGAGTGTTGCATTTTGTTCTGACAAGCACTTAATTCCTCTGTACATCCATTTGAACCTCTCAAAATATGTCTGGAAACTTTGTTAAACCTTATCTATGGCCATCTCAACCCTATTTTTTTGTTGTTGTTTTATTGAAGTCTAGTTGGTTTACAATGTTGTGTCAATTTCTGCTGTACAGCAAAGTGATTCAGTTATACATATATATATATATATACACACACATGTACATATACATATATATTCTTTTTTATATTCTTTTCCATTATGGTTTATCACAGGATATTGAATACAGTTCCCTCTGCTATACAGCAGGACCTTGTTGTTTATCCAGTCTATATATAAGAGTTTGCATCTGCTAATCCCAACCTCCCACTCCATCCCTCCCCCAAACCCCTCCCCCTTGGCAACCACAAGTCTGTTCTGTATGCCCATGATTCTCTTTCTGTTTCGTAGATAAGTTCATTTGTATCATTTTTTAGATTCCACATATAAGTGATATCATATTATATACATCTTCCTCTGTCTGACTTACTTCACTTAGTATGATAATCTCTAGGTCCATCCAATTTGCTGCAAATGGCATTATTTCCTTCTTTTTTATGGCTGAGTAATATTCCATTGTATATATGTACCACATCTTCTTTATCCACTCCTCTGTCAATGGACATTTACGTTGTTTCCATGTCTTGGCTATTGTGAATAGTGCTGCCATGAACATAGGGGTGCATGGATCTTTTTTTTTTTTTAATTTATTTATTTATTTTGCTGTGTTGGGTCTTCGTTTCTGTGCGAGGGCTTTCTCTAGTTGTGGCAAGCGGGGGCCACCCTTCATCGCGCTGCGCGGGCCTCTCACTATCATGGCCTCTCCTGTTGCGGAGCACAGGCTCCAGACGCGCAGGCTCAGTAGTTGTGGCTCATGGGCCCAGCTGCCCCACGGCACGCGGGATCCTCCCAGACCAGGGCTCGAACCCGTCTGCCCTGCATTGGCAGGCAGACTCTCAACCACTGCGCCACCAGGGAAGCCCTGCGTGGATCTTTTTGAATTTCAGTTTTGTCTGGATATATATGCCCAGGATTGGGATTGCTGGATCATATGGCCGCTCTATTTTTAGTTTTTTGAGGAACCTCCATACTGTTTTCCATTGTTCAGCCTTATTCTTAAGGTGTGGCCTTTCTGGGGTCTTTGTTGAAATAATGCAGGATTCAGTGAGGACTACCCGCTCTGGCTGGTCTGAACTGGAGCACCTCCCACCCAGTGAGCACTCAGGACTGTGATACCTTCAGCATCTTGTGCTTGTCTTGGTCCAGCCCATCCCCCCTTGTGCAGGTCCACAGTGGTGCCCATCCACAGACACAGAAGGACCCTGTGCAGATTTCTGAATTCCTTTTCTGCCTGGATCTCTCCATGCAGACCTCTACCTCACAAATTCCAGCTTCCTGAGCCTCCCCAAACTCCAGTCTTTGTCTCCTCAGCTCAATGGGACTGCTGTTCTCTGCTGGGGTCTCCTCTCTGCGCTGGGCTTCAGTAAATGCCAGCAGGCAAGAAGCCAGGTAGATTATGGGTTCGTCGTGTTTGTTTAGCTTCTCTGAGGGATCACATTCCCTCACTGCCTGTTGTCCAATGTCTGCAAACAGTCGTTTTATATATATTTTGGTTTTGGGGTTTTTTCCCCAGTTTTCAACTTATTTGCAGCAGGAGGGCTAGGCTGCTGCCAGCGCTCTGTCATATTTAGAAGTGAAAATCTGTTTATTTCTACTGGAATGATTGACTTATCTGACTGCTTTGATGTCATGTAGACAAAGCTCTAAATAGCTTTTTAAATGTTACCCAGTGAAGGAGACAGAGTCAGAAATTCAACTGGAGTAATTTTTGTGCAGTTGGATTGCATTTTAAGATAAATTTCTGGCTTATCCACATGGAAGTGTCTTATGAAGATCCAGTGAAGCTTTTGGTTAGAAAAATGTTGCCATACCCTGAGAAACTGCTCTGTAATAGTATTTGCAAAGGGGATTAAGAACAAACTTGTATTCTTTATTGTTATTACAAAAGTAATACTTATTCATCGTTGAAAATTCAGAATGGCAAGTCAAAAAAATAAAAGAATCACCCATAATCCTCATCATGTAGCAATTGTCACCCTTATTATTATAATAAGCATATGTACCCTGTCCTCTATATATCCTCACAAATAATTTTATATTAAAATTGACTCCCTATGTATGACTTGTGCAGACATTATTGTTGAGGTTTTCTAGTAAGATGGATCTGATGGAAGAACTGGGGAGAAGTCAGTCAACGATGCAAACGGGCAAGCGAGTTATCGGCACTGACTTGAAGTGGGCTGTCCCTGCATCTGGGTGGTGGCTGGTTGTTTGTCAAGAGTGGATGCACTGACTGAAAAGCCACCAGGATGGAGGTCACAGGGGTGGCAGGGGAGTGCCTCTTGTTTCCCCTGGGCGTGCAGGGAGGCACAGAGACACGATCCATAATCGTGTCAGCCCCACCCCCATCCCTACCCCCCAGGTGGCAGGATGGCAGACAGGGACACTTAGGGCCCATCTGTCCTCTGGATTCACTCATTTGTGATAAGTTTATACTCATTTTGCTTAAATGATGATAATGTGATGCAGGTAAAATTCAAATCAAATACACAAATTCAAGAAAGCTGTATGGCACAGATCATTTTTTAAAGGCAAGTTATAAGAAGACAGGATAATTCTCCTAAGAAACTTTAGACAAAGGTTAATTGTTGGGAATAAGTTTAATTATTTAAATCTGACCTTCTTGGCAGCCAGGGCAAAAAAGGAAAATAAACATGTTACAAAGTTCCTGCTATTTACCACAGTCCGTTGAGTCCTTACCAGAAGCCCTTGGGGGAAGAGGTTTTTCTGAATTCAGAACATTTGCATTTTAGACCAGGAATACAGTGCATATGCTGCACGTCAACACCCTTACAGGACTCGAGGCAGCAACGCGTTATCAAGTGCGTTTATGTTTCTGCGGTGAAATGGGCAAATATTCACTCTAAGACTTTGACAATCCTTATATCTGACCAGGGCAGGTTTTGCCACCAAATGAGTCAGCCACTAATTTACAGGAAAAATTTTGGCTTTCAGAAATATTTAGATTTTGGAACTGTGCATAGAGACTGCAGGCCTGTAATAGAAGCTGCTAATTAATCTCTAGGGAGAGAGAAATGTTTTCCCAGCTCAGAAATCTAATACCACATGGATCTTGAGGATGTTGCCCAACAAAACAGGCAGGTTCACCCGTGGACATTTTTACAAGAAACGTGTTGTCCCAGCAAAGTCTTCCGAACACCGCTGGAGGCGTCTGGCCTGCAGCCAGCACGCGGGGGCAGGGGTGGGTGAGGGCATGGCGTGGCGATGGGCAAGAGGTGACCTTTGCCCTCAGGGATGTACTGTGAGGGCTGAACACCACATGAGGGGCTGATCCTGGGAGGGGGCAGGGCTACCTGCAGGGCGTGCATTGGGCTGCAATGACAAAGACCCAGGCTCAAGCTGGACAGAGTCCGGAGATGACCACGTCGTGGCAGGAAGTCCAGGGAGAGGCAAGGACAGCCATGGCCACCTCATGCCAGGCTCAACCCTCCTCAAGGTGTAGCTTCACCCTCAGCTGGTAAAAGAGGTGACATCCCGACATGGCAACATCGGTGCGGCTAGCTTCTCAGAGAGGAAGCCTTCCCCGGGGACTCCCATCAGACTTGTGCTCCCATCTTATTGGCAGGACAGGAAAGGGGATGAGGGTTAGGAAGACTGCTCCCCAAATCATCGGGGAGAAGAGGGGAGCCCGAATCAAAATTGGCCTCAAATTGGATGGGTAGGCAGCCCCTGTGCTCTCCAGGAGCGGGGAGAAGAGAGTGGGGGACCAAGAGGGAGGTCACTTCTAAAACCTGGAGGACTGCATGCAAGGGCATGGGGTCAACGTGCCCAGGGTGCATGGGGAGGGAGGAGGTGGGTGCAGGGGTGGGATCCGGCCCCAAGTATCCAGGCTGGAGCTGCTTCTTCTGTGCGCAGAGCCTCTGGAAGGATCAAGGTCTGGCCTCATGTCAGCATCAGGGGAGGAGCGCTGGCGAGTGCAACGCGCAGCTCAGGCAGCAGTGCCCAGGGAGGGGACCGATCTGAAAGCCACTGGCCAAGGTGTCCTGCATGCCTGCCGGGCAGAGCACTGAGCGAGGCCAGCTGCCCAGCGTCCCAGCGTGGGAAAGTGACCAGTCAAGCCGGACACACCATTGATGAAATACCTTCTATCCACTCACCTTGACATACAACCACCAGGCTAGGCCCAAAGGGAGTGTCCTAGATGCCCAGGTCGGCCCAGGGAAGCAGCCTGGCCAGCCCACCTGCTCCCTTCGCACCTACTCTCCAAAGCCCGGGAAGCAGGTGGGGACAATTGGCAGGGAACTTGCAGGTCCCAGGTTCTGCTTTCAAGGGGTGTGGCCTCTGGGTGGGCGTGTCCACCTTGGGGAGGGGCCCAGCTGGAGGAGGACTCTAGAACAGGGTCCTCTTGGGGCTCTGAGGGGGGCACTGGCCCCCATACGGTGTGTGACAGAGGGATGCAGAGAACAAGGGGAGGGAGGACCCTGGGGAGGTGCTAGGCCAGGAGGAGGGTGGTGGTCCCTTCACCAAGATGGGGTCTTCAGAGAAATAGCTGGGGTCTCTATGCTTTTCATATTGGTTTGGGGTCTTTTGTAAGTATTTTTTCAACAGTGGAGTATTCCATGGTGTAGAAGATGTTTCAATACACCAACCGTTCCCTTGTCATTCGGAGTTTGGGAAGGAGAGGGATGCCGTGGTGGACGTGCACACGCTGGGGTATGGAAGACCCTCTGCTTTTTGGTCGGGGTATTTGGGGTTGGTTTGTTTTTCAGATGGTGAGAGCCCTGAGCAGATCTGGGGGCTCCCTGCAGGAGTCGGCGGACATGGGCAGAGCGGTCTTGCTCTTCTCTGTTTCGTGTGGAAGCCGCACTCCTGGGGTCACAGCTGGGGCGCTGGGGCTCTGTTTTCTTCCTGGCTGCCAAGTGTGGCACAGGCTGGGGGCCCCATGTCAGAGACCCTGTGCCCTGGGAAGGGAGGATGAGTGTCGGGGGCCCTGGGCTGGGGGCAGGCTCGGGCCCACAGTGCACCCTTCCCCGGGGCCATGGCTCTGAGGATGCTGGACCCTGAGGTCCTCTCTTGGAGAAGGTGTCGGTGACAGAGGGCAAAGGACAAGGCTTGGATGAAGTCCAGGCCCAGGTGCTGGGCAGGCCCCAGGAGGACCCCAGCTCAAAGACCCTGGACAAGAGGCCTCCCCTAGGGTATAACAACTCCGTGTTTTCTTCTGTCCCCGCGACCCCCCAAACCCTGTCTGGCCGGGCTCCTGCTTTGTGGGGTCAGATGCAAGGACGGGGAGCCCTGGCCAGGAGGAAGGCGGCGGGGCGCAGCCGTCCAGCCCACCGCCCACCCTCTGCCGTCATGTGCTCACCCGCCAGGCGGAGGCTCACAGTGCTCCTTTGTTTGGCAGCTGGCTCAGAGCACAGGCCGCGTGTTTGGGGCAGCCCTGGCCGGCCGGCAGTGCCAGCCCTGGAAGCCAGAGATGCCAGGCTGGGGAGGGAGGATGCACCCTGCTCAGTCCTCTGAGCCCCGGGCCAGATGCTGTCCAGAAAACACCTGGGCTGGCCTCGCTGCTTCCCAGGACCCCTGGGACCCTGGAGGGCTGTGTCCGGGGAGTGGGCAACCTCAGCAGAGACCTGGCTGTCCGTCCCCAGCTAGCACGGCCTGCACGGTGCCCTGGCACCACCAAGCCACCCCGCCAGGCCGACTCAGAGCCCCCTGGTCTCAGGTAAAATGAGAAAACGAGGGCAGCCTGGTCAATTTGTATAAAGCTGAATGTATCTATTTTTTTTAATATTTTTTTCAGATGTAAAAACATTCTTTTTCAATGAAATCTTCATGGTAGGTAGAGGCTGTTTTTTGCCATAACGCCTTTAATTGACAACATAAGAAGTTGGCAGGGAATTCCCTGGCCACATAGTGGTTAGGATTCCGTGTTTCACTGCCGAGGGGTTGGGTTCGATCCCTGGTTGGGGAGCTAAGACCCCCACAAGCCGCGCGGCCAAAAAAGAAAAACAAACAAGTTGGCAAGTCTATTTTCATCTCTTTTAAAAAAAAAAAAATTTGGTTCTTGGAGGCCCTCAATGCTGACTCCACAGCACTGGCCGGGCCTGGCTGGGGTCTCAGGAGAGGTCTGAGTTTCCAGAGCTGGCACTGGGGCAGAGGCGGAGGTCTCCTCGGGCCCCGGGTTTTCTCCCCTCTGGACCGGGGAGAGCGCTGACTGTGAGGGTTCCTCAATGACAAGGCCGGGTGTGGGTGAAGTGTGTGCCCAGCGGGGACAGTGCCTGCTCTGCTCCCGTCCCGCCCTAGTCGGTGTCCTACCCGTGTGGGGCAGGTCTGGGTGCCGGGTCACAGCCGGGGCCTGGATGTCCAGCCAGCCCGGCTCTCGGGAGCACCCTGGGAGGGAAGACCCCTCCTCATTTCTTCCCTTAGAGGTCAAGGGCAGTGCTGGTGAGCTACCCACATTGTCCCGCTCCCCACTTGCCTGGCTGTCCTCTTTGAGTAGAGCATTCAAGGGGAGGGGAGATGCGTCATGCCTGAGAAACTTGTCCTGGATCTGAGAAAAAGAGCTGTCCCTGGTTCAGTGGGCACCGACTGTCCTCTGCCTGCTGGAGATGAGTCCGCAGGGCCTTAATAGGACCAGACCCACTGCCTGAGATCTTATCAGGCCTGAGTGCGTCCCCACCAGATCAGGCCTTCTGGAGGGAGGGTCCAGAGCCCAGCGTTCTCCATAAAAGACCTCACAAGAAAATGGCTTTTCATTCACTGAAATGTTTAGGAAAGAAATGCAGGGGGACGTCTGTTTTGGTTCTACTTTTCGAATGACATCGTAACACGTCAAACTTAATTTAAGAAGCAGCTCCCTCAGATGTTTATTGGATTGGATTTTCATCAGGCTTTTTAAAAAATGCAAAAAAAGGCCTTTCTACCTGGGCCTGCCTCTCCCAAAGAGTTTAACTCATTTCAGTTCTGTGGATGATTACATGGGACTGGTGGCTGAGACAGACTTTCCCAGACCAGTAGAGAAAGGCCCCAGGCCTGAGGGCCCCCCTACACCCCCAACACCATAGCAACCCCCCTAATCAAGGTGAGGTAAGTGGAGAGATGCTTCTGGATTGGGGATATCCATCCCCTGACCAGTCCAGACTTTTCTGTGTGCCTGGGGGAGGGGCAGGGATACCGTGGGAC